>NC_138734.1:8155133-8755133 GCF_965113295.1 Leuciscus leuciscus | reverse complement strand
CTTCCTCCCTGCATGCCATGGTGTTGCTACAGGTCCATCAGGCCAAGGCACTCATGGACATGCACGATGGTAGACTAGACCGTGCGCTCATAGGTGAGCTCCACACTGCAACTGACCTCACCCTCCGGGGCACGAGCGTTGTGACGTGCGTGATCGGTCTGGCGATGTCCACCTTAGTAGTCCAGGAGCACCATCACTGGCTCAACCTGGCCGATATGAGGGTTGCGGACAAGGTTCGGTTCCTGGACTCCCCCATTTCCCAGGTTGGGCTGTTCGTCGACGCGGTGGAGAAATGCGCCCAACAGTTATCTGCCCCCCAGGTGCTGACGGAGGTCATCCAGCACATCCTGCTCCGGCGGCCCGCTGCTGCCTCCACCCCGCCGCCAGTGGAAGTTTCTCTGCCAGCTTGTCACCGAGGGCGTCCCCCTGCCGCCGCTTCCGCTCCTGCTAGGCCACCACAGCAGCCTCCAACCAGGCCTCAGCATGGAGCCAGCCGCAGGC
This sequence comes from Leuciscus leuciscus, assembly GCF_965113295.1. Taxonomy (NCBI): domain Eukaryota; kingdom Metazoa; phylum Chordata; class Actinopteri; order Cypriniformes; family Leuciscidae; genus Leuciscus; species Leuciscus leuciscus. Next base: position 8,754,632 of record NC_138734.1, on the reverse strand, counting down.
AGGCCGCCCAGCCTGCTGCCAAACCAGGTGGTAAGAGTAAGACCACAGAGTAAGACCTGAGACAGACCACCCAGGGATGGGAGGACGAGCTCTTCAGATGGTTACCGTTCCGCTGCTGGCTCCCCGGAGTACCAGCGGCTCCCGAATTGTAGCAAATTCCTCCGTTCCTGGGTCCCAAGAGGGCCAGACTGTCCCAGCTGCCTCACCCCAACAGTGTAGCTGCTTCCTAGGCATTGACACAGTGTGCCTCGCTGACAGATATTGTAGAGCAGTGGGTTGGGCGACACCAACATGTATAATACGTGTCGAGCCGGTTGCTTTCCGTGTGCTTCCTTCACAAAGAAGCCAGTTACACTGTAAGCCCTGTTCGAAGTGTCAGCTTGCTGCGCCATTCCCCTCCTATGGGCCAGATACGTGCGCCATTCTTGCTCCAGTAGAGTTCCTCTTTAGCCGAACCCTGTTGAGTTCCTACACACCCTTCGGCAACGGACGTGGCAGAGTGTCTGATGCCAGACCTATCACTTGTATGCACTGGTGGAACCTGTGCTAGGCTGGGTCCATATGTTGTGATCCCTACGGCGATCCCATATGTGTATTCTTCCACGGTACAGCTCCCTGCGGCGAGCCCTTGTCTTACCCTTGGTTGTATTATGCCCGCTCTGCCATTGCTGTCCGGTGAGTCTTCCCCTTGTTATAGGCTGGAGCCACCTCAGTGACATTCCATATGTTGTACTGCCTGGTAAAACGCCAAGTCCATATGTGTATCCTCCACATGTTACCTCCCTTCGGGTAGGATGTGGCTTTCGCTGTGTCTTCCTTTCCTCGGAAATGGCACGCTTTCCCAGTGTTGTCCATGTCTGACTGAGTGGGTCTTGCGGAACAGCAGTGACTTCCCTGTCCTAAGCCCTGTCCTATCTCCGCCTCAGTAATGCAGGGGAAAGACTGCGGGGGAATAACGCCCCAAAAGCCTGGATGCTTTTGTCTAGGCACTGGAAGGTGGCAGCACTAGTGGCGTTTTAATGGGGATCCCAATCAGTATGGTATGTCCGACTACGTTGAACGTGACCAAACTGAAAGAGAATGTCTTGGTTAATTATGTATTTTAAAAAAAGAGGGAATGGAGATGTAGTCCCGTCACCACTATTGCTGGACAACCGCTGACTCCGGGCTCCGCTCGGCTCCTCAGCGGAAAAGAAATGGTGTGTGCATCCACTTCCGTATTTATACCTGAGCTGCGGAGCGTGAGATGCAAAGCTTGCACGCCAATGTGAAATGGCTCAATTTATCAATACTCGAAGATGACAGGCTCCCTAAGAGTGATCCCAATCAGTACGGTATGTCCGACTACGTCTCCGTTCCCTCCTTCAGGGAACGAGGGTTACATACGTAACCAAGACGTTCCGCAGTGTCTTTTGGTAGCTATTTTTTTTTCTCTGTTTAATTTCCCCAAAGCAGCAAATGAACCCCTTAGTTCTTAGCTGTGTACTGTAAGTGGCTATACAATTATTTTGTTTTATTCCTCTTTTTTTTTTCTATGAATCAACCGAATATATTCTAATTACATTTGATATTCATGACATTTATTTTCCTCATATTATTGTCTTAGTTTAATCAGATGAAGAAAATCAATATTTCTAATAAATGAAAACTTCGTTTTTACGTTCTTACTATTCATGTTGTTTTATATATATCCAAGGGTCATCTGTGCCTCGCATTATATGCATTCAAACATCTGTCATGATCAGTAGGCAAACTTCTTTCTGAAATAGCGCACTGAACGCATTGTTTAAATGTGGTTTAGCACTAATCCGACTTTCTTCATCTTTTTCCTTGACAACCAGTTGAATAAAAACTGATAAAAAAATAAAAAAATAAAAAAAGATTAATAATGAAATACTATTTGTCAGGTAAAAAAAAAACAATTGCCCAAGAACACGTTTTGAAGCTCCGTGTGCATGGTTAAACCAGTGTCTCCTCTTTTCCCTCCAGTAATTTTTGGCTTGATCTACAGAACTAATAAAACAAGACAGATGTTCATAATAGCCAGAAAGCAAATATTTGTTTGTCTAATAGCTACTGGGTTAACTATGCCACCAGAGGAAACAGGCTTTTGTGTGTGGGACACAAAAGGAAATATCTAACACAATGTCCAGCTGTCCCTGGTCCCCATTCAGTTTTTTAACAAATAGCAGAAAATAAATTATGTTAGATATATTTTGTGTTCAATGCGAGAAAGCATTTCATAATAGTTTGGAACCACATAAGAGTCAGTAAACAAGAACAGTGTTCATTTGAACTATTGCATTAAGTCAGCTCTCTCCTGTTGGGTGCATCTCATGATGAAGCCATTGAAGGTATTTATTACTGCTGAAAAATCATATAGATATTTAACTGTCTTTGTGCTCCAGATCACTTGAAGTCATTGTGCATCTAACTGAAGTAGCTATAATGCCACAAAGTAGCTATACATTTCTGTTCTTCAGAAAACTTAGCCCATGTTTAGTAATGTTACATCCAATCGAGAACATCTTGAATGAGTAAATATCACCTTAAATATTTAAAGATTCCTTTAATTATTATTTATATAATTTCCAAGCTATTTGTGCAGAGATAGATGTTACAAAATTGTAAATATTATTATACACAAAAAAATAGCCACTGCTGCATTTCATTTTGATAGATATGTCTTCATCTTCTCCATTCCCACTCTGAGTTCTGGTTCCACCTGTCATCTAAACCTCATGTGTCTAGCTTGCGTCCTTCACTATCAGCTTTGAGAAAAGAAAATGGCCCAGGGGTGACCAAAATTGTTGAAATTGTTGCTCCTTCCGTTACAATACTGCTGCTCACAGAGTGGGAATCATCATTGTCATAGACATAAAGATGCGTGGGGACTCTGCGTAAGTCACCTTTCCATTCACGTTTTTTTTACTCTTTCTCTCTGGTCCCATTTACCCTGGTGTTTACATTCTTCTCAAGCAATCCAATCACAATTGGTCTGTTCTAAATACAGATTTAAAAAGGGTCCAAAACATTTTTGCGATCCAGTCACTCATACCACTTTCAGGTAGTCAGGGAAACCATACATGACGCAAATACAGACTATTTTGATTTCACTAACTGTAACACCAGGTGTAAATATGGCCTCTCTTTCTGTCTGCTTGACTCTTTCTACACTGCATTTTCTCATTACTTCATTTCACTTTACAGTATGTCATATTCCAATCTGTTTTTCATTCTTGTCATTTTTGTAAACTTCGGGCTTGTTGCAGCAAGCTAAGTTTAGAATGGCCTTTGTCAACGGGTTTGCAGGACTTTTACTTTCATGATGAGTTGTATTAGATTGGAGTACCTGTCACACTGATCATCTAACTGAGAAGTTGTGGGTTTTATTTACCAATTTAACTGTACATATACATAAGCTGTTTGTGTCACACTATTGCGTGTTTGTCTCTACACTGGACTTCAAAATGTAGTATTGTAAACAGAAACAGAAGAAAAATTGATTAGTGGCATCAGACACCGGAACCAATATACTTTATAATATTAAACTTGCAGGGTAGAGGTGGAAGATTTAGATAATTGTTCAGCTTTTTTGACTTTGACTTTGTCTTTGACTTTTTTGACATTGAATTTTCAATGTATAAATATTGATGTTTTTGATCAGCAATTTGCTTCTGAGGTTTGCACTCTTGTTCACAGGACATTGAAGAATCATTTATCAAATCTGATGAAATACTTTTAAAGAGTTAGTTCACCCCCAAAAATTTAAATTATGTAATCAAATGTACACTCTCAAGTCCTTTCAACCCCATGAGACTTCCATTTATCTTCAAAACACAAATTAAGATATTTTTATTGTGTTGATCATAATGATTACTTTTAAGATGTCCTCATCAAATTTGGTGGAATAAGCAACCCGATCTCCTGGCACTGTGTATCTATTGCACGAGTTCATGCTTTCATTTGGTGTGCTCTTTATATGCAGAAATCCTCTTTAACGTACACTTTCTACGTGCATCTGATTCGCAATATCCATTTAAATTTTATTTTATTTATTTTTATCAATAGTAGAATTATTAGTAGTATTCTTCTTGATTTTGCTTGCTAAATTTTAGTTTAAGAAAGAAAATGAGAGCATATCCTGAAAATGTTAATTTTACTCCCCCCCACTTGTGCCTACAAAGCTTTTTGATTTTATTTCTCCTCTAGTTGAAGTCAGGAGATATTTGCCTGATTTCTGTTCCACTTGCCACTGGATATGAATACTGATCTGAGCAACTTTTTATCGGATTTTAGATGGGCAGTTCCATCGAGCAAAAACTGAAAAAGTCAAGTTGTGCTCACTGCAGAGTCAAATGATGTCCAGCTCCACCTCTCTGGACGTCTAACGGGGTGGAGGGATAGACTTGTGGGTAGGGGTAGGGTTAGGGTGTGGTTGGATATTCTAGTTCCACCCGTTAGGCCGAAATTACATTCACTCTTCCTCGCTAGAAATCTAGCGAGGGGGAGCTAGACGTAAACTCCATCCATTTGCTCTGCAGTGAGTAGCCTTTTGAAAAAGTTCTCAGCAGGCTTGAAGTGGATATATTACTAGTAACAGAAATGATTTGGACATTTACAGCCAAGGTTCCTGTTCATTCACGCTGTATGGAAGGAACTGTCTGGAAGGCGAGTCTTTTTGGATGAACCACGCCAATTGAGCCATTTCATTGGTTTTGCATTTTACAAAGTATTTTCAAAATGTAAGCTTCATAGAAAATGTTGCTGTGGTTTCTGAGACTGAATTTTTGGATGTTTAACTAAAATAAGTTATGGGTAGGTTTAGGGAGAGGTTTAGGGTGAGGTTTAGGAAAAGATTTATAAAGCTGTGTGTAGTTCAAATTTTGCAAAATGAACGGACAGATATAATTTTAAATACATAGAGATTGATAATACTTTTCTTAGATCTTTCAATTGGAGGAGCAGAAATATCTCAGATAAAAAAATAAATAAAAATAAATTGTATTTCGAAGATGAATAAAAGTCTAATGGGTTTGGAATGACATGAGGGTGAACAATTGGGTGAAATATCCCTTTGATTTCATTCAAATCTTTAAGATATTCACTGTGTTGCTTAATTTTATGTAATCTGTGAGATCATCTTAAATACATAATTTATATATTAGTATTTTCTAATATTTTTAGAGTGTATTGTATTATTTATATACTCTATGAATACATGTTTTGGAAAAAAAAAATTCTGGATATTTCATTTGCTGGATATTGTTTCATTACCGTTTAACGTTCTTTCACATGACTCACATCAGGGTTTCAACACAAGTGTCATGTCCACAAGAAAAATGTTTCAGATATGTTACTATGTATTAAGTTGCATAGAATGTTAATTTGTGTGTAGACGTGATCTGCCAACCCGATCTCACGGCAATTTGTACGTATTTTACGAGGTGGTTAATTCGTACGAATTCATACGACCTCACTCGTATGACTTCGTACGATTTTTGCTAAATCGTACATATTTTACGAGTTGCCCAATTCATATGAATTCGTACAAGTGACCTACCCCTGACCACACCCCTAACCCCACCCCTAAACCTACCCATCACTGGTGTTTAGACAAATCGTACAAATTCGTACGAGTGAGGTTGTACGAATTAGCCACCTTGTACTCACTAGTACGAATTTGTACAAATTGGTCGTGAGATAACGTTGGATCTGCCTTGTGTTGTACACAACTTCAGTGCGAATCATGTGAAAGGAACTTTACGTTGTCAAATCAATGTATCTTCCATTGGTTGCTTAAATTTGCTTGTTTCCACAGAACTCTGGGAACGAAGAGCTACCGAACCCAGCTGACTATGTGAGCTGCCATCCCCCGGGCAACCAGGAACAATTTGTTGAACCTCCGCCTCCTTCTTCCTACCCCCCTGTTACCTTCCTTCCCCAGATCCCTTACACCCAGCACCCTACCAACACCCCCATGTACACCTTCCAGCCCAATGCCGCCCCTCCTGCCCCCCGACCCCCATTTAACTTCCCCAAAGAGCAGTCTGTGTAAACCCATGACCCTCCGAGCTGGGAGACGCTCCTGTGACAGCTCCGTTCCCCTTCCCATACAGGATAGCTATTACGAGTCACACCTGGAGAGAACAACACTTCCTCCCTCTTTACTGTTGTCCTGCGCTGGCCACATCAGGATGCGGGCGGTCTCTCGGAACAATGAATAAAAGTGTCAGTAGTTTGTGGACCGTAAACCGTGTGTGTTGTGCACTGCATGTTTCACTATGAGGCTGTGGTTAGGTTCCCTTAGTCTTGTGCTGTAATTTTAGAAACACCGCACCACAACTCTACACCCTCCCTCCTCTCACAACAACACACCTCACTTCTCCTGAACACAGGGTATCAGCCTTCGCTTTTCCTCTCTTAGACCTTACCTTCCTTTATTTCAATTCTGCCAAGTGTCCATTTACAGTGTTTCAAGAAATAATCACCCGAAAATTCTCTCATTACTTATGCACGCTCATATTTCAAAGTGTATATGCTGATATGTTTTTCGTGGAACCCAAAAGATGAATTTTTCAAAGTACAGTTCAAAGTAATCATGGCTGTCAGGCTCCAAAAATGACAACAAACTCCATAGAAGTACCATCAACGTCATATGGAGTTTTATACTCTTTTTAACTCTTTCTCCGCCATTGATGTAATTTTCCGGCTTTTCGTGTTTTCACATTTTCTGAAAGAGTAGAGAATCAAAACAGAAGAAAAAAAAGAAAAGGAGCAGAAACAACCAATAAAAACATTGGTTATGCACGGTGTGGTCTTTTCTCAGCTTTTTGTTCAAAATGTGTTTTGTTTTTTGTTTTTGTTTTAATGAAAATTACAGTCAAGTGTTGATAGAAAAGAATGCATGGAGCTAGACAACTAGACAAAGAAGGCATGAAGCTAGATTTATTGATTTATTATTATTTATTTTTTTAAAGCAGATGCTCTTTTCTTTCTTTGCATGTTCATATATATATATATATATATATATATACAACAACATTTTATGGGGGCCATTACATTTTTGTGAAAATTCTCAAAAACGCTGGCGGTGGTTGGCAATTTTTTTTTTTTTTTTTTTTTTTTTTTTTTTTTTTTGAGCGTATATAGAAAAGAGCTGTGCGAAAAATATTTAAAAGTTCTCCAAACTCCATAGGCTACCATGAACGTCATATGGACCAGTTTTATGGTACTTTTATGTTGTTGTTTTTTGTCATTTTTGGAGCTTGTACACTCTTAAAAATAAAGGTTCTTTGTTGACCTTGGAGGTTCCATGAAGAACCTTTAACATCCATGGAACCTTAACATTGCACAAGAGGTTCTTTAGATTTTTTAAATGTTCTTTTAGGAGCTGATTACTAAAAGGTTTTTAAGGGAACCAAAAGTGTGTTTTTTAATGGCATCGCTGTGATTTTGGAACCTTCGTTTTTAAGAGAGCATAGAAAAGAGCTGTGTGAACAATATTTTAAAAATCTTTTAAAATTGGTGGAGGTGGGGTGGAGGTGGAATGCATATGGGTTTGAAATGACATGAGGTTGCATGAATAATGATAGAACTGTTTCTTTAACTTTGTGTCACCTTTTTTGGTTTCTTTTTGGTTGTTTTGATTAATCAATTGTAACTCTTTCATTTATCAGATTATATTTGCTTGCTTCTTGTTGTACATGCTTGAGTTGAGTGACTGTTAAAGTATTACATTTTATTTATCTCATGACATTTTGTCAAAACTATGACATGGCACAACATCCCTACAGTGATTCTGCTGCAACAGCATTATATGGGTAAATTGGCAGTGCCGTCTTTCTCGAAGATATCTGAATAGTATCAAGTATCAAAACGATATTTAGTTATTATAATCTGAAATGTGAATGTTCCCACTTCTCTAAACAAAAAAAAATGAAAGGGCTCTATTTCACTTCCTCTCATGAGATATCATCTGACACAACGTCACAAGTAAAACTTCCTTTTTGCTGACAAAAACACTTTCATCTCATTTTGCTCGTAGTTACCAAAGAAATAGAGCATTCTATATTTGCTTCCACACAAATGTTTACATTTGGTATTATCAAAGATTTAGAGATTAACGGATACTTTTCATCAGGCCACTCATTTCAAGCGATCCAGAAAATCATAACCTTCATGTATCAATTTGTTTCCTTGAAGGCTCGTTGTTAAAAGACAAAGCGTTTTATTTCCGTTGCTGCTGTATTTATATGTGTAGGTTGTCCTTGAAAATGCATGCGATTACATGCAGTCCACGTCTTTCATTTTCATCATCTCTGAATAGTCAGAATGCTTTTTGTTTAAAACTACTTTAAATGTACCATTTCATTTCACTGGTTGACCTACACACAACTTTTTCAGGGACAATCCACAACTTTCATCCTTATTAAGCTATTTTTGAAAGAAAAGCATATGTTGATGTATTTTTTTAGAGAACGATCCTCAATATGCCGTTACCTTCTAGAGCATATTTAGCGTCACATTCAGTCCTGAATCCTACGAAGAACCGATGAAAATCACTGCTGCCCTCTTTACAACCTCAGCCAGACCTCTGTAAGGAATGAGATCATCTGACAAGAATGACGCTCATTGTCAGGCCATGTCTAATGTATATGCTGGAAAAAAGAAAAAAAAATTGTGCTCAATGTTTGTGCTCAATGTGAAAGTTACAAGTGATAAAAGAGAAACCCTTAGAGTTGTTCGGGGTTGGTTTTAAAAATCTATCTTTTGCAGTGGTTTATGGGCTAGGTTACAATATGTGAAGCTACCTACTGTGCACACCTTTATGTCTGGCATTGATTTCTGTGTGTGTACTAGTGTAGCATTAGAATCATCTGTGGTTCCTGGGTTGCATTGCTGGAAAGAAAACCCTGTCCCCATGTCACATATTTTCCATTATTGCTGCCACATGTATTATTAATATTAACATTTTCAACACTGAAGATCATGCATTATTTGCCACTAGTTGATTTTTCTTTGTTGTCCTACTGCCTCAGATAATATGAAATTATTTTTCTTTTCTTTTGAAATTGTGATATTATTTTACTTAATTTCTATGTTTGCAATCCTGCCGAGTTTGTTTTATACACGTGAGCTGTAGCTTTTTTTGTTAATATTTTCTAATACATGCGATGTATACAATATATCTTCATGTTTGTAAAAGGAAAATCATCGTCTGAGTCATCGTGAACACATGAACTCAATCATTGTATGTGTCACTGCTAGTTATTATTCCATATGTGAAGCATTTTGACTTTTTTGTCTTTTTTACATGGGGATTATGTTTGATGTAAAAATGAACTATGTACCAGATGTGTGAAACAAAAATCATGCAGATGAACATTAAACCTCACAAAATCTAAATAATGTCCTTGTTTCGAAATATATATGATATGTATATTTCACTAAACTGCAAGATATATTACGATGTACATGTGCAAAACGGCACATTTTTGTCAAAAAAAGGTTGTTTTAAAGCACTTAATTACATTTTCCGATATTCGTGATTTAATCTAAAGTGAGAACTATTTATGGTTAATATTGTTAACAAAGTATTATCTAACTCTTTATATATGAGCTAATTAAACAATAATAATTTGTTAATTACAGTGACAATTAATGGACTCAGTTTGTATATAGTCTATTAATGTATTAACTACAGTTTATAAACTATTAATTAACTAAACTAATAGTTTGCAAATAATTTGTAAATACTAATTATAAAGTGTTACCTGTGTGTGTGTGTGTGTGTGTGTGTGTGTGTGTGTGTGTGTGTGTGTGTGTGTGTGTGTGTGTGTGTGTGTGTGTGTGTGTGTGTTTGCTTAATGTATTTGTAAACATTTTAAGGAACACTGAATATGAATGCAATTAATGTCTAGTAAAGGTTGGTTTAAAGCACTTAATAAACTACATTTTCCCATTTTCCGTAACCTAAAAGTGAGAACTATTTATTCCTAATAACCAAATTAACAATTCCTTTACCACTAGCTAATTAAACAATAATTGTGTTAATTACAGTGACAATGAATGAAGAACTCCCTATTGTAGCCTATTAATACATTGTAGAGACTACAATATATTAACCATGAATTTAATATAAACTAATAGTTGAATGATTTGTAAGTGCTTTATTGCTGTATGCTTATTATAAAGTGTTACCGAGATTACACAACAGCAGAAAACCTGAGCACAGTCAGAGTTTGTTTTCCAAAATATGATTTCATATCACTAAATTACATCATGACACATGAGGCTATAGTAAGTAGTGTACAAAGACAAATGGTTCAAAAGGAAACAGTATTTAATATCATACTCAGGAAAACTCAGAAGAATCATGGAAACACAACCACACAACATAGACGAAACAGGACAAGGAACTAAGGATAACTCGGGGCTTATAAACACAAGAGGTAATCAGAGTAGAAACAGAGCAGGTGTGTAGAACTAATTAACAACCAAAGAGATTAATTAGAGAACTAAAACAAATGAAATCACTGAAACTGAGCATACATGTTACAGTAGCTCCCCCTCCTGGAAGGCGTACTCTCACACCGTAAAGAGTCCATCTGCGGAGGCAGGGACGGGGCTCTGGTGGTGGGCATGGAGCTGATGGACAGGGACCAGGAAGAGTCAGTGGAAACAGACACATGGTGGATACGACAGTAGGAGGAGCCAGGGTGGAGCTTTGACTTCAGGGCTGGGTGGAACCCAGGGATTGACCTACGGAGACAGAAGTAGGGTGCATGGTGTATCCGGTGAAGCAGAGAGGTCAACGAACCAGGGTGACATCCAAGGGCCGGAAGCCCAAGGTGAAGCTGCTGGTTCGCAGGACCGAGGAGGAGACGGCTGCTCAGCAGACCGTGGCGACGACATACGGAGTGAGGACAATGAGGAAGCCGGAGGGAAGGAGAAGTGGTGGAGCCGAAGGGGTGGAGGGAAGAGGCGCAGCCGGAGACCCGGAAGTCAGTGGCGGATTCAGAACGACGACTGACTGAGGCTGAGCTGGAAGGACGAGTGAGCCCGACGAAGTCCTAGGGCTGACAGACCACGGTGGAGTCGAGGGAGTGCAGAGTTGGGGCGAAGTCGACGGACTGACTGGCCAAGGTGGAGTCATGGGCCTGCAGGCTTGAGGTGAAGCCAGGGAATCCTCATCATCGTGCCAAGCTGGTGATCGAGACGCCTGAGGTGAATCCGATGAGCCGTACAGGCAGAGCCGAGGAGAAGGACGACACCAGTGGAGCCGACGGAACCAGTAAAGGACATGAGACCAAGAAGTCGGGTGGGAACACAGGAGGAGGAAGATCTCTGGACGGGACAAGAGCATCCAGATTGCCGGATGGGACCGGCGTGGAAGGCGAAGACACGAGGGTGAGGACTCAGGAGGGAACTGGATCTGCAGACCACAGATCTATAAGGCAGTGGTCCTCTCCTGGCTCTGTGATGGAATGGACAGCACACTTAGACTCAATGGCGACCCAGGTGGCAGGATCTAACGCTCAGTCGGTGGCAGGCGTAGGTCCGGGCTCCCTCTCTGTCTCACTGATGGTGAACAGGGCATCACACTGCTGAAACCTCCACCACATATATTCCATCAGCAGCCGATTCTCACAGGTAGCAAGGCGAAGCATTGCTAGTATGTCCATCATCAAATTTTTCAGTATTTATGAGTATTTTGAGTATTTATCATACTCAGGAAAACTCAGAAGAATCATGGAAACACAACCACACAACATAGACGAAACAGGACAAGGAACTAAGGATAACTCAGGGCTTATAAACACAAGAGGTAATCAGAGTAGAAACAGAGCAGGTGTGTAGAACTAATTAACAACCAAAGAGATTAATTAGAGAACTAAGACAAACGAAATCACAGAAACTGATCATACATGTTACACATCAAGGGGCAAATCAAATATAAATAGCATAGTAATGTAACCACTTTTTTGTGTACACTGTACAGGTCTGGTATAAAGTTTTTTTTTTTTTTTTTGCTCAGGTGCCCAGAATGTCCACCCAATAGAGAAAACGTTTGTACAGCAAGAAAATATTTTTTTTGGAGTGAATATTGATCAGTCGTATAAATAGACTGTGCCTTCATAGGAGAAATCATTCAGATTTTATAACTCGCAATGCATTCATTCTCATTTGATTGTGAAGGCAGGATGATTTTCTCCGTGACCATGATGTGCCATTAAAATCCATCACAAAGCTGTTTTATCCCCTGTGTCCACTAGAGCAGCAGGTATTGCCAGATATTTTCTCTGTCTGGTTGGGCATTTGGTGGTAATGCTTAATCCCACATAGTCAAAATTGTTTCCTGTCCCAAATGGCCTGTCCTATTATGGCCCCTTTCTGACAGCTGACAGTTTCATGCATACTGATCCAAAATATTTAGGCTATTCACCATTTTCTGTTTTGGAAGGTTCGGGATTGGGTGAACTGACTGTAATAATCAACCATTGAAAAACACAAGTAATCCAAATATTGGAGGGGATGTGCTTCCCTCAATGTAGTCAATTGCGTTTGCGGCCATGTCTAGGTAAGTATACCCCATGGTGACACTTTTTAGTGTCCATTTTAGACATGCTATTAGCTATAAATAACTTTGCAACTACATGTCAAATTCCAGTCAATAGAGACTGTCTGATTTTGAAAGTCCCCCAACAGACATTCCACTGACTATAAGTAACATTGAAAGTACATGTCAACTTATTCTTCACAAACCCTAACCCTATAATAGTCTACAAATATTCTAATGAGAGTTAGTTGACATTTCAGTTACTTACTTAGTAGAATGTCTAAAGATTACTAGCAAATTAAAGTGTAACCTAACCTAAAATAGTTTATTAATCATTTACTTACACTTTCTAAGTGATCTTATGAAACACTGACAACTCCTAAATAACTGGTTTGTAGATAATGCAATCCTTCATTTAGAAAGGATAAATGATCATTAATAAAGTATTAAAATACAATTATTAAACACATTATAGATATGCTTATAAATCAAGAATAAAGCATGTATAGCTGTATTTATAAACTTCTTAATAATGTATAATAATGCTTTATAAATGCTGAATTAACTGTTTACTAATGCTTAACTAATAATTAATAGCGTGCAGTTATTATAAAGTGTTACCAAAACGTCAATAAGATAACTTCTCTTAAAAAGATTCAGGTCCTCTTTGAAAGATCTCACATACTAGAGCTATGATTGTGGCATTATTATGGTGACTGCTCAGTAAGGCACAGCAACAATCACATCAACAAAATTGGTAATGACACCACAGTAATTTGGCTAATCAACAACAATAAAACTGCATGCAGAGAACAGGTGGCAGTTTTGACAGTGTAGTGGGATAAGAACGACCTGACCGTGAACAACAACAAAATAACATCCCAGACTTCAAGAGACACGGAGGTGTCTAAGCTGAGAATGACACCAAAACTTCAATACTCTAGATAGATGGCCTACATTATGAAACATGTAGGTCTGTCAAAGCTGATATTACAACAGAAGCCTGAAACTGTGACAAATACTCTAGGATTAAGATTTATCAACTGACTGGAGTTATTGTAAATAGTTGAATTATTCATCAAATCTATTTACATTTTTCTACAAAATGTAGAAAAATTAGTTCACCCAAAAAGGGAAATTTGACTTCCCAGCCCCATATTATTTGCTTTCTTCCATGAAACATGCTTTTAAATACAATGAGCGAATGGCAATTCAGAATATGAAGCTTCACAAAAGGCAAATAAAACGTTTCATAAAAATATATATTTAAAAAAGATATATCATATGATAACATTAAACATACTTTCATTCATGGGGGAACAATTCCTTGTTTAGAAAGCCAGTTCCTGCCTCAGAGTAACAACCAAATTTAAAGACTTGCAAATTTAGGGGCCGTTCACATGACCTTTACACTTGGATTGGTAAAGTTTTGTAATCCAAACAGATCATCTGACTGATGTTAAGAATACATATATATATATATATATATATATATATATATATATATATATATATATATATATATATATATATATATGGGTGCAGAAATCTTTTCTCTATGAGTTCAGTGAACCTTTAGCTCACTTGTCATCTTGACACCTTTTAATAAGCATTAATTGTGGTAATTAGTAATCCAGAACACAACCCTCATTATATCATACTTCCAAAGTCATTACAATTTAGCAGGACATTAGGCAGCCAGTGACACAGACCAGCTACAGGAGCAGGGAAGGAGGATCTGAATGCAGATTTGGGTGAAGGTTTCAACCAACTTAGCACCTTTGAGATCAGGCCCACCTCCAAGGACTGACTCAAATATTCGTCCATGCCTGCAATGAAGACACACAAGCTGAGGAGAAAGATGATTTGTCACCTGTTTGGGTTGAAGTCATAGGTGCTTTCGCACCGGGTAGTTGTAGTTGTTAGTTGTAGGAACTACCCAACAGGGCGGTTCCCAGATAACTAAATGTTAATTCACACCGCCAGCAGTAACTCTAAAATGACGTAACCCGGCCCACATTGACAATTTAAAAGCAGCATTTAACAACATCAACAGCTAGAGAATGGAGGAACGACATGATCGGAGCTGTGTTTTTGTTGTGTGTCGTGGGATTTGTGATAATGGAGATGGAATGTAGAGGAGGGCTAGGAGACTAAATCTCCTACGACAAATTGCAGTGCTGCATATCATCGAGGCTGAGAAAAGAATACAACGCCACAGACAAAGGCGACAGGTAGATTCCGTTAACATTAGCTTTCTGTATGTTTAAAATACTGTTCCGTGTTTAATGAATAACTATAGGAACAAATGAATAAAGAAATAATACAATCATTAAAAATAAAAATATATAAGAGTTATTATCACATTAGAGATATCATGATTTTCCTTATTTTGCTGTTTTCCATCATGGTGTAAACAGTGTGTATTTACACAGCTTTTTAAAAATGGCGGGTGCTGTTTCATGTGGCACGCATTTGACCAATCAGTGTACGCTTATGTCACTGGCAGTTCCTATTGTGCTGGGTTAGACCCTACTCTTAAGTAGGAACTAATTTTGTTCTCCCAAAAGGCATTCCTAGAACTAAATTTGTTATCAGTTCCTGCGGTGCAGGAGCGGAGCGTTTTATCCAGGAACAGCATCTTGTCTGAACAGCAAACACTGGCATGAGAGGAGACAGACCCTGCTGCATCATGAAGGCCCTCAATTCAAGACGACGCTGGGGTGACTGGCAGAAAACACGCTTTACCAAACCACACATCCAGTTCAGTTCTTCAAATGTGTCTGGAAACACTGCTAAAGCTAACTGCAGAAGATGTGCAAGACAGGTGACATGTACGGCATTGGGAAAGAGGCCATAGAGAATCGTGTTATCTGCTTTTTTTCATATAACTTGCAGAATCTGTGACAAAAGCCCATACATCATTGAAATCAATGTTGTTGGAGTTAAGACAGGAGATGACAGCCTGCGATACGGTGCTGAAATTAACCCGATCCAAAAAAATAAAATCTGCTGCAACAGGTGGCTTGCCCACTGGCTGGAGGAGAATGGCAAGAGAACAACGGCCACAAGCATCTGTTGTTTCATCTGCAATTACATAGAGCGTAGGTGAGATGGAGCTGGAATTGACCCTCCCTGTTTGCAGTACTTTCGTAAAAATTTGGAAAATGTTGAGTTTTTTTCCAGAGGGATGTCAGCTTCAATTAAGGTCTTTATAAAATCATAAATGAACTCCTTTCTTTCAGCTGTAGATGGAGTTTTAGACGTACAGGAGGCGGGTAATATTTTAATTATAATTAAATTGAAAAAAGAATAATTGGTTCATTAGACATATTAAAGAATACAAAACATTCACCAAGCTCATAGTCTCTATTATTATACTATTCCATTATTTTAGGCTATACTTTCCCATAATAAAAGTTCCCCAAAAGTTCTTAAAGACAAATTAATACAATTCTCTGTAAAATGCATTTTGCTACAGATGACAGCAGATTTTACTCAATTCATCAATTGAAAATAAGGAGCCAAACCGCATGAAGAGTTCAGATGCAAAAGGCTCTAAGTGCCATCTGAAATTTTCTCATAGAATTATCATTTTTATCAAGCTTGTATATTTAAGTTAAGTAATTTCACTTAAATGACAATTAATAGGCAATCTTGCCATTTAAGTGAAATTATTGAATTTAAATATACGAGCTTGATAAAAATGATCATTCTAGAAGAAAATTTCAGATGGCACTTAGAGGCTTTTAAATCTGAACTATTCATATATATATATATATATATATATATATATATATATATATATATATATATTTATACTACAGGGCCGTTGAATGCTTGAATCTGATTGGTTGACGAACGTTCTAAGGTGTGCATTATTTTCAGGGAAACGCACGGCTAAAGTAGTTCCAGGCAGGTCTTGACCGCATTACAGTTCCATATCACTTTGCGTAGTCAACTGTAATAACGGAAAGTAGGATACAATTCATAACAAGAAAAAGCATTTCGCCCCGTGCGCTTGATCTGCAATTTTCAATGTCTAGCTTTACAATCAATAGAAACATGCAGTTTAATTTTAATAAATAAAGTATATAGTCCTATCTATAATCAATAGAAAATTAAACTGAATATATAGGCTAAATAAATGGATAGTCCTGCAGCACGGATTTTTATTGCAGATAATATAACAAATAAATAATTATTGATAGGCCTAGGCTACTTGTTAAAAGGGCTTTGTGTTTTTCATTTATAGTCTACTGTCATCTGTCAATAATGGAAAAAAAATGAACGAATTAATTGAAACGAATTGAATTAATAAATAAATAATAATATTGACGCACATGCTTTTCTGTCTCATTATTGCAACATCTCTCTCTAATAACTGCATTAATAACTGCATAATGAATGTAACTTGATACTTATGACTGATCATGTCCAAACGCGTGTTCAGCGCGTTCAGTCTGTGTTCAAAGTCGGTGTTTAAAATCTGCTGCAGTCGATGAAAACAGTCAGAGAATGTGTCAGCTAAGTCGTGTGTCCCCAGCATTAGTGGCTCAAACCTCCGTTACTAACTCTAAAATGACGTTTTGGAATTAGCAACGGAGGCATGGGATTAGATGCGTAAGAAATTAGTCCTTCATACAAGAGCATTTTAATGACAAAAACTTTACAAACGTCTTGAAATACATAATCTGAACAATGTTTAGAGGTGTGGTAACTGTAGTATAAGCGGAATAATTGACTTCAGGCCGTTGAATTATTAGAAAAATAATGCACACCCGAGGTGGTAATGCGGTCACGACGCGAAGCGGATTAACTTACTGAGTTAAAGTTCTATTCTTAAATAGAACTTTAAATAAAACTTACCAAGAGCACTCCCCTTTCTATTCTTGTGGCGAGCGGATTTGAGATGATCCAGTGCCGTCTGTCGCCTCAGGTAATCAACGGAGTGTTGACAGGCTTTACAAAACATAACTCCCCATCCTCATAAAAATTGTTCGCAAATTATTTTACTCTGTCCTGTGCCGTGATTTTTGCAGACAAGTGACGTTTCCTTAATTCCACCGCGGTCAGTTATATTTTAGACATTTTAAACATTCACTCTCTCATTAAAAAATGTAAACATCAATCAGCGCAGCCTACTACCCCCTCACAATCGCGTGCAGGTTGTAGCCTACTTGTCAAGGCACTACAAGGTTTCTGCGGGAGTCTGCAGGCGCGGATTCCATGCGGGCCTGGTCATTACTGATAATGGCCCGTGCTTTCAAGTTTTCTTTTTAGTAAAAATATTTATTATATATTATAATTTGTATCAAGCCAACAGACCAAGAGGACAGGAGCCGCCTCCACGAGCTTCCTAAAGACGAGAGGCGATAGGGACAGGCCAAAGGGGCAGGTCGATTGTTGCAAACCAATCTCGAGGACGGATGCATTAAACAATCCGATTCAAAACTTGCAGGTCCAAGATTGGCTGTAACCCACCGCTTTTCTTGGGTATAATGAAATAGGTGCTGTAGAACCCTGACTTAATATCAGATGGAGGGACTGGCTGGAGGGAATTGTGTCCTTCGCCAGTAGCACTGTGATTTTTTCCCACAGGACAGAAGTATCCTTGTCCAGCACATAGGTGAACTAAATGCCCATGAACTTGGGAGGGCACTGGGCAACTGAATCGCATAGCCGAGTCTGATGGTCGGAATGAGTCAGCGAGATGGTCTGAGGAAGGGTTAATCAAGCCTCCAGAGACCATGCAAGCAAGGTCAGAGAATCCACAGATGTATCCGCAGTGGGGTTAGCCAGGGGGGCGCTTCTGGACCACCAGGGTGGATATTGTCTGGCCGAGGGCCTGCACTGTGACTATCATCACGGTCAGTCACCGTGCGCAGTTCCTGCAGCAACCCCGGCTCAGAACTACCATTGTGCATTATGAGTGCTTTAGCCTCGTGGAACTGCAGGGTGGCCATCAGATGCAGCGGCCAGAGATGCTGCTGACCCACAGGTGCTGGATGGATTTGCGGATGACCCCACCAGGTGGCAGCACTTTGTGGGCAAGCACTGCAACAGCACAGTCCACCTGGGGAGTCGCCACAAACCCCTGACCACCCCACCATCGATGGTAGTGAGAGAGAAAAACGTAAGCAGACTTTGGTGCTTTCGGCCTTCCATACTGGAACAAATTTGCCTCCATACTGCCAAAGTTCTTTGCGCATCTCCAGGAAGAAAGGGATGGGGCGGGGCAAGGCGATTTACCCGTCATACTGCGCCCCCAGAAACCAATCAACCAGCCGTGTTCTCTCAGAGTGACGAAATCCCAATTCGTTAACTCTATTCTAACGTAACGTCGTGACTGACAGAAAGGGAACTTTAAATTCATCGCAGATTGAACCAAAGAGGTAATGTGAAAATCCTCCTACTGATAAGAATTAAATGAGCCAAAGAGGTAATGTGAAAATCCTCCTACTGATAAGAATAACATTTTCCACCATTAGAAAAAGAAAAGGGGAAAGAAAAATAATCATGTTAGTTTATGAATTGCCAGTCGTATGAGGTGAAATTTGTGGCCTTGTTCAGCACAGGCATTAATACAAATATCCACAGCTTAAGAAAAGAGGTGAGAAGGTGAATATTTCAAGGACATTGTTCCTTGTTGGGTCTGTATGCCTTTTTATAATCCCACCAGTTGTAGGTGAGACTGTGGTTGTAAGAAAAGCTTTAAACTCTAGCTAAAGGTAAAGTTGTTACTCTCAATAGTTGAGAGTGAATGCACCGACTGAACACTATTAATCTCATTAAACCAAAGTAAATTGAAAGTCAAGTAGCTTCATGCCATTCTGTCAAAATGTGCCGGAAGCTTCAACTCCAATTAGTTAAAAAACACAATCCATTTAAATCAGTGATTCATCCTGTGCTTCATCTAACAAACCTCAAAAGAACAGCCATTAACCAAATTTACTTGAGTCACGATCAAATGCTCATGTTTCAGCTCGTCAAGAACCTTAAAGGGATAGTTAATCTAAAAAGAACAATTATTTACTCACTCTCATGTCGTTCCACCAGGATCAAATTTACAAGAATATTCACACAGCTTGTTTCAATATAGTGACAGCCATGTTAGTCAAGCTGCATAAAATGCAAACAAATAATCCTCCTGTATTCAATACCAATATTACAGTATAATATTAGATTAATTTTGTCCTGTAAAGCACATAAAAAATTGGTAGCCAGAGCTTCTTATCTTCATAATCTCTTTTTAGGGCTTTGCACTCAACCTGTCTTTGACCCACAAGTTGAAATCAGTTTCTTTAACAATCAATAAATACACAATACATAAGCAGCACAGAGCTGAGAGTAGCCGGGTGAGACAATGTCTACTCATTCAGCCTAATTTGCTTTTCAGTATCTCACTGTGGCTAAACAGCCTGCAGAAAACGGACCCGTTGTCTAAATGTCAGCAAAAAGGAAAAAAAAAAAGAATGGATGTGGGAGCGTGTCACACGAATCGACATGGCGAAACATCGCTGTCTAGGGCACTATCTGTGACAAGGGCAACCAGCTGGGGTAAGGGCAAGGAGAGAGAGGATGTTTCAATTTTCTCATTTTGTTAAGTAGCATTGTTTAAAATAGAAAACGGAGGTACCTGTGCAGATCCCCAGGCCTCTTCAAATATAAAAACTGGCCTGTATATACAGTATGATATGACACTCTTATTGGAGCGGGAAGTGAAGCTTTGAAAAGGATGTTACAATCATTTCACTCTTGCAAAAACAGGACTTAGTCAGGGTAAACACTATGAAAAGGAAGACACTGAGGGCTAGAACCTTCAAACATATAAAATCCCACAATATGCAAACGAGGGATTTTTTGGAGGTTGGATACCAAATTTTTTTTTTTTTTTTTTTTTTTTTTTGCTTGATAAGATATGACAATTGCAGAATGTTTTAATGATATAAAAGACCTCTTAAATGTACACACAAAAAAAGGACATTTTGATTTATCATGTCATGACACCTTTAAATAACGAAGTGAATGACTTATTTAATGGTGATGGGGGTAGTGTTGACACCCTGTCATCTGGTCCATTGGTCCTTCACTTCTTGTCTGTGCTACGTCTAATCCAGCCTATCGAGTGTGAAAATGCTACATCTGGTCTATCGGGAAGAACTCCTGTTGATAATCTACAGTGGGGAGGTAAAGGTAGAGGGATAGGGTGCCAACTTGCCAAGTCCTGCAACTGCCAAGAGATATTTGTTCATCTTTATTGATTCAGACTTCAGTAATACTGTTTCTAATCTGGTGTTATCATGGAGCATCCAAGTGGATGCCCAGCCTCAAATAAATATTTGCTTTCAAAGCCTTTTTTTCTTGTTTTTAAACCTGCTCCTAAATCATTGCAAAGAAGTTTGAACTGTGGCCTCACACTTGAGTGGTGATCAAATAGCTTATAGTGCTGAAAGATCTTCAAATGTAACCAAGCAATTTATAAGTCAATGAAGATAACTCATTTACATTCCCGAGATGGAGGAGTTCATTTAGAGGTGGTTGAGAGCATCTGCAGTTCAAGATACTAGCTTAGCTTTGCCTCTGGTTGATTTAACACACAAGCAAAGGTTGAAGCTCAGAACTGTGTATAGCATCTATACAGTGATTCAGATCCTCTTTTCACCTCACCAGAATGCCAGTCACGTTGAGGGGGGTTGTTATAGAAGCATGCAGAGTTACTTTTGCATGTTTATAGTGCATCTTTATCATGCTCATATTTCCCCTGTATTTCACTCATGGATCTCAAGCAGATGCAATCGCTCATGTGAGACAGCAGTGTGTGTATGAAGACCCAAGAGGTCTTGGTTATCAGATGAAAATAACAATATGAACATCTAGTCACACTTTAGATTGGGTCCAAGTCTCACTATTAACTATTAACTACAAATTTTGCCTCAGTAAACTCCTAATTACTGCTTGTTAATAGTTAGTAAGGTAGTTGTTAAGTTTAGGTATTGTGTAAAATTAAGGGATGTTGAATATGGTCATGCAGAATAAGGCATTAATATGTGCTTTATAAGTACTAATAAACATACAATAGTAATATTCATGATAATAAGCAACTAGTTAATAGTTAGAATTGGACCTTAAACTGTTACCATCTATATGTTAGAGTGAACAAATTTGCTTTCCTTTTAGTAATATATTGACTTCTTTAATATTAAACTGTTGTGGTATGATTCACTTTAGAAGGCTGATTGCCAAAACATTTGATTGCTCTATACTTGCTTTGTTCCATAATAATAATAATAATAATAATAATAAAAGTATATTTAGAAGACACAAGCGAGAGTGGATCTTTTGTTTTTCATTTGAAAGCATTGCAATTTCCACTGATCTACACACCCAAAAAACGGTTGAGCGCTGTGATTCTATCTTTTCCGACCTACTGAGCTGTTGTATAAAAGCAATATCACAAAATAGTGCTTCTTTCTTGTGACTCAAATAATGCTGCATTCCATTTACCTCAGAAGAGGGATGTGGGGATGTGAGAGGATTTGGGAATGATGTCACACCTGAGGTCACCACATTCCATTTCAGAGGTCATACAACTAAGATAGACGTGTTCAGACAAAAAATTGTTGTGCTTGCTCTTTCGGAATACAGACACATTGTATTGATGGAGTTTGGGTTCCTTGCCTCTGTCACCTCTGGCTTGCTTAGTTGGGGACACTAGATATTGAACAATTATTAATCTGACTGAACTGACCCTATCGGATGAAAATTTAACCCAGCTGGACGGTGACAACACTGTTTTCTGCAGAACTGCTTTATAGATGAAATTAACTAATTTATTAATTGACGATCTTTACAGCAGAACTGAATCGACCCTGAACGGACTTCAGCTGACACTATATTATTTTAAGGTTGCCGTACAGCTGAAATAAACTCTGTTTACATCATTGAATCCCGTTATCACTAAAGCTGCTTTGAAGCAATCTGTAGTGTATAAAGCGATATATAAATAAAGGTGACTTGACTTGACTTGACATAAAAAACACAGATAAACAGAAGTGCTAATTAACAATATTGATGTGCTGAGCAACCATTTTGGAATCTGAAGTTGGTGTTGTTGCGCTTCTCTGAGTTTCCCAGTCGCAACTCCGACATGATGGCGTTCCAGTTTAAAGTTCCATTTAATTATTGCACATTCAGGATTGATATCATTAATTGGACACAGGAAAAAAAAGAGTTATCAGGGTTCTGTCACTTCTGTCTAGTCTATTTTTGTGGTTTTGTGAGAGAGCCCTGACACTCCTGTTTTGTCTTGTCTGTGTGCCTTGTTTCATGTGCTTTCGTGTCATGTTTTGTCTTGTACTGTGTAGCACGCAGCTTGTGTTTTACACTAGCTGTGTGCTTTCATGTTGTCATGTTTTGTGTGAACACGTGGCTTATAAGTGTTCTCATTGGCTGCGTGTTCATGTCTCGTTTTGGGTTAGCACATGGCTTGTGATTTGTTTTACTGGCCATGTGCTTGTGTTTTTGTCATGTTTGCTGTGAGCACATGCTTTGTCATGTGTTTCCTTGTGCCATGTGCTCTCCTGTCAATTTGTCTTGCCCCGCCCATTTTGTTACCTGATTATTGATTAATTTGCCTCACCTGTCCTCCCTCGTTACCTGCTTTGTTTTGCTCTCCCTATTTATTATCCTTGTGTTTTCAGTACTGTGCTTGATGTTCCTGAAAATGTTGAGCATGTCATCATGAAGTGTAGTAAATATGATTTTGAGAGGAACATCTTACGTGATAAGATATGTGAATTAGGACGGGGATGGAATTTAGAAGGGATACTGGGGATGAGTGAGGAAACATGGGAGTGTTGCAAAGCTCTTTTTAACTTTCTCAAATATACAGGATTAGACCATAACATATAGGTTTAAAAGGTTGTTTTGTGGGGGGGGGGGGGTTTGTGTTTTTTTTTTAATGGGTGCACTAAATTTGTAACCTGAAGTACTAAAACCTTGAATTACACACTCCGGTACAGTAGGTGGCGGTATGCACCTGAAAAAGTTGGTTGCGACCCGCCATTAATATTAGAGAAGAAGAAGAAGAAGAAGAAGAAGTACTGTGCTTGTTAGTCGTCTGTACACTGTGTGTTTCAGTCAAGGTCAAGGTCAAGGTCAAGGTCAAGTCAAGTCATCCCCCTCTGGGTAGTTTTTGTTTGGATTTGGTTTTAATTTTTTATTAATAAAGCCAAGTGATCCCCCTCTGGGTAGTTTTTGTTTGGATTTTGTTTTAATTTTGTATTAATAAAGCCAAGTCATCCCCCTCTGGGTAGTTTTTGTTTGGATTTTGTTTCAATTTTGTATTAATAAAGCCATTTTCCCTGCAATTGAGTCCTTGCTTCATCCCTTACCCACAACCCTGACAAGAGTAGCCCTCTTACTTGTGTGATATTGCTCTATTAAACGTATTCCTTTATAAAATCAATTGAATAATAAATCATCAATTATAACAAGTCTGATTAATTATTGAATACAGTTGGATATACATATTTGATGTTTAAAATGAATACCTTTTTAGCTATAGCTATGCTAGTTTTGTTACTTTTTCCTAACATGTTTTTTCCTAACACTTTTTCTACCAAGAGAGAATTTGTTTTTTAGATAGATAGATAGATAGACAGATAGATAGATAGATAGATAGATAGATAGATAGATAGATAGATAGATAGATAGATAGATAGATAGATATAAAATATCCTTAGTCTTCTTATCCTTTTTAAATACGATTTGAGTACACTGTGCGAAATAACAGTTTAAAAAGAACATTATTAAATGTTCTTTTTTATTCCGCTGTTACCAGTAAACATTTTAAAAAAGAGGCCAGGTGTTGGACCGTATAAAATAGCCTTTCTTCTCAGAATAGACCACACCATGGCTGTAACTTTATTCTTGAAAAAAAAAGAAAAGAAAAAAAGTTATGGGACTGCTATTTCAACACCATTCATGAAAAGTGCTTACAAAAATTGCCTGAGCAATAATGCTGAATCATTCCCCAGTGTTGGAAATGTGTGCTATGATGGTTGTAGCCAAAAATGTGAAAGTTAAAAGCTTCAAAGTAGCCATCTTTTTTATACTGAACAGAATTTCTTACACTCCATCCCTTGAAAGCAATAAAACAGACTCAATGCTCATGACGCAATTTATTTTTTTTTTATTTTTTTTTTATTTTTTTGCAAGCATGGTCGACTGATGCTGCACAGATTGCAAGTCCTTCACTTCAGAACTTCAGGGACAATATTGGAATAAGATAATATTGTTAAGAATTGCATAGTGCCCTGCTTTTATACTTTACACACAAGTCTGTAACATTACCAGAGAAGAACTGAGAAAGCTTAGATACAGATCTTTGGAAGCAGGGCTTGTCATTAACTTGTTTTGCTCACCAGCCACAGTGGCTAGTGGTTTTCCAAAGTTACTTGCCACTTAGCTTTTTCACTGGCCTCAATTTTGTTTTGGGGAAATTATGTTTTATATGATTAAAGTTGACTATGGCAAGCTAAAATTTACTTGAGCTAGATTTGTAACCCTTTTAAATTTAGTGAACCAGACATCTTCGCCCATTTAGTTGATATGCTGTGATATCACCAGCAAACATTTAATGTTCCTTTATAGCCTCGACTTTAAAATAGGTTGTCCCAACCACAAAATAGACCCCTTCACATTTTCAACGCGGCTATGTCCTACAATCTGCGCAGAGCATGATTTTCTTGGCTGGATCATATACCATCTAGTATTGTCACGATATAGGCTACCGGTATTGACGATAATCCCAATATTTAAAAAATGAAATATCCCTATCATGTTAATTAGAGGTGTCGCAATACACCAGTATTGGTGATAACCGTAATATTTCAAATGAACAGTACACATATGATAATATGACACGTAAATAATTGAGATCTAGACTGCAGAACTGCAGAACCACACAGCGGCGCCAGGCTAGCAATGTCAGACCGGACGTTAGAATGCATGATGCTGACGATCACCAATCCCGCTCCAACCACTAACCTTTCCCTTCACTATAACTATAAGCTCTACGTTAACAAATACCCAACCCCATCCATTCACTATAAGCTCCACCCCATCACGGGTCTGAGACTGCTGGCCTCAGACTGCTGTGACATATGGCTCTGTAGCCTATAATTGGAGAAATCCAGCGCCAGTAACTGTTTGACATCCCAAAGTACAGTTAGGTGGTGGTATAGCACCTAAAAAGCTGGTTGCCATCTGTCATAAAACAATAGCAGTCACAGTGCTACTGCCACGTAAAAGCATGTCGTCGTATATGACAGACTAGACACTCTACTCGCACTCCAAGAAAGTTAGCTCTCCAGTGTGGACGTTTTTTGGATTCCTCAAAAATTCCTCGTTAATCAGCCCGGTTTGCAGGACTTGCCAACCAACAGTGAGCGCAAAAGGGGGCAAAACCACCAACCTCATCACCCGTACGTTGCCATTAAATGTTAAATTAACCTGTTATAAACAAAGTATATTGTGATATATCGTAATTGTTCATTCTTTTGGCCACGATAATCATGTAGTAAAAAATCTGGTATTGTGACAGCCCTAATACCAACCAATTGAGCTGTTTTATTATTTTCAGTTATTTTCCTTATGAATTTGTTTTATGCACCATTCTATAGGCCTATGCTTAGGCTGTTAAAAATATATAAACAAATAATAATTATGAATATATCAAATATTACATATTAAAAGCACACAAATGAAAATGATAACAATACAGTGTACTGTAAACTATAACTATTAATGCGGTCAAATGTCAAAATAACTCAAATATCATACACATTACATACATTAAGCACGATCTGCTGTGACGTCACAATCACTGTGCATAATGGTCTATGGATCTGCCTGAAGTGTACATGTTGAGCAGACTCGATCCCTCTGTCAAAATCGAGGGGTCGAGGATCTTTCCAAATAAACTTCCCTCGTCCACTTGATGAAGTTGAACGCACTTCAAAATGGCGGTGGGGATTCCCCCGATGGGAAGTGCTTATAGGGAACTTTGCAAGTGTATGTATAGAAGTGAAGTAAAACGCAGCCTTAGTTTATTATTTCTGATGCCTTTTAAGAACACTACAATATAAATCAATTTTGCAGGTTGCTGGTTGTTGATGTTAAGCCCTGTTTGGAAGTGTTTTTTCTCACTCATTCCATCATCTGCCAGTATGTCAGTCTGATTGAGTGACATTCTCTGACCGTGAGGTTCTGTCTTTTACAGAGTAGCTGGGAGGTTAACGGCAGACACTAAGCCCATTGGTGTCACCTCACACGACACTGCACCTCTAATTGGCCCATCAGAGCAGTGATGTCAACAGGCTGGTGAAAGAGGAGTGGCCCCGCTCTCATCGAGCCTTTGAATGACAGGGACCTTTAAGGGTTCTGATGACAGATCACAGGATAACAGGGTGGAAGTCTCTGCTGTCTCTTTTCCCACTCAATAAGTTTTATTTATGCACTCAGAGGGATGATGAAATGGTTGTTGGTTGAAAGTCAACTTCACTTTGACAGATAGTTTATCTCCTGACACTAGTGGGTACTATCATTTAATGTGAAGTTTGACTTGGGAAATAAAGTAGGACAAGGCACAGGGTGGAGTCGTGGTTTGGCTTGATTTGTTCAAGGAAAATTTAAGGTACAAAGCAACTCCATGCTCTACGGTATTTGTTGTATGAAGAAAATGATTTATTTATGCATTCATGCACTGTACAAGGGAAGCAGGGGCCAAACATAAACGGGCGCTGTACATGCGGCGACTGGCTGAGCTGCGTGTGTGCCTCAATTGTGTACGTTGGTTTCTGTCCTGTTTTAAATCTTTTTATTATCGTTCTTAACTTGTTCTTATCACTTTCTAAGAAAATGATAAGTTTGTGGAAGTTAGTGTTCCTTATGCTACTGCTGATTAACTGGGGAAATGCGACCGTTTTTGTGAATGGCGGAGTTTTGGTGGAGAGCGTGCCAGTGATGACCAGGGAGTTCCTGCTGGGTCTGCGTTCTAATGCCGGCTTTGTCGACCCTGCCTGGGAGGTTCCCGAAGAAATTCTCCAGTCTTCTGCAAACACTCAGGAATCGAAAAGGAAAACTAGGAGGAAACGCGGGAAGCGAGGTGGAGTTCGACGCAGATTAAAGCGATCTCAAAGATTCATCCCGCTGCCTGGAATACTCCTAAGTAATGTACGCTCGCTTCGCCACAAACTTGATGAACTACAAGCCAATGTGAGTTTTATGCACGAATACAGAAACAGTCACATGATGGTATTCACCGAAACCTGGCTGGATGATTCAGTTGACAATAGTACTTTACAGATTGAAGGTTTTGGAACACCTATTCGACTGGACAGAGACAAACATACAACAGGCAAAAGTCGAGGAGGAGGTGTGTGTGTTTATATCAAGGAAAGTTGGTGTAAAACAGCAATGGTGCGTTTTAAGATTTGTAATTCAGATATCGAACTCGTTGCAATATCTGTACGTCCTTTTTATCTCCCTCGTGAGTTCCCTCAGCTGTTTTTTATTGTGGTATATACTCACCCACGCGCCAATTTTGATGTGGCTCTTGAGACTGTTAAAAATACCCTAGATAAACTTGATAATTTATCCCCAGACGCACCCAAATTTGTTTTAGGGGATCTTAACAATTGTATTATGGACAAACATCTAAAAGGCTACCATCAATATGTTACCTGCGCTACTCGCGGTGATAAAGTCTTGGATAGATGTTATGGTCCCATCCCGGGAGCGTATCGGTCTCTGTCGTTACCTCCTCTTGGTTCAGCCGATCACAATATGATTTTACTGACTTCTGTATACATTCCCATTGTGAAGCAAGTGAAGAAAGAAATACGATATGTGAAAGAATGGACACCTTCTAATATTGAAGTTTTGAAGGGATGTTTCGATTGTACCGATTGGAATATGTTTTTGAATACATCTTCTGATTTGAACGATCAGGTGGCTACCATTTCAAAATATATCACTTTCTGTGTTGATTCTGTTATAACTACGAAAAAGATCACTCTGTATCCTAATAATAAACCTTGGATCACGAAGGAGTTAAAATGTATACTGAACGAGAAGAAGAGAATATTTCTTGTGGGGAGCAATGAGGAGAAAAAACAGATAAATAGGGAAGTTAAAAGAGCAATTAAAATCGCTAAAAATAATTATAAAAATAAGATTGAGGATGTGTTCATGCAAGGTAATCTTAAAGCTGCCTGGAAAGGAATTAAGAGTATGGCTGCAGTGAGTACATTAGTACCAAAGCAACATATACCAATTGGAAACACTGACAATGATTTAATTCTATCTAAAGAGTTTAATGACTTTTTTTCTCGTTTTGATACATCCTCAGTCACTGATGAGATAACCATTTTTAAAAAGACCTTGAGTATTTCTAATCATTTTAAAATTAATTTATCTAACATATCAAGACAGCTGAAGGCCACACCGCTCAACAAGGCCCCAGGTCCAGACGGTATATGTAGTAGAACACTGAGATACTGCGCTGACCAGCTCAGTGAAGTTCTCCAGTTACTTTTTCAGTCATCCTTAGATCAAGGGTTGGTGCCTGATTTGTGGAAAAGTTCAATCATTGTACCAATACCGAAAAAAACTAAACCAAATACTTTGAACGACTACCGTCCAATCGCCTTGACTTCTTTAGTTATGAAGATTTTTGAAAAAGAGATGAAGAGGTATATAATGACAATTGCTGGACCACTTTTAGATCCACTCCAGTTTGCATATCGCACTGGAAGAGGCGTAGACGATGCAAAACTGTTTTTGATAAATACTCTTAGTCGTCATCTGGAAAACAGAGGAGCTTTTGCGCGGCTTTTGTTTGTAGATTTTTCATCTGCATTTAATCTATTGCAACCTGTTACTTTGGGGCAAAAACTTATCAGCCAGTTTAACTTTGATCATGGATTAGTTTTATGGATCATGAACTTTTTATCAGACAGACAACAGAGGGTTAGGATTAATGAGGTGTTATCAGATATTGTAAATATCTCCACTGGTACCCCACAAGGGTGTGTGCTCTCTCCTATCTTGTTTATATTATATACAAATGACTGTCAGAGTTTGCAGGATAATAGTTACTTGGTAAAATATGCAGATGATACTGTGTTGCTCTCCTTGCTTTCACATTCAGATCAGGAATATGGTTCTGTTTTGAATAATTTCATCTCTTGGTGCAGAAATATGAAACTAGATCTGAATGTCTCAAAAACTAAAGAGATGATTATTAATTTTAGCAGGAGGACATTAGCACTTCAACCGATAGTCATTAATGGTACACATGTGGAGGAAGTAGAACAATACAAGTACCTGGGCACGGTTTTTGACAACAAGTTAAAGTTTGATCTGAATTCTGAGGTAATTATCAAAAAGTCACATCAAAGATTGTTTGTGCTAAGAAAGCTCAATTCTTTTAATGTACAGAGAGTTGTTCTTAAGTCATTTTATAATTCATTTGTTGAAAGTATTCTGTCTTTTTCTTTTATTTGTTGGTTTTCATCATTGTCTATAAAAAACAAAAATCGGTTGCAGGGTATTGTCAGCACGTGCTCTAAAATCATGGGTGTTCCCTTAAGAAGCCTTACTTCCTATTATGAACAGCAGGTGCTGAGGATGGCACACAAAATATTAGGAGATAGTACTCACCCGCTGCACTTGGACTTTGAGAGGATGCCCCTGGGGCGACGTTTAAGAGCAATTAAATGCTCTACAAATCGTTACAAATTTACTTTTGTGCCTGAAGCAATACGGTTATGTAATACACGTAGGTGATTATTTTTTTTTTATTTTTTTTTTTTTTTTTTTCTCTTCTTGTTCTATGTGTTTAAATGTATATTTGTGTATGTTAAGTGTTTTATGTGAGGCACCATGTAAGCTTAAATCAATTACCCCATGGGGATTAATAAAGCTTTAAGCTTTAAACGTAAACAAATAAATAAAATATCATTTTGTACTAGCCAAAGTTACCGGAATATAAAAACATTAAGCTAGTCATATATCTAACTGGCCAAATGTGCAAATATTACACACACAAATACTATTCCAAAATTTGGGGTCAGTAAGAGTTTTCAAAGTTTGTTAAAGAAGTATCTTATGCTCACCAAGGCTGCATCAAAAATACTATTTTGATTGATTTTAAAATATGATTCCTGTGATAGCAAAGCTGCATTTTTGATCAGCCATTACGTCAGTGTAACATGATGATCCAACAGAAATCATTCTAATATGCTTATCTGGTATTTAAGAAACATGTCTTATTGTTATCAGTGTTGAAAACTGATCTTTTTTTTTTTTCAGGATTCTTTGAAAATGTGAAAGTTAAACTGAACAGTGATATATAAATATTTTGTAACATTATGAATGTCGTTACTATCACTTTTTATCATTCATACATACATACATACATAACATTCATAGATACATACATACATACACATTTGAATGGCAGTTTGTGTGTGTGTGTGTGTGTGTGTGTGTGTGTGTGTGTGTGTGTGTGTGTGTGTGTGTGTGTGTGTGTGTGTGTGTGTGTGTGTGTGTGTGTGTGTGTGTGTGTGTGTGTGTGTGTGTGTGTGTGTGTGTGTGTGTGTGTGTGTGTGTGTGTGTGTGTGTTGTTCATATTATTGTCTAAGCATTTCATCCATAAAAATGTGTTATTTGTGCTGCCAAATCTGTCGTTTTTTTAAGAGCCTCAACAAAGGCTTGTTGTCATGCATTTAGTGTCAGGCAAAGATGTAACAGACAGCTTTTGTTTGAACTGTTTGTTTGAACTGTTTTCTTTTTTTGTATCACACCATATGACATATGCAGGCAATAGGAAGGAAGTTTGATAATTTAAGACAATGGTCTGGCAACCTCCTCAGCTCCATGTAAAAATAGAAGTTACATCACTTCTTGATGTCACTGCATGAACATCATGGGAAAGTAGGATTCCCTTGTGAAAAAGAAGTATTCTTAATTGTGTTGAATGCACACTTGTAGTGTACTACTTGTAAAGTATATAACAATAAAAATAAAAACTGC
This sequence comes from Leuciscus leuciscus, assembly GCF_965113295.1. Classification (NCBI taxonomy): domain Eukaryota; kingdom Metazoa; phylum Chordata; class Actinopteri; order Cypriniformes; family Leuciscidae; genus Leuciscus; species Leuciscus leuciscus. The sequence continues at coordinate 8,722,966 of NC_138734.1, read as the reverse complement.
ACATAATACTAATGAAATAAAAAGCCACTTAAGTGTACTCTTTTTTTAATGTCAAGTTTTACTTTAATGTACATTTTAAATCATTCTGTTTTAATTATTGTTGTGTTATAGTTTTGTTATTTGAGATTACATTTAAAGTTAACATTGAACTAAATTGCAACAAAATACAAATTAAAATACATGACATACAAGTTTCAATAGAAAGTACATTCTTGTTCATTTTAATTTACCATACATGCTTGTCAGCAGTCAACATTACTATTTAACCATATTTCAAAGACAATAATGTACAAGTAAATATGAAATGACATATAAAGATACTTAAAGCTGCAGTCCGTATCTTTTGGCGCTCTGGTTAATAAACATAACTGCATGCGTCTTGCGGAAGAACACTTATTTCTCTAAATTGCATTTAAAATAAAACAATAAAACAGTTTCATTTAACTGCAAATAGTCTATTAAGTGTACAAAATCATTACATTCAGTTGGCCCTGAAGTATATTATTTTAAAGTATATTATTTCTGTAACAAGTAGCCTACTCTTTATAACAGTAAGTTTACTGTTGTTCTTTTTCACAAGGGTTGAGACTTCACCAGTATCAAATTTTAATCTGAAAGATTTCATGGTTAGTGATTTTGCCATACTAGTCTAATGTTATAACACGTATTGTATAACATTGAAGCATGGCTATTGCTGTTCCTGCAGCTAGACCAGCACCAAAACAGCACATTGGAAGCATGGACATTCATGTATTTTGAACAGCGACACTCTTGGGAAGAGAAAGGTTAAATGGGACACCTTAAAACTTAACACAGCGTGCCCTCTGTCATTGCTGAGGAACAGGTTAAGTCTAGCGTTTGTTCTTCAAAGACACCAGGATTGCTTGAGAGCTCATCCAGAAAAGCCCATGTTGATTGGGTGAATTGTTCTGAAACAAATCCTCAATGTAACTTTTATATAAGTGACTTCTCTCTTTCTTTGTATCTATCACTCTCTGTTGTTGCGTTATCGCTCCATCTTCATATCTCAGTCTAACATCAGTGCTTTTAACTTATAATGGAGTTGCTCTGTGAATGTATAGAGCATTTTCATTTTGGTGAAGGACATAGATCCAGCATTTAATGGGGTCTGGATCACAGCAAAGGCCTTAGACCTGCATGAAAGAATAAAATGGCAACAGAGCGCAATCATTTTCCATTTCCTGAGCGTGATCGCAGCCAAACAGTCATTTGCAACAAAATGCGTCTCTGGAACCGTAAACAAATTTGTCTCATTATGTTTCCCAATAATTTAAGGGAAGCTATTTCCCATCAACACTTGACCTTTTAGAAGAGGATATTAAATGCATTAATGTTAATGTGTTTGTGTATGTGTATGTGTGTGTGCGTGTGTGCGTGTGTGTGTGCATTTGAGGGAGCGAGGGAGGGAGCGAGCGAGGGAGGGAGACAAGGATGGTTTTTGTTTTTAATGCACAGGTATAATTCAGAGATTTGATTGTGTTTTGATGTACAAAACTGTGTGGGGGAGAGTGGAGTAAGAAGTGCATTTTCTTTCTTTCTTTACACAACGATACAACATATGTTGACCAATGTGCTGTACATCTTAAGAGCCATATAGAAAAACAATCAAAACCATAAAAACATAAAGGCACTAATAGTACAAATAAAATAAAACTTAAATACATTTTCTACAAGTAAAACTATTTTTATATCAAGCCAAATTCATCCTGGTCTAAAATACTGTATATATATTTTTAAAAAGCTGGCAAATTGTTAATGTATGAAATAAAAATATTTTGTAGAATTATAAAATTAAGATGTTTCCAAAATGGTGGCTATATAGGTTAAACTGTGGGGTAAGCTGTGCCAGTTGTCAGGATTAGGCGAGGACACAAGATGCAGAAAACAATGGGCTTTTATTTAATAACAAAATTAAACAAAAACAAACAAAACTATCTCATAGGGGAAAACACAACCGGCGACCGGACTGGACTGGACTGGGAACACAGGTAGCCTACACAACGAGAGTGCATGGAGAATGAGCGAATTCTCATCCTGTGCGCTTACAACAGAATACAAACATATGGAGCATGAGTGTCCGAACCCTGACACAAAACCGAAGTCAAACTAGATATGAATGGCGGGATTCGAACACCACGCTCCGCACACTAAACTACACTAAACAACTTACATGAACAGAAGGAGCATACGGCCTGAGTGAACTCGGAACTGCACGCTCACTATGACAAGCCAATAACAGTGTCAGAGTTCTGTCACCAAACCAAGAATACACAGACCGAAGAGACAGAACCCTCCCTTATGGAAAGAAAATATTTTTCCCTATATATGAATGATCAATATATTAAATTATATAACAGTATATTTGAAAATATACCAAATAATGTATTGTGTTAATATATTACAATATATTGAATAATACATAAGGAATTGCAGCTTTTCATATATTGAAAAATATGTGACAATATATTTACTAATATTTGTGTATGTTACATACAAGTGTATGTATGTATTACACTTCATAATATATAGATGTATATGTGATCAGATATGGTACTGCATGTGTAATATATTGCAGATATATTTACTCATGCGTTATAAATACATATATGTAATGTAATACATTTATTATATTTTATAATTACTTGCATTATAAATGTTCAAGCTAGATAACAACAGTACAAGCACACTAGCATGTACTAGAGTATTTAGCCATAAGATTATCACTGTGCTGAGGAGTGCACAGGCATTAATTTTAAAACATTGTAATTATAGTCTTAATGATGTTAGGCCAATCATCAACCGAACCACATGCTCTACTCTTCAGCACAATGGTAACCCCAAAAAAGCAGGCATACCAGAAACCCTTTTACATTTCCAAAATAATAGAACATTAAACTCTAACAGAGCTCCCCCTATATTGATACTGAGCAAAACACATCAAATAACACTTACTTTTAACATTTGCTCTCCTTTAACAGTCTGAAGCAAAGCATGCTGGGAACTAGAAATCTGTTGTAACTCATTCTGAGAATGTTTGTGTGTGTGTGTGTATATATATATATATATATATATATATATATACATATACATGTTTGTGTGTGTGTGTGTGTGTGTGTGTGTGTGTGTGTGTGTGTGTGTGTGTGTGTGTGTGTGTGTGTGTGTGTGAATATACATTTACATGTATATGGGAACATGTATGTACAATATATGTTCACAATAAAGGCTTTGTGAATATTGCATGTAATGCTGTTTTTGTCTTCATGTATTAATATATATCCATACATGGTCAATGCATATATTACAGTATATTTAAAAATATAAGCACTAGTTTCCCATATGGAAATGTATTATGTAATATATTGCATTATATTTTGCTGTATATTCCCATATGTTTTTGTTCCGTAAGGGCTGGCACCAGTGGCTTAACTAGTGAATTTAGCTTTGCCTCAATACAGGGAATTCTAGAAATACTATACAAATGCCATTGCAGCATATTAAATGTCACATATTTAAATATTCTAATATCACTTCATATCTTCTTTTTTATGACTTCATGTTTTTATTTGTGATGAAAAAAACATTTACTCGGTTCAAATTGCCCCTTGCCATAACACAGCTTACTCTTAAAGTGGGGTAAGTTGTGTCACTGGACCCCCTTTTTATAGTCTTGTACAGTTATATGTTCTTCCAAGCACTGAAATGATGGTAGGCACTTATGTTTTATCTCATTTCCCCTTGCCATTAAGGCAACAAAAAATTCGTATAACCCGTGTTTGGGTAATCTGAAAGCGTCCAAATGCACTTTCTACAGAGCAAGGGCCTGCTTATTGGCACAAATTATTCATTTAATTTTGTATTTCTGCAACATTTGCTTGTTTACACCCAAATTTATAAGTGAGTGCAGACCTTGACATGTACCAACGAAGACAGTTTAAGTTGCTGTAAAAAGCAGTCGTGCTCGCCTGCCTTGTATGAGATGGGCATCAAGCCCATTTTTTCTCATAACCTATCTGCCATATTTTAATATTGTGCCTGACTCATTGAGATGCATAGGGGAGAAGGGAGGAAATGGAGATGAAATTGACTGATTCGCTCCCTGACACAAATAGAAATAAATTCCAAGTGACACATGGAATTCTAATGAAGAAAGCTTCCAGTGGACTATGGAACCTATGGGGTGAGAGAAAGAGAGGTTTCTTTTCACTTACATAATGTCCGTAATCCATATCCAACGTGACCTTTAAGAATCGCTGTAGTAAATTTTAAAACGCCTATATGATTTTTTTAAACACCTATACCTCATTGAAAGATTAAAATGCATTACAATAAACATACAGTGAGCTGAGGTTTACCCTACTGACTAATTCTCATCAATTCAAGAGTTAATAAGAGAGCTGAAATGGTAAAATGAAGTGATGGTGTAGGCACTGCTGCAGTATTCAGAGCACGAAACCATGTCAATGTGCTAATGACCCTCACATTAGTTGATTAACATCTTGACCTGGACACAAGCAGAACGCTGGAGATGAGAAATCCACAGGCTGTTTTAATTGCATCACCCAGTGTTAAGTGCTGTGGCATTACTAATCGCATTAGCTACTCAATGATCATGCATAAAAAGTTAAAAATGATTGGATGTTTTGAAATAGAGTAAGTATTCCCGTAACTACTCTCAGACTTTCTTTAGCATTTGCATTACACAGTTTTGAGGAATCAGTCATGAACTGCGTTAAAGGGATAGTTCACCCAAAAATGACAATTAGCTCATGATTTACTCACCCTCAAGTCATCCTAGGTGTATATGACATTCTTCTTTCAGACGAATACAATCAGAGTTATATATATAAAAAAAATGTACTGGCTCTTCCAAGCTGGCCGTTTCTGTGTTGAAGTCCAGAAAAGTGCATCTATCCATCATAAAAGTACTCCACATGGCTCTGGACGGTAGGGCTTAACGATTAATCGCAATTTACATGTAATCGCACTTAAATCGAGATGGCTTATCGCAATTTTAAAATCGCAAAGGCTGTGATTATTTTTTTATGCGCAGTTTGTCATTGATGTACGGCTCTGTAAATGCTGCTCCATCTGAAAGCACTGTGAGTTTGAGTCACTTATAACGTGCATTTGAAAAAAAGAAAACACGCGTCAAACATCTTTCCAAAACATTTATGAACCTCGTGTCCAACAACAGACAACATTTAATAACATGCATTTACTCCAAACTCACTTCATAACGACAGTTGAGCATCCTTCTGTGTGATGATGTGTCTTCTTACACAGAATAAGGCAGTCGTGTATTTATAAGTCATGTTTAATCAAAGCGTTTCAATCTTCTGTTTATTCAGCTACAGCGATAGGGATTTCCTGGAATGATGTGCATTATTGTACTTCTGCGGCGGGGCATATTTATCGTGTTTGCATGAGAGCGCCCTCTGGCGTTCAGATGGGGCAGTATTTACTACCAATCAGCCGCACTCCACTGACAAGCTGCGCATAAAATAATCGCAGCCTTTGCCAAATCGCGTGTGGTTTTATTGTGATTAATCATGCAGCCCTACTGGGGGGTTAATAAAGGCCTTCTGAAGTGAAGCGATGCGTTTGTGTAAGAAAAATATCCTTTTTTTTTTTTGAAATGACTAGCTTACTGCAGACGGCCTACGCAAGTTGACATACGCCAAAAGATGCCCTGATGTGATGTATGACGTAGGATGTAGGAGTAGCGCGAGCTTTGACGCCTCTCATGGTTCAAACAAACAGGGCTCGACAAACATGCTCAGCTCAAGCTCCTCCGACATTTCTCGATTTAAAGATTATTAACCCCCCAGGGCCGTGTGGAGCACTTTTATGATGGTTAGATGGACTTTTTTATGTTTTATGGACTTTATGGAAACGGCCATTCACTGCCATTATAAAGCTCGGAAAGAGCCAGGACATTTTTTTTATATAACTCCGATTGTGTTCGTCTGAAAAAGAATGCCATATACACCTAGGATGGCTTGAGAGTGAGTAAATCATGGGCTAATTTTCCTTTTTGGGTGAGCTATCCCTTCAAGGAGTATGTTATATCGATAAAAGGACTTTGAAGCACAGTTGTTAAAATATCAGAAAAACAGGGCGATTTCCATGGGACGATGGAGCCCAAAGCCAACATAGGACTGTAGTTAGTCAAAAGCAAGTACTTGATTTAAAAACCAGGACATGCATTAGGACACAATTGAAAAATGGATAATAATTAATAAGCGATTTGGTTTACAAGTTTGAATGTGAATGTGATTTTTAATGACCATGTTTAATTTGCCAGAGCAAAACTGCGTTCATGGTGTAAACTAGCATTCTGAAGATTGTGCAGGCCTCCAGAACAAGAACATCAAAGTTTAGTTTGGCAGCCAAAAATCAGTTTGTTGTTCTGTTCTGGCTTTTGAGGGAACCTCTGCACCATGTTACTGCTGTTGGCTTCCTCTGTGCTGCTTGTTACAATTCACTCTGACTTCTCTCCCACTATGGTTTAAGTACAATTTTGGCCTGGTTTAAAAATAAACAAAATGCTTATTGAATATACTCTATTGCAAAATTTTCAAGTTCAACGTATGGGTCTTCAGCTTTAAAAAAACGAGTCGTTCAGATCAGCTTCTTAGGGTAAATATAATACCATGACCACTGTTGGCCTGATTTTGGAGCCAAGACTTTTTTGATTGTTTATATTTCGGGGGGAGGGACTGACATTCTTAGGCTACAAGCCAAAAGAAATAATAACAACAAAAAATGGTTTCTCTTGTTGATATTCATCATTCCTTTAGTTGGACTGTACTGCAGGTTTAAAAATAAAGTGCCTTTCTGATGATTTTGAAAGGAAACCAGTGGCATGCAGTGGACTTCTGAAATGTGAAGGAACATTCATGTTCCAGATCCATTTTTTGTTTCTTGTGGAAAGACATTTCAATAAACTAATTGGCTACTAATATATATATATATATATATATATATATATATATTTTTTTTTTTTTTTTTTTTTTGGGTGTATTTGTTTAATATACTTTTTTTATTTAAACCAAAATACAGTAAACAGCATAGTTTATAACGTAGGATGATTGGAAAAAGTTGCCTCTACGAACAATTTTTGCAGAAATCCAAAAATGTATCTATACATACAATTCACTGCAGTTTTTACACAAATTATAAATTACAGGGGCATATTATGGATTAATAAAGATACTTTAACATATATGTGTAAAAGTCTTAGGCATGTTAGTATTTTCACACACGTATATTATATCTCCTTACACTAACCCTACCCCTAAACCTACCCATCACAGAAAACTTTCTGCATTTTTACATTTTCAAAAATATATAATTTAGTATGTTTATTAACCCATTTCCCTCATGGGGACCGCTGGCTGGTCCCCACAGTGGAGGTGATCTCAGGTTTTACTATCCTTGTGGGGACATTTGGTTCCCACAATGTAATATAAACCAAACGCACACATACACACACACACAAATGGTTTTAAGCCAGTTATGTATATCTTTTGCAGTAGTGTGTCAGTATAGGAAATATCAGTTTCCATTTCCAAACATTCCTTTAGTCGTTAATTGTAATAATCCAGTAATATTTTTGTATGCACAAGGAGTCTGAAAACAGCGGATCTGATCTCACCATTATTAAGTCTGTCTGTGATTACATGAAAAAAAAAACAAAAAAAAACAGACACACTAAAACCAGAAGAAGTGTGGCATGTCTCCAAGACATTTGAAGAAACCGACCTGCAAAGATACCTAAACAACTATGTGCAAGTGTACCTGGACAAAAGCTGTTTTAAACACAAAGGGTGATCACACACCAAATATTGATTTGATTTAGTTAATAGAAGTTAATTGATTAATACAATCTATTTATGACCATTTTTGAAAGCATCCTTACTTTACAGCATGTTTACACATGCATTAGTCCCAGGGTTTCTGTATGAGGTGGTGTTCAATAGCTTACATGCCCCTTGTTTTCCTCAGACTGAAAATATCAACAAACTGCAAAGGTGTTCCAATTTCTCTACCTTTTCTGTTTGAGTTCATTGACCACAGGGGCTCACACACTCCCTGTTCACAGTAAACGGTGTCATCTTGTTGCTGTGTGTATCAGACGTTCCCCATGTTGTTACCTTTGTGCTCGACTGTGGATGTGTAAACAAAACTACAAGAGAAGAGGTTCTGTGCCAATTTAGAAGAGACGACACCAGCATGTCAAATAAGCAGGAATGATTGTTCTCCACCTTCTTCCCTGATGACATCACTGCAAGCTTGCTGTGAAAGGACTATCATTTTCCTTACTGGGAAATTTGCTTGAGTGATTTGTAACAAAATGTCTTCCTCAGCCTCCCAATTCCTCAGCCTCTATATAGAACCCTCAATCTGTCGACATTGTATCTGCACTTTCAAACCACTCAGAACAACCCCATTCATTTTAACCCATATCATGGGTCAACCCAATCATGTATCTCATATATAGAGATCAGAACAACCCATCATGGATGGTTGCAGGAAGGCAGACGAGGATACATTTTTCAAAACAAAGGTTTAATGTAATTAAACACAGTACAGCAGACCATGTGGCAACACACTAAATGTAACAGCAATTGGACAATGACTGACTGAACAGACAGAACTTAAATACAATCACAGATGACACTGATTAACAGAACACAGGTGATACAGATAACGATGATTGACTAAACAGGTGACACAACTGAACTGATAGTGACAGAAACCATAGAAACGAAGGAGCGGCGGGAAAAGAACAAAGGAAAACAGGAACCAATCAAAACACAAACTGAAAGTCCAAACATATACTGACACGTGACTCAACCCTCATTCCAAAACCTAGTTATCTGCCTTGCTCTACAGTCTAGGCATCATCCTTACTGACTTCTGAAGCACACTATCAGCATACAAATTGTGATTTCAAAAGAGATTTGGGGTTAGCATGTTGCTAAGCTAACAACCTCACTCTCTTAAAAGTACATTGCACTAACACATATTGGTCAAAGCTTTGCTTTTTATTTTTAATTTTTTTTATTAGATTACAACTTTTGTATCAATCCTTTTGGGATGAAATATAGTTGTATTAATATTTCTCTCACTTCTTTTGCCATCTTAAATTGTTTTGTCCAAGCATGTCCCACCCAAACTTTCTCCCAGAAGGATACATGCAATGCTGCCTTAAAATTTGGCCAAAATAATTACAGCACCACTTCAGGAACAGTCTTTACATAGGGGTTGCGTCTTTACTGCCTTACAAACTGCCTAAATATGCAGTTCTTTGGGTTTTGGAACAGAGCCACAGTGATTTTACCTTTGCTCATGAATTTTTTATAGGCATAGATATTTCTCATGTTGTTCGAAGCAACAGGCTTCTCATTATGGCAGCTGTTTTCTCTTACTCTCACTCTCACTCTCTCCATCTCAAAAACAAACCCAGAGCAGGTTCAATCGATGTTTAAGTATGATTCTCATTCTGTGAAACCACTGCACCAGCTTTCACTGCCCTCATGTGACTCCTGCAATGGCGTCTAGATTGTCCTGAATGATCTGAACTGCAGCTCTCACGTTTCGAGAGATCTGAGCTCAGCCTTTATTAATTCTTAAGACAGTCCACTTAAATAACCCATATTATACTCTAATAAAACTGCTATGAAAAAGAAGATTTTTATAAGGGTGATTCAAGATTATTAGTCCTAAATAAAGAGAGACAATAGTTTGGTGTCTCCAGGTGATTGTAATGTTTTAGTAATCTTTTTCCACCAAAAGAGGTGCTGGTGCCAGAGCCGATGCGTTGAACCATTTCCTAAATTTCCTCCAAATTTTATTTGATTACAATAAATTTTATTAATTTTATGTTTAAAGGGATAGTTTACCCAAAAAAATTGATGTTGTTCCAAACCACTTTTCATACAATAGCTATGTTTCAGTCCACCAATTTTTATGCAAATTTTGGGATATTGCATAAAAAAAAAAATATATAAAATAAGCCAAGATGTGCATAAAAAAAAAAAATCTGTGAATCAAATAATTAAAAAAACTTTACGTGAATTTGCCTCAAAAGAGGATGTGGCTAGATAACTGGACTAACTAGTGGATCAGTTTCACAGCAGTTGCACAGCATGTCAAATGTTTGTTTGGTTCTGAAATCTTTTACTTACTGAAATGACTGAGCTAAAGTCTGTCATCAAAATGGTTGGGTATAATTATTAATTACCAATCAGAACTGTCTCACACGATTACATTCTAGAACACCAGGCATCCATCTCTGAACGTAAGATAACATGCCAGCGTTTATTGTGTTTCGTCTGTGGGCTCTTGAGTAATTTATAATGTACGATAAAAGAGGCAGCAATAATTTTGCTGCAGTTTCCATTTTTAGAACAGATATTTTGCGCCAATTTCCCAGGAAGTGACGATTTTGTACTCTTGAACACATCGAATGGAGACGGTGCTTTATTCGCAATTTAAAAAAATAAATTAAATTAAATTCGCAAAAGTTAAATTCGCAACATTGAATGGAAATGACAGACAGATTGCAAATCAAATTGGGACCCCACAGACTTTCATTGTATGGACAAAAAATAAAGTACTTAGATTTGTCTCGAAATATCTTCTTTTGAGTTCCTCATAACAAAGAAATGCATATAGAATTTTGTCATTGTTTGTTTCTTGTTTCAGTCAAAAAAGTAAACCGGTTCAAAAAGAAATTGGCGGTTCCCCAGCCGAGAACCCACTCTAGCACAATCACAAGCACCATTTTGGTGGAAAAGGAGTAAACTAGGACATATGGTCAACCGATAATCACTAGCAATTAACTATCCCATAATCAAAAGATGGTGATCCAGGAACATATCCTTTTAACGAAATAAAGGTAATAATAACGCTAAGGCTGGGTATACATTGTAAAATTTTCATCCAATTTTGAGGCGATTGCTGAGTCGTATGAATCTTTTTTTGAGTTGGGACGAGCATTTCCGCTTTGTCAATGTACAGGGGGAAACGAAATGATCAGATGAATTTCTAGCATGTCAGAAATTTTGGTTGCCTCTCGTGAGGATATCACACAGTTGAAGCAGAGCTACGAACTGATTGCCCTAAACTAGTGTTTTTTCCTTTACTGCACCTGCACAAAATCAGAAATTAAACCATGGCGAACAAAGTTCTGTTGCTATCAAACTAACTGCAATTTAGCAAACTGTTGCTTAGTTTGTGTTGCAAAATGGATAAACCATATTGCCCTTGTCTTCCCAAGCCACCTGCACGTTCATATATGCCAGAGCCTCTTTTTTAACGTTTCAGAACACATATTTGCACTTATGACCAAGGCAGCGCGTTTCTCTCGAGAAAGCATGTTTCTTCTTCTGAAATAGCCACTCAGATCTGGGTTCAGGGGTCCCACGTGTTTATTTCACACGTATACTGTGAGCAGTCAAGTTGCAACTCAACGATCAAACCATATAGTGTGAGCACAAAAAATCGTGAGCTTATGGCCTTACATTGCATGCGTTTTACAAAAACATTGCTGAAATGGCACAGTGTGTTCCCGGCTTAACCCTGTGTAAGATCGGTTCGTACCCATGACTTCTTGCTCACAATGCAGTAAAAACTACTGTTTAGCTTCAGCCACAACCCCGTGCAGGTGTGTTGGCTGAACATGACCGAACAGTGATTGCTACATTATTCTTTTTTTCATTACCGAATTATATTATGTGATGCGTCACTGGTGTTTTTCCTCAAAGCAGTTTTCTTGACAGTGAGGCAAACAGGAGGTGCAGTCTCAAAGCAAAGGAGAATGAAACCAAATTAAAACCAATCAGAGGCATGACAGAGCACTTCTGCGGACTGATGATAAGCCCACCACATCCCTGCCAGAACCCTGGACGCGCAGAGTGATTCGAGAGCCATGGACCTCCTCGCTGGCTGTTGTCGGCCACCTGTGTCCATCACCGTTCGAGACCAGAGCCAGGGTGATGCTCCTGTGGAGAGAGCCCGGTCTCCCCTGATGAATGTGCCGACAGGAAGAAAGGACAGATAAATACTCTGCAATGCTGGAGAGAAAAATAACAGAGCAGATGCTATGCACAACACAGAATGGGAAAAGCAAAGGAATTGCATTGAGATTGCATTGCGTTAAGAGTGAAACTTTGGTGAGGATTTCAACATAACCTAAAAAAACGTTTCTGATGTATGAAACCTCTGGGAAAGTAACTCTAACTTTCAAAGACCATTTTTAGACCTTTGATCACTATGAATCATATTCCATGCTAGTCCAGGCTAATTTAGGCCAGATAGCCTAGTCGAGATGTCAAAAGCATCAGCACTTTGATACCAAGTCAAAACGTGAAGAGACTTGGTCAAATTGGCCATTTTGGGAATAAAAAAATAGGATATACAAATTTTTTGGGGGTTATTAGTTCTTTGAATGCTGTTTCGATGTGTTGTAAGGAGAAGACACGAGACCTGTTCTAGGTTTTAGCCATGTTGGTTTTATCTGATCTTAGCCCCGCCCCGTAGCCCCAACATTACATGTATGCTTCAGGGTGGCAATAGGTGACTCATTTATTTCATATAATGACATCTCCTTTTTTTTCTTCTTTTTTTTTTTTTTTTTACATTCTGCAAAATAACTTCAGTCACCTTGTATATAGCCCACCATTACAAAACAAATAGGTATCACTGCACAGCATAACACAACAGCATTTTTTTTAAGCATCTGTCAGGCTTTCATTTCACATAACACTGTCCTTTGAACTGTGACATTGCTTAAACTTAAGGAAAAATCATAGAACTACTCCTCAATAAGCCTTCTTGGTTTTGAGACTACTCGTCCACTTGCAGTTTTCACAGGAAGACTTGAGAGCTCGGTGGGACTGACATCTCTTTTCCATGTTTGATTGTCCATTTCCTGTTTTTCCTCTGTGTTGTCACACCCATTGTGTTGAGTCACATTTTGATATGTTCCGCGTCCTTCCTTGGTGTGTCACTTTGTTCTTTTGATTTATTAAAAACTGTCTGTTCCTTCTGTAACACCTTCCCCTCAGGTGTCTGAACGACATAAGATCTTGGCTTCTCAGAAAGTCCAGTAACTTCAGCTGGATTCCATGTGCCATCTTGCCATATTCTTACATTGTCGCCAACCTGAAGTTTCTGAAGAGGTCTGGATCTTTGGTCAAAATATTATTTCTGCTTCTTTTGTCTTCTTTCTAACAACTGCTGAACTGGGTTAGTACCATGCGGGGCTTCAACAAGTCTGATGTAATCGGAAGTCTTGTTCTCAGTCTTCGACCTATCAACAGTTGGGCTGGAGATGCTCCAATATCCTCCATGAGTGTGCTTCTCAGGTTCAGCAGAGACAGGTAAGGATCTTTCCCATCAGCCTTAGCCTTCTTAAGCATTTGTTTAACAGTCGGTACTCCTCTTTCTGCCATTCCATTCAACTGTGCGTGATGGGGGCTTGAGGTTTTGTGCATGAATTCCCACTCTTTCGGAAAAACTTGAAATTCACGTGAGCTAAACTGTGGCCCATTGTCTGAAATTACTGTTTCAGGAATTCCATGTCTGGCGAATTGTGACTTCAGATGGGTAATGACTGTTGTACTTCAGATCTCACTTATCTGATCTCAGCCACTCCAGTTCAATGAATTTGGAGTGATAATCCACTAAGAGTAGATACTCCTGTTGGTCAAAGGTAAACATGTCAACACCTATTTTCTGCCAGGGTCTTTCAGGAACACTGTGTGGATGTAATGGCGTTTTTGGTGTGTGCTGCACACATCACAGTTGTTTACCATCTCCATTATGCTTTGTGACATTCCAGGCCAAAAGAGCACATCTTTCACTCTCCGTCTGCAGCTTTCTATGCCTAGGTGACTTTCATGAATTTGCTTTACTATGAGCCGTTCTCCTTTGAACACAACTCCATCCACAACTGAGATTTCCTCTCTGAAGTTCCAATATCCTTGTTTTTCTTTTACTGCTTGGCTCTTCATTTCAGGCCATCCATTTAGCACTGTCTCTGTGAATTTTGTCAGAATCTCATCCTTTTTAGTTTTATTTTTGAATTCATCTAGTTTCTCATTTGACACAGGCAAGTTTTACATTACCATATGCATCTGAACTTCTATTTCTTTATCAGGAGAGCCGGTCTCTGGTAAGTACGCTCTGGATAATGCATCAGCTACAGTATATACATCTCCTTACCTGGCATGTACTGCACGTTCACTTGATATTTTTGTAGTCTCATTAACAGTCTCTGTATTGTAGCTGGAGCACTGCTCAACGGCTTTTTCATTATTGCTTCAAGCGGTTTGTGGTCAGATTGTACGTCTACCTCTCTTCCATAAACATACTGATGAAAACACTCAGCTCCAAACACAATCTCCAACATCTCCTTCTCTATTTGCGTGTAACGTTGTTCTGTTTCAGTCAATGCATGCGATGCATAATCCACTGGCTTGTCTTCTTGAAGTAGAACAGCACCCAGTCCACTTTTAGATGCATCGACAGAAAGTGTCATTGGTAGCCTGACATCATAGTATCTGAGCAAGGGGACCTCAGTGAGCATTGTTTTCAATTTGTTGAATGCGCGCTGATGTTCCTCATCCCACTGCCAGGCAACATCATTTCTGGTAAGTACACGCAATGGCTCAGTCTGTTGTGACATGTTTGGAATGAACTTTGCGAGGTAAGTGACCATGCCTAGAAATCTCTCCACATCCTTTTTGCATTCAGGAGTGGGCATTTTTCTGTCAGCCTCTATTTTGGTCTGATCTGAAACCATCATTCGTGAAGATTTGACCAAGATATTTGATTTCCTCTAAGCCTACAGTATCTTGCATTTCTCTTTATTCAGCTTGAATTCTTGACCCTTTCTCTCTCTAACACTTGCCTCAGTCTGTAATCATGCTGCACTTTTGTTTCTCCCCAGAACAAAATATCATCAATGTATGTCTCAACGCCTTCAATTCCCTAAAAAAAAAAATACTTCACCGTCCTGTGAAAAACTTCTGGAGCGGAGTTGACCCCAAATGGGAGTCTGAGGAATCTGAAGTGGCCAAAAGGAGTGTTGAATGTACAAAGGCGAGAGCTGGCTTCATCTAATTTGAGTTGCCAAAAACCTGAACTTGCATCCAACACTGTAAAGTATTTGGCTAGTTATTTCCTCTACCATTGGTAGCTGGTAATGTTCTCTCATTACCGCTGTGTTGAGATCTCGGGGGTCTAAACATATTCTTAATTTCCCATTAGACTTTTCCACAATTACAATGGGGTTGACCCACTGAGTGGGCTCTTCAGTTCTCGCTATTACTTTCATTTTTTCCATTCTGTTCAGTTCTGTTTTCAGGTTTTCTCTCAGGGTCACTGGAATTTTCCTAGGTGGATGAGCCCTCGGAACCACATTTTCATCTATTCGGATTGTGTGCTCGTCCTCCAGGCAACCTATGCCCTCAAACACATCAGCATACTCCGTGAAGATATCCATTTTGTCACTTTTGCTCAATTCCATCACTCTCTGTATGAGCTCCATTTGTTCGCATGCATTAATTCCTAATATTGTTTTAGCATCTGATTTCACAACTATGAATTCCAGTGTGTTTTCTTTTTGTATTTCACTGTCCAGTTAAACTTTCCTTTCACCGGTAGTTTGTCTCCGGTGTAAGTTGACAGTTTCACATTTGTGGGTCGTAGTATGTTCTTTTTTCCAATTCTTTGCAGCAGGCTGTACGGGATTACATTGGCTTGCGCACCAGCATCTAGTTTAAATTTAGCATGTTTGTGTTCCAATTTCAAGTCAACTGTCCATTCATCTGTCCCTGTCTGCGTTTGCACTGCACCAACGAACAGACTAGGTCTCTGATCTGTGACGTCATCATCATCAACCGCATGCACTTTCTTCGATTTACACATCTTAGCAAAGTGGTTAATTTTATCACAGTTCTATGCGGGGCAATTGCGTGATGCATGCTCCGTTCCACATCTTTTGCAATTAAAAGTGCTTGCTTTGTCTTTTTCATTCGGTTTGTATTTATTTCGTTGCTCGTTTTTGCATGTCTGCTTATGTTTCACTGCATCAACATGCTCGCTTTCACGTGCAGAGGCTTGTGCGTTGTGATCCTCGTCATGCATTTGCTTCATCTGAGCTTTTGTCATTTCTAATGCATTGCACACACGTGAAAAATGTATACCTCTCATAGGTTATGTTCTTTTTCGGGTTACAGTACCCTTCAAATTTCTCTATTATTTTCGACAGACTATGTTTATCATCGTCTTCTTCGAACGTGAAGGTATTATACACTTCAACCGCTTCTTCAGCGACTACATGAAGAAATAGTGAGGACTTTACCTTGGCTGGCTTGCTAGCGCCACCCTTTGCGTCTAGATACAGCTCAAATCTTTGCCGAAATCTCCTCCAGTTTTCCGACAAATTACTGTGCAGTAGATCAAGACCTGCAGGTGGCTTTAATCCTTCCATTTTATATACACTTATTGTCGCTTTATTTTCTTTGGTACTTTACTTCTGACACCATGTTTCGATGTGTTATAAGGAGAAGGCACAAGACCTGTTCTAGGTTTTAGCCATATTGGTTTTATCTGAACTTAGCCCCGCCCCGTAGCCCCAACATTACATTTCCTGTCAAATGCTTCAGGGTGGCAATAGGTGACTCATTTATTACATATCATGACAAATGCTAGCTGCTGCTGTGTATATTATTGTTATTTATACAACAGTTATTTCTGGTTCTCGAATATGATTGGCTGAGAGCCTTTTCCAGCTGTGAAATATTCACCCAGTATAACAGCACTCTAACTGTTTCACCGTTTGTATCACTCCGCTTGCAGCAACTGTCATGGCGGTCAAGTAAATCCACAAAAAAAAAAAAATAATATATATATATATATATATATATATATAATAAAAACTAGAGTTGTTGTGTCACAAGTTTTTTAGCCTATAATATTTGTGGTATAGCAAACTGACAATCTTTTGTCTTATTAATCTATTACTTGTTCCAGAGCAAATCGATTTTGGTTGAGGGGAAAAGTTTATTTAAATAACTTTATATTTAGGCTATATTTCCTTTAAATCCTATAGACTACTAGTGCTGCTTGTACGTTTGACTAAATTGTCATTTGCTTGTGTTTGTTTCCTATTGTCTTTTATAATGGTGATTATTGTTCATTTAAATATTGTTGTTCAATGAATATTATTTCATTGATATGCACTTCAGTGAATGTTAAATTATTACGCCATTAGATAGCGGCAAAGTCAGAACAAGGAAGTTGTTTTAGCGTTGTCATGAGAAGGACAAAGACGAACATATCGCTTTCTTCAGCGGACATTCAAACAGATTTTTTGGATATCATATTATGGACATCGACCTGAAGAATGAATGCTATATCAGATGCAGGTAATACACTCGTTTAGTCGATCTCTCTCTCTCATAATACTCGACACAATACAACAAGCTTCCATGAAGCGACTCATGTTCCTTCGTTACTGGTTATAGTCCCGCCCATCCGTAAAACCCCAAGTGGACCTCTAGGTTGAAAAATCGTCAATGCAAGTGAATGGGAGAAAATAATTATTTTCTGGTCCCGTTTGAATTGTGCCATGAATGTGAACATATGTTGTCTGTGAATTTTTTATATAATTTTTCATGTTACTAGTTTGACAGTATATGGTATGATTCTTCAGCTAGCAGTTGTGGAAAAGACATAACGAGAAAGACTACATGTTGCCTATGTGACGTCACCCCATAAAGTTGACTTACCCGTGGTTTTCGCCAACCTCGAAAGAAGGCGGCGAAGTGCACCAAAGACACAGCCATGTTTAGCGGGATCCGCGAGCTAGTGTCCGTGTGCGAGTGGTGGTGAAGTTTCAAACGCGTCGAAAGCAGCGAAGAGTTGTAGTCCACAATGTGCTCTCACACAAAGTCTAACCGTATCAAACTTCTACCCGCTAAATTGAAGCATTCTTTACACGAAAAATTATATTAAAAATTCACTGTCAACATATGTTCACATTCATGGCACAATTCAAACGGGACCAGAAAATAATTATTTTCTCCCATTCACTTGCATTGACGATTTTTCATCCTAGAGGTCCAGTGGGGTTAGCGGAAGGGGCGGGACTTACCAGCTCTATAATGTTACGTTTTCGAATTAGGAGGCTGGGCTCAACTGTCAAACTGTCAATTTGAGATTTGAATCTGTGGCGGAAGGAAGTAGTTCTGCACAAAAGAGTTTTTTTTTTTTTTTAAAGACACTCCGTTGTTGTTTCTTATTCATTTACTCCCTTGTGCCCTCGAACTGTTGTATAAGCGCAATATGACACTCTGTGTTTAATGGTCTTCAAGTTGAGATATTTTACTGGTAAGTAACTAGTGAAAATTTCACTTGCAAAAACTCTACATTGCTGGTTTGATGCAGGTCTTGATACTTAAGTGTTCTTTTAAAAGTGCACTTTGTAATAATGTCATATTAAAAGTTTTACTTTAAAGTACAATTTAAATCCTTTTTTTTTTTTTTTTTTTATGCGTTGACTAACATACCTAAACCACATGTAAATTACTTTAATATAATTGTAACTGTAATGTGTTTTTTAATATTAGATTTAAAGTTACTATAATTTAAATGAACAAAATTGCAGTGTAGCCTACTAAAATCGTCATTAAAAATATGGAATTACAAATAGTTTACCATACATTCTTGTCAGTGCATTTGACAGTAGGCTACCATATTTCAAAGACAATACAATTATGAAATTAAACATAAATATGCAGTTACAGTAAGTCCTTCTTAAGTGGTTCACAAAAACACTCTTAAAGGAATAGTTCACTTAAAAATGAAAATTCTGTCATCATTTACTCACCCTCAAGCAGTGGCGGATGCAGAACGTGACAGATGGGTGGGCCTGGATTAAGTCGAGGTGGGCCTGAATCTAGAGTGTCCCGAAATCAAAGTAGTTGTCCCGAAACCAGGAAATTATACTAGAGCAGCATACTAGAGTCTTGAGTTGCCTGATAAAACATTAAAAACTGTTCACAGGGCTTAAAGGATAAAAAGGGAATTCATCATAAATGGGTTATCATTTTCGTTGTTCAAGATACTGCTCGTTCAACTTCCAATGACAGCTCTCGCTTTCAACCATTTTTAGCCAATCAGAAGCAGAGTAGGGTGGGACTTAGCTGCACGTAACACACAGCTGAAAGGCAACATGGTAGCCTATAGTGCATAGGGCAGATCAATTAGAGAGCACGTAGCTCTAACAAAACAACAAAAAACAACAATAACATAAAACTCTATTCAGTGCACTTTTAAAGGAATGACATGTTAACTCAACGAAATTTCAGGCCCTGAACAAGAGGCTGAGGTCAACCCCCAGGTACATAACATAACATAACGTTTAGCTTCATTAAAAAAGGAACATTGCATACCGGTAGTCTATAGTGCACATTAAGCCTACTAAATAGGCCTACCCTACAAGCTTGGGAGCAGTCCCAATTTGAAGATCTTGCTCAGAGGCTCAAAGTTCTTATTAATTGTCTCATCCTGCTGTCAGGCCACGGCGGGTCTACATGTAAGGAAAACCATGGCCTACCTTACCCGGCTACACAAGGCTGAATCGCCTGGGTTTTGAATTAAAGATGCTGATGATCTCGTCATAATCCAGTGTTTCTGTCAGTTCTCTTTCGAAAGACAACAGGGTCAAATTGTGCAAGCATTCAGTCACCATTGATGCTCTCAAGCGAGTGTTGATCCTGTGTGTAGCGGAGAAAAGTCTTTCAACACTGCAGGACGTCATAGGTAGTGTGATGATGGCCCTTAACAGACAGTTCATCCCAGGGAAAATATCAGCAGCGCAGGCATTCAACAATTAAATTAGTGAGGGCATTTTGTCTTTGTCAGCTTTACCCTTGATGAATTGGGTAAAAAAGGGAAATTCCGCTTCACTTACTGTTATCCCATACAAGCTGCAAGGAGATTTTAGCAGTTCTTGTGTGCCAAAAGTGGTGGATCCTGGGATGAGGGCAGCTTAAGCTCGCATTATTTCGTAGGTGTCGTCTTTAAATCTGCTGTTCAATTCAGCCATCTGGTTGCCCAGAATACAGTTCCAGAGTGCCCTCAGATCACCATTATTCTTGATAGCGGATGTTTTTCCCAATGTTGTGGTGACAATAGACTGACTAAACTTTGCAAGCAGCTTTCGCTCACGAGACATTATCAACTCCTCTGTCAATCTGAGTACTTTGTCAAAGTTACCAACTGAATCATCTCGAAAAGTGGCAAGAGTGGCTTTCAATGTTTCAATCAAGGAGATGCAGTCTGTCACGCACATTGCTGGACTTTGCAGCCCCTTTGTGGCAAAATCGCTGCATTGAAACAACTTGCAAAACACAACAAGCATGAAAATGAACTTTGCATCCGTTGTAATAGGTTATCTACGTCTAGTTTTGTCCGTCCGCTTGTCTCCGAATACTCAGCAAGAGTCTCAAGAAACACGTCTAGCATTTCTAAGATTTTATGAACAGATCCTGATTTGGAGTTCCACCTGGTTTCACATGACCTTTCCAGTTCCTTGCATTGGCATTCTGGATGCATTTCCTTCTGAAGCTCCACAAACCGAGCGTGCCTCTGGGCCCACGTGAAGAAGTTGTCTATCTGATTGATGACAATTAAAAAAGTACGTGTCCAGATGATTCCGCAGCAGCACAAAGCACTAAACTCAGTCTGTGGTAATTACAGTGTACATACACAGCTTTGGGGTATGTCTCTTTCAAGAAAGCTCTATGCTCAGACATGACCGATGCCCCATCAAAACAGAACTCAACACAGAGAGAAGGGTCCAATCCAAGTGATTCTAGGATTTCAAGGATCCTCTGTGATATTCCTTGAGCAGACAGGTCAGCTGTTTTGACAAAGCCCAGCGCTCGTTCTTTGATTGTCCCACTATGGATAAATCGAACACAGACAGGAACTAGCTCGCGTTTCGAAACATCTTTAAACTCATCTGTGAGTATGGCAAAATATGTGGGTCTAGGCTGTTCTTGCATCTCAGTTTTGATCTTTCTAAGTAGAAGTGAAGCGGCAGCCTCAAGCAGCTCGTCCTGAATGTAGTGGGACATGAGTGTGGCATTTCGTGGCAGTTCAACAAGTCTGTTTTTTATTTCTAGATCATACTTCGATATGGACTCGAATAGCTCCAAAAAATTTCCCTTGTTTAACGCTTCCTGTGTTTCCCTGTGCCCTCTCAGGGGTATCTCCATTTTGGCACACTGCATGATAACCCCAGCACAACTTTGAAGTGCTGTCGATTATGTTCAATGAACAAAATGGAATCTCCCTGCATATGATTTAATACAGTACCGCTGCCTTGGTGTGCATGACTTTGTTTGTAGGAGAGTAATTTTACAAGTGCAGAAGCATGCACCTTGCTAGTCTGATGCTTCTCACAGACCTGCCCAATACGTTTCCAATTTTTGAAACCCTCTTTAGTAAAAGTCGCCTCAGTCTGCTGTTCAAGAAAATGCCTACAGGCTTTACAAAAAATCAAGTCTTTCGACTGGCTATATTCAATCCAGTTGAACCTTTCATACCACTTGGCGTTGAAGCTTCGATATTTTCCATCAATTATTGTACTCATTTGGAAAGCAGGTTCCCCCAGAGCTGACAGATCCGACGGTGCAATCAAGGGTGGCAGTGATCGTCGATTAGCCAAGGGAGTGTGCATAGGCAGATTTGCTTGCCGGTTAGCATCAGTGGAGGTCGTTGTTTTGGAGTTCATCTCCACTCCAGAGCCAGCAGTTGTTCCATTCCGATCCACAGACTGGTCCTCCAAATCATTCTTGTTCTCAATACGAGTTTTTTTTTTTTAAATGAGTGAGTGCAACTTGTTTAGCCCTACTAAAGCAAAATCAAGATACCATGATGACACTTCTAGTGAACGTTACCGTTGTTCACGCCGATTGCAATAGTGCTCCATTGATGTTGCATTAACCAATGAAAACACACCAACACGTGACGCAACGCACTTAACTTTTTAAATAGTTATCAGGCTTACTTATAATTTTACTGTTTTTAACATGTTATAGATAAAATACACCACATACTGTACTAATAGGATGTTTAACTATACAGAGTAGGAATGTTTTTTTTTTTTTGTTTTTTTTTTTTTTGTGATTGGGCGGGCCAGCTGTCAATGTGGGCGGCTCTGCGCCTGCCCTCAAGTTGTTTCAAACCTGTATGAATTTATTTCTTCTGATGAACACAAAATAAGATATTTTGAAGAACGTCGGCAACCAGACAGTTGATTGACCCCATTGGCTTCCATAGTAGGAAAACTATATATATATATAATTAAAGTCACATTTTTTTCCATTAACTGTTTGGTTACCGACATCCTTCAAAATATCTTATTTTGTGTTCAGCAGAATGAAATTCATAAAGGTCCTTTAAGTTCAACTTATTGCATTTAATATAAATTTAAACTATAATACATTTTAATTTATTTGTGAATAACAAGCAATCAAGTGTCCGAAAGTATTACATTCATTTTGCACTTAAGTATTCTTTTAAAGTATCGTTTCCATAAGAAATAGGCTACTTTTTTTGAAGTATGCTAAATGTACTTTCACAAAGAGACAGCCTTCAGAAATGATGAATGATTTTGTGGTTTCTGCTCAGATAAAAACGAGTGGCAATCATATTTATAAAGCATTAGTATTTATGCTACGTTTAACTTGCTTTCAGAGATTTATTTTATTTTTTTCTGCAGAAATTGTCAATCTATTTCCACACACTCTTTGTCTCTCTAACTAAACCGCTATCACTGACAATAATGGCATCCATCATTTAGATTGTTTCCATATGAGCGATGAAATGGGTGAAAGGGGTGAAAGGGTCGAAGGGAACAGATAAAGTAAAAGAAAATAGCTTCCCTGTAAATGTAATTGTTCAAACATCATCAGTGTATATTCAGGGTCAATAATGTTGTTATTCTGGACTAAGCTGACATATGGGCTAAACAAACAGAACCTCTGACGTGAGAAAATATTACACCCCTGTTTTGTGCACAACAACTTTATTAATATTTTAATAAAATATTTAATTAGACTAATTCATATGTTCAAAAGCTGTCATAGGCAATTAAATTGAAACACTCAAAGCACAGAGACTCAGCTCACAATTGATTTTAATGGATTTTGCTGTTAGCATGTTGCTAAGCTAACACCTTAGTAATATTTAACTTTAAAATAGTCAATTTTAATTAGACTGAACTATTTTTTCTTTGCCATCTTGAATGGATTTTTTATTTATTTATTGCTGGCCTTGTAACAATGCATTATGGGATTTCCTTCTTTGTGAAAAATACATGCTGCCTTTAGAATCTGGCCCAAAACTGTATCTGGCATGATGACTTTTTTGTTGTTTTTTTGACTGCTTTCATTTAACATTGTTTAACTGCTGTATTGTGTGTATTTTCTGAGAATCCTGACCTCATAGCTCTTTTCAATCTGCTCAAGGGAAAGCATTCAAGGTTCATGCTCAGAATTTTTCCATGCTTTTCCTGGAGGAAAAGTGACAGATAAAATGGTTGACTGAAATTTAATTTAGCTTCTTTTAAATAGTGTTGTGTGAATGAAACAGATGTTTTCAAAGCCGTCGGCAGGTTTGGCAGCACTACACTGAAATATTATTTCTACACAGTGAACTTTTGAACGTGTTTGACAGGACCAAAAGTCAGTGTGCTTGGAGTCTTAAGATAACACACTGCTTCCGTAGCATTGTACACAGACATTGAATTGATTTTTTCTATTCATCAATGCTTGAAAGCTGCTGAAAGACGCAATCAACAGTTCAATAAACTGTTTTATTGTTGTTATTGTTTGGCATGTGAAATCTTTGTATAGTCAATCTGGATATTATTTGAATGCCACCTACTTTAAACATTAGTGGTAGATGACTGAAGATCCCTGATATCAAACAATAAAACAGTCTAACTCTAGGTGAGACTACAGTGTTTTAATAAAGTCACAGCACATGTTCAAAGATTCAACACATATGTAGATTCTCCATAGCATGCCATGAGTGTTGAACCATTACTAATGATGTTAGAAAAAAAAATGGTGAAGTGTAAAAACAAATCATTCAGTTATTTTGAAAGAAGCTTAAGCTACTGTCTCCTGTGGTGCTCAGAGTCGCAGCTTTGCTTACACCCGACACACTCTCACTAAAATCAAGCACACTTCTCTCTCTACAGGAAGTCTACCGCATCACTTATAAGAAAGCTTTCAAAAGCCATTAGAACTAAATTTGTGCTGCTGACACAACAGCGACATCACACAAGTAAATTCATGAGCTAAAATAATTAATGTGTCGAAGAAGGTACATAAAATAGTGTCTAAAATTAACACTCACCAAGAGTAGGTGTTATAGATGGCCTGTTAATTTCGTAGGAATTTAGAATTTTGCAAACATTTCATTTAAATATATACATATATTTTGCTCAGCTTTCATGTCTTGTTTTCTGTTTTAGGGGCTGTCTACACGACACATTTTGTCCGTTCATTTAAACATCAATGGCATGTTGGGCACCTGAAAGCGCAAACCTTTGAAAACGGGTTTCAATGTGCAAGTTTTTTGAAAACAGTCTCTGTGTAAACAACAAAAACGTGAATCTCTGAAAATGATGATGTCATGCACATGCGTATATTACGTGTCCATCGCCATCTAAGGGCCTGGCAGCAGAATATATTGGTCATTTTCGTGGATCCGTATATGCTTTGACAATGGTGTTGTCTGTATGTGGAAAACTCAAAGGAAAAATGTCTCAGATTTAAGCATATCGTTGTCGTGTTTTTTTTTTATATATATATTTTTTTTAATATATTGTAGCACATACATTTTCTTCACTTTTCATTGACAGGTTTACCAAAAAGTTCATTTCAAACCCTATATATACAATGAATTAGTCTATGATAAACAATTTTGGATGTGTCATCATAAACAGTAGACTGACAGATTCATTCACACTTATATAAGAAACTGTATATACATAAGAAACCCTTGCTTATGATGAAGTGACGTAGATATGCTATGCTTTAGTACATTATGCAGCAAGACTATAAAAAATCATGGAGGAAGGATTATTTGCCATAAAGTAGCTTCAACCAGGTTTTGCATATAAAATGTCTTCAGCATTTTTTTAATTTTTTTTTTTATTATATATATTTTTTGGCTTATATTATTTTCCCTTATGAATTCTTAAATTTGGTGTTGGTGTTATATAAAAAGACTTCAAATCAGTTGTAACTGTTTAAACATCAGTGCATCACTACTATTCATCTTTATTCTTAAATGCTTTTGTGCTGTCAAATTTCAATTTCACACTTTAAAGCAGTCAATAATTAATTTCTAATGCGTGACTAATTTTGTAATTTCCTTATGAGTTATTGAGTAACCACTAAATATTGTCTCCATAATGAAGGGAAGATAATGCTCTGCATTCAGATCTTCTGAATGAGAGTCAAGAAAAAACTGTTGGGACGCAGTTACTTTATAGAACGTTTATAATTATATATGCACAGTCAATGTTTGCCAGTGGTTCTCATCTAGTGCACGGATCGTAGGTCTTTTCTGATTGGGAAACACGTTCTCACTCCCAACTAGTCACATATGGATGCATGGTCAGGACCCCTTGGCGTCACTTTTAAAGCACAGGGTCCCCCGATAGCATAATTTTTCGACGTGCCGGGTACTTCATTGCTTTCAGTTGTTTGCCTTCTGTATCAGATAAAGTCCTTGTTACCGTACCCGTCTCCCATCTTGGAAAGACCGGTTTGAATCTCGCTCAGAGTAGTGTGAGTAGAACCCGAGGTGTTACATTGGTGGTGTGCCCCGGATGGTTTAACCCCTCCTTTAAAATGCCCTGTGCTTTAAAAAGTAACATCAAGGGGTCTTGACCAAGCGTCCATTTGTGACAAGTTGGGAGAGAGAATGTGTTGCAATGGGACATGGACGATAATGTTTAGAATTCCAAATCGCCGAGTTCAGTGCTTCATAGAAATTAATCTGAGATAATCCATAAACTCATAAAATCGTGTCCCTTATGAGTAAGTGAATTAGCAGCTGGTGAGATTATGCCACAATCAGCCAGTCGGCCCAGAGTGCAGAGACACACTGTTGTCCATCTGTCTTTAATACAGTGTGTGATGTCTGTGATGCTGTACAAAGAATATACATGAACTAGATCAATCAGAAACTAGAGTGTAAACATGATGTATTTTGTAGATGAAAAGTGAAGTAGTGCAATGTCAACAGAATCAGCATTTGTAGTTTTATCAACATATTTAAAAAAGTGTATCACAATTAACTGCCTTGAAATAAATGTTTGATTTTAAAAAAAATCGATTGCATCCTGTTTTAATACATTTAGTTCCGCTTTTAAAGATGAAATGTGTTATATTTCCCCTATCCCAGTTTAATATGCAGAGACAACTATAACTAAGCCATTCGTAGGCTGATTTCCCCAAAGACGGTAAACACTGGGTCGCTGAAGTGCTATCAAACCTCTGTTTGTTTTTAGCAAGGAGTCTGTAATTCCTGGAGAAAGCTATCCATTAGCGTTCACATTCATCTCTATACAGTAGCAGTTGCTTGACTCCTGCAGATTTGTAATATATGTTTGCTCATGGGCACTCAGTTCTACTGGCAGGTTTTTATTTTATTAATTTTTAGCCATGTTTTTGATTTTGTCTGAATAATGGCAAATGGGGACCGTGGCTCCGTCCAGGGATTTTCCCTGCCTTCAGACGGACACACTGAGATAAGCTCCTGCATTCCCGTGACCATACAGTAGTGGATTGGGAAATGGATGGGTTTTTGGTGCTGCTAGAAGGTCCACACTTCGCTTTCCAGGAAAGAACACAACATTTATTAGTAGAGTAACATTTTGATAAAATGTTTACTGTTAAAGGGGTCATCGGATGGCCATTTTCCACAAGTTGGTATGATCCTTTAGGGTATTCATGTAAAGTTTGTAACATACTTTGGTTAAAATTCCTCAATGGTGGTGTAAAACAACACCCTTTTTACCTCCTCAAAAACAGCTCTGTTCACAGCGACCTGTTTCGGTGCATGTCACTTTAAATGAAAATGAGCAACTGCTCACCCCACACCTCTCTTCCGTGGTGCGTGTGTGTAAAGTGCTGCCTTGGCAACCTGCCTTGGTGGACAGTATACAAATGGCTGAGGGCTGAAATATGCTAATACGGGACAGTCTGTCAGCGGTCGTGGGCGGAGCATGAGCAATATGACATCATATTGCACAGAAAATCCAAACGGCTTGATTATTGAGAGTGTTTAGGTTTTTTGAGAATAAAAAAAAAGGAGTGAATGGATTGTTTTTCATTGTATGGTGGTTGTGTCCACACACTGCAAAGACACATTTATATGCAAACACCATTAGTGAATTTTGCATCCGATGACCCTTTTGAGATATGAAAACAAAATTACATTGTATTAAATTAAATTATTAAATACATTTAAAATTAGTGCAACACACGTGATTGTCAAAAGTATTTAACTTTTTTCCATAACACTATTGACCATAGCTTTATATTACATTAACTAAAATAATATATATTTTACACACAAATGTGTTTTGACTTGGTGATCAATTGTAATTGATGATCAATTACCATTTATTTAAAATAGAAATATTTTGTAACATTATAAATGTCATTACTGTCACTTTTAAACAATTTAATGTGTCCTTGTTGAATACAACTATTCCTTTTTTTAGTTAAATATTACTCACCCCGAACTTTTCAATAGTAGTGTATCACGGCTTCCACAGAAATATTAAGCAATAAAAACAGTTTTCAACATTGATAATAATTAGAACATTTCTTGTGAGCTCCAAATCAGCATGTTATAATGATTGCTGAAGGATTGTGAAGACTTTATAATAATTTGTTAGATTTACAAAGCACTTTTCTGGGTACTAAAAGCGCTTTACATATGGAAGGGGGGATCTTCTCAACCACAACCATTGTGCAGCATCCACATAGACAGTAAAAGAAATGGACACAGCGACCCCATTGGATTCAATGGAGACAAAGTGAAGTCAATTAGAAACTCTTACTTCCTGGGGGTCGAGCGTACTGCGCAGACTCAAACCGAGCTTGACGACGTAGATGTGACGTGAGCAACCCGTCTGTCTTCTAGTAGCTGTGCCAAAGGAAATCTGAATCATTCCCTTCCGAAACTTGCAGAGACGGAGAGTGTGAGTAGGAGGTGTCCATGAGCTAGGAGCAGGAGAAACTTTTGCTATGTATTCTGAATAATTATTTTGTCACTTTGCCTCCACGTCCCCCCGATTGCGCGCAAGCTTCTCCTCCTGTCCATACGGTAATTATCTACTGTGCGACAGAGAGTCGAGTGGTTATGACGCAATCGTTAGCCTATTTTTACAAAAATTCCTTCTACGGGGCCATAATGTAAGCTACAAGGTAATGGAGCCTTTTATACATTTTCGTGTTTCTTTAGAAATAAATAATGGACAAATGGAGTCTTTAAACGCCTCAGTTGTAAAGTTATTCACTGTCAAAGTGACGCCAAAATGAATGGGAGTCAATGGGATGCTAACAGCAGGTGGGGGTCCGCTAGCCAATGGCGGCGCCCGGGGCTACTTCAAAATAATATAAAACCCTGCCCCCCTGAGCATCCACCTGTATGATGCGACTGCTGCCATATTGTGCCAGAACGCCCACCACACACCAGCTTATTGGTGGAGAGAAGACAGAGTGATGAAGCCAATCAGTGTATGGGGATTATTAGGAGGCCATGATGGAGAGAGGCCAATAGGCAAATTAGCCCATGATTTCCTCACCTTTAAGTCATCCTAGGTGTATATGACATTCTTTTTTCAGACGAATACAATCGGAGTTATAAAAAAAATGTCCTGGCTCTTTCCAAGCTTCATAAAGGCAATTGCTGTTTCTGTTTTGAAGTCCATAAAAGTGCATCTAGCCATCATAAAAATACTCCACACGGCTCCGGGGGGTTAATAAAGCCCTTCTGAAGCGAAACGATGTGTTTGTGAAAGAAAAATATTTCATATTTAACATGTTACAAAGTAAAATTCTAGCTTCCGGCCAAACGGCCATACACAGTGTACTTACGCCCAAAGCGCAACTTGCGGCAACTTGTGATGTCTGAAGTAGCGTAGTGCGTCATGGCGTAGTGTAAATATCAGCAGTATGTCGCATTACTCGCAAAAGTTGGGCTTTACACTTAAGTGCAATCCGTATGTCCATTTGGCCGGAAGCTAGTTATTTTACTTTATAAAGTTTTAGATATTTAAATTTTTCTTACACAAACGCATCACTTCACTTCAGAAGGCCTTTATTAACCCCCAAGGGCCCCAAAAAAAACCCCCAAAAGTGGAGCACTTTTATGATTGATAGATGCACTTTTATGGACTTTTATGAAACGGCCATTCACTGCCATTATAAAGCTTGGAAGAGCCAGAACATATTTTAATATAACTCCGACTGTATTCGTCTGAAAGAAGAATGTCATATACACCTATGATGACTTGAGGTTGAGTAAATCATAGGCTAATTAAAATTTTTGGGTGAACTATCCCTTTAACGTCTCATCTGAAGGACGGTACTCTATGACAGTATAGTGTCCCCATCAATATACTGGGGCGTTAGGCCTACTGTGAAATAAATTCAGCTTTGGTGGGCATAACACCGTATCCTAACCAGACGCGATGCGATAAGATTCCAGCAACAAATAATTTGTCTGTCCACACTAGAAGTGACGCGACTGCGAGATGCGTCAAAATCAATCAAAACCCACAGCCAATCAGAACAACGTGTGGGCGGAGTCTCACGGCAAAATAAAATCTATAAGTAGGCTACATTATCAAATTCACAAATATTACACCATTTAAACATTATAAAAAATTAGGGCTGTCAAAAATAGCGCGTTAACGACGTTAATTAGTTGTTTGTTGTTAATTACGTCAATTTTTTAACGCATTTCACGCATGCGCAGTGTGACAAATTATTCAGGTCAGGAAAGTCAGGAAAGTGGTTGGGAGCTAGAGGCGAGATGGAGCAAGGTGAGCAAAGTGGGCCTATTGACGGATTCAAATATAAAAAGAATGATGATGGTACAGTTAACAAGTACAAGGTTATTTGCAAGATTTGTAACAAGGAGTTTCAATTTCACCGGAGCTGTTCAAGCTTGAGGTACCATGTCAACGCCAAACATGCGTTTGCTGGGCCGTCAGGTTCAGCAAGTGGTTTACGCCAGACCACGCTGAATGTTCGCAGGCCATTAACAAAATCAACCTCAGATAATTTGACCAACACAATAGCAAAATGGATTGCAAAGGATTGTAGACCCATTAGCATTGTAGAAGACTCAGGTTTCCTTGATGTTTTGCAAGTGGCGTCTCAAGACTCATCCTATAAGCCACCGTCAAGAGCCACAGTTATGACGAAAATCCACGAGCTCTATGAAAACGAAAAAGAAAAAAGGAAAGAGGTCTTGGCTCAAGTAAATCATATCGCCCTGACAGGAGACCATTGGACATCAGTGAGTAACAACAATTACCTCAGAGTAACTGCACATTTCATCAGTGACACGTGGGAACTGAAGTCTTTTACGCTGACTATATTAAAAACTGAGGAGCGTCATTTTGCTGAGGCTTGTAAAGAACAGTTCCTGTCTGTTGCACGTAAGTGGGACATCGAGGGCAAGACGACAACCATTGGGACTGACAGTGCACGCAACATGGTTGCCGCAATTCGACTTACACGCTATGAACACATGAACTGTGTCGCTTACATGGTGCAGAGAAGTGTCACAGTGAGTCTTGCTGACAGCGGCTTTGTAAATGCTTTGGCCAAGGCTCGCAAAGTTGTCGGTCATTTTAAGCACAGCCCAGCAAATGCTGCGGAGCTTCAAGCACAACAATTCAGCCTGGGAAAGAAGCAAGAGCCATTGATCCAGGATGTTCCAACACGTTGGAATTCGACGCTGGAAATGGTCAAGCGCGTGAGCAGAAATAAAGAGGCTGTCATCGCAGCCCTGGACAATCAGGAGCACAAACTCGTTTTGCCGACCGCAGCAGAGTGGGATAAACTGCAGAGGCTGGAGACACTTCTAGAGCCATGCAGGTAAATCAGTCTGTAACTTATCAAATAACATTGCTTTGATTATTTTCTGGAATGAATTAAACCAAGTCAAATATCAATAACATGTATGTATGTAAAAAATAATAATGATAATAATAATAATGATAATAATAATAATAATATGTTGATAACCACTGTTCTAATAATACACTGTCTCTGTGTGCATGTGTGTGTTTGTGTGCGTAGGTATGTAACTGAGCTCCTGGGTGGAGAGGCCTATGTCTCCTGTTCTGTGGTACTACCTTCTCTCTGCCACTTGCGTCTCAAGATGGAAGCCTGTGATGAGGACCCTGCATATGTGGTGAGATTCAAGACCAAGTTCAAGGAGGACCTAGCATCCCGTCAAGAACAGCTCAACAATGCATGGCTCCAGATTGCTACAGTTTTGGATCCTCGTTTCAAGACTTGAAATGCCTGCCCAAGACAGACAGGGAAGAGGTGTGGACCACACTTGAAGGGATGCTGCAACAAGAATCACCCAGAAGGTCTTCACAGACACATGATGATGGGCCACCCAGGAAGAAAATCAGCCTTCTGCAAATGGGCTCAGATTCAGAATCAGAAGATGAAGAGGTCCAACCTGCCATACAGAGGTACAGAGCAGAGCCCACCATTAAATTGGAGGACTGCCCCTTGAGGTGGTGGGCATCTCATTCAGGAGCCCATGAGAAGCTGGCCTCACTAGCTCACAAATATCTAGCCACTCCTGCAACCACTGTTCCCTGTGAACGACTTTTCTCAGTTGCAGGTCACATTGTGAACAAGAAAAGGTCAGCTTTACTTTCAGAAAATGTGAACAAGTTAGTTTGCCTCAGCAACTGGCTGAAAGATGATGAAGCTCAGTAGATTTGAAAGGTGATGTTCAAACAAAAAGACCAGTTTCAGTGCAACATGTTATAGTAGTTAGCAACTGGATTTTTGAGCAACTGGATTAAAGAATGGAGGAAAAGGTAAAAGATTGTTCTTTGGTTTGATTTAAAAGTTTTATTGAAAAATGTTTTTTTCCACATAATAACGCAACAGATGTCTCAAATTGTGCACAAATGTGGTAGGCCACTGTTATGATTTGACTACATTTATTGCTTTCTGTTCAATTGAATACTGTAAATTGTACATCCTGGTTAAGAGGAATGCCAAAGAGGAAGCGATGGGACATTACAAAGACAAATATTATGTTGTGTAGTATGTTTCAGCTTGATTTAAACCACCATTATTTGGCTGTGTTAATAAACAGACATAATATGAACATTATGTATCTGTGTCCTGTTATTTATCTTTTGGTATGCATTTCAGAAAAAAAAAAATGGTTAGGATTCAGGTGTAATTGCAAATAGTGATTAATCCTGATTAATCCACTGAAAATTCTGATTAATTTGATTAAAAATTTTAATCATTTGACAGCCCTATTAAAAATACATAGGCGGAGTTACTAAAACAATCTTTGTCAAAGAATTCACTTGTTTGTTCACAGTTTGAACGTTCTTTTTCCATTTGTTTAATTTCAAGATCTGAGGTGAATTATCCTTTGTTGCTTTTACAGCTACAAAGCTGGAGCACTAAATAATATTCAAAGTCACACTGCATGCTTTTAACATTAAATAAAGCACATAAACAGTACCTGAGATTATCATTTCCACACTTTGTGTTTGTTGTTCCAGCCGCGAAGTCGAAGAACAATAGAAATCGTTTCTAAAACAGAATCGTGGTTAGGACAAAAACTCTGGGTAAAACTTTATAATAACGTTCAGTTGTAAGTCATTTATAAGTGGTTAGTTAATGATGAACTAATCATTTACAAAACATTCATAAATGATTAGCAAGTGATATACTAACATTTTATGTATGTTTTGTAAATTCCATTACAAGTCATTTACAAGTGATTAGTAAATGATTAACTAATTATTTACGAAACATGACTATGTATGCATTCATAAATGATTAATAAGTGATATGTTAATTTTTGTATGTATGTTGTGTATATTCAGTTATAAGTCATTTACAATTGATTAGTTAATGATTAACTAACAATTTACAAAACATGAATATGCGTTTCATAAATGTTTAATTATTATTATTTTTATTTATTTTGTGTATGTATGTAGCAATTAGAGGGTGCAGAAAGTGTTGTAAATGCCTTGTATACACGTACAGATCATTTGTAACATGTAAGTAATGTTGCTCAACACAATGATGTGTAAACGCATGAATAAATCATTTACAACACTTTCTGTGTCCCCTAATCTAAAGTGTAAACTATTCATCACTTGTAAATGTGTTAGACATCATTCGTAGATTACCACTTCAAGAATCAATAAGGCATAAGATCTACGAATGTTATCTATGAATGATGTGTAACACATTTACAAGTGATGAATAGTTTACACTTTAGATTAGGGGACGCAGAAAGTGTTTTAAATTATTTATTCATGCGTTTACACATCTATAACAGGTGTTGAACACTGTAGTGTGTACTGCAGTGTAAGTGCTGACTGGTGAGGGTATAGACATCTGTCTTCTCTGAAACACATGGAGTCTTTAACCACTGTGCACCTGATGTGAGCAAAACATTAAAAAAAAATGTTTAAAAAAAATTTAAAAACATTTATGAAACGCATAGTCATGTTTTGTAAATGATTAGTTAATCATTAACTAATCAAATGTAAATGACTTATAACGGAATCTACAAACCATACATAACATAATGAACATATCACTTATTAATAATTTATGAACGCGTAGTTATTTTTCGTAAATGATTAGTTAACCATTTACTAATCACTTGTAAATGACTTGTAACAAAATGTACAAAACATACATAAAATGCCAGTATATCACTTGCTAATCATTTATGAATGTTTTGTAAATGATTAGTTCATCATTAACTAACCACTTATAAATGACTTACAACTGAACGTTTTTATAAAGTGTTACCGGGACGTCTTTCTTTATTATAATGCAAAATATAATTATGATGCTCTAGAAATATTTAATGAAATGAAACACTGCTGTCTTTATTTTGGAAACATCTGGAAAAATCTGGCTTTTAGCTCATAGGCTACCATGTTTTATGATTGTATGTTTTATATATGAAGAGTTCAGATGCAAAAGCCTCTAAATGCCATCTGAAATTTTCTTATAGAATGATCATTTTTATCAAGCTCGTATATTTAAATTCAATAATTTCACTTAAATGGCAATGAAGATTACCTATTAATTGTCATTTAAGTGAAATTACTGAACTTAAATATACAAGCTTGATAAAAATTATCATTCTATAAGAACATTTTAGATGGCATTTAGAGGCTTTTGCATCTGAACTCTTCATATATATATATATATATATATATATATATATATATATTTATTTATTTATTTATTTATTTATTTCATTTCATTTCATTTTATTTGTTGGATTCACATGCTTGCACATCCCCTGCCTACAGTATGCAGAGAAAAGAGAAAAGAAAGACAGAGAGATGGGAAAGGCTACTGTGAAAGTGGTAGGTGTCTGATAAGGGCCTGATGGGCTTCTGTCATCCCTGCTATGCCACCACAAAACATCCAAAAGCAGATAAATGCTTCTGGAAAACACTCTTTTAGGGCCTGGACACACAATAGCTCACAGTGACAGTGCACTGGCCGTCTGATTTAAAAAAAAAAAAAAAAAAATGTTGTTGAAGGCTTTTATCTCTCTTTTCCTTGAAAACATTGCTTTGAGACGAGAGGCATAATTCAGAACATTTTTATTCTCTCCATGCCCTTCTTTTGTTGAATTTGCTCTCATTTTGAGAGAAGAGAAAATTATGGCACAGAAAGAGGGGCGGAAAAGAGACCAACGGGCCACTAAATGAATACTCTCTTTACCTCAGGTTAATGCACTTCATTAGAGGTCCATTTTTGCATGTTGTGCTTAATTTAACAGCCTGGTGGGCCTTGAGGGGAATTTATCTGACATTTTGTTAATGCCAAACCCTGCACAGGAAGCTTACACTGTGATTATGAGAACACTTGCAGTGTGTTTATGAGAGAGACAAGAAACAGAGTGCGAGAGACGGGGGCTAGAAAGAAGCAAGATCAGCCTGCTAATGATGAGTTAAAGCCTAGGGATTTGACAGACAGGATGAGGGAAGCTCAGATGGAGAGAGACTGCAGAACTTGCCTCTCTAGACAAGAGAAATGGAACAGCTTTTAAAGAGGCAGTCACACTAGATTTTAAGCATGCACAATTAGTTTGGACACAGCAGTGAATATGGGAAAAATAGTCTATTATTAAAAGTAATCAGAATTTAGACTATTTAACCCTTAAATGCATGAATGTTTCGACAATCACATTATTACATATTCGGGTCTTAAGCGACCCGGATTTATATCTAACACGCATCGATCTCTAACCGTATCTAAAAGTATAAAAGTGGTGCCGTAACCACCACCACAGCTGTTAAATAAACAAATTATTCACAATTTATTTGTTCATCTTTATTTCCTACAAATACAAAAGCAACAGTAATTATTTTTCCTGTTGGATTTTAAATTCTTCCAAAATTGTGTAGGCTATCCCCTCATCTATCAGTGGTGGTGCAGGTCCAGCCTCTTCATTCTTGCTCTTGGCAGAGTAACTTAGAAGTCAAATGTTAATTTTATTAGCCTAATTAAAAAATGAAACAGGTTGGATTAGAGAACATTTAATGATGTAAAAAGAGCATTATAGGCTACTACATGGAAACCGCAGTGGCACATTGAAATAGACACTGAATTATATTTATTTCATATGTCAAATGTTTGTAAAGTCATGTAGCCTGCAGCCATGAACCTTTTATGCTTAAAGATTTAACTGATTCAATTATGGTTTTAATGTTCATTTTTAGTTGCTGCCATGTTCTTTTTTTTTTCTTTTCTTTTTTTTGTGGGATACCATGAAAATGAGTATTAGTTCAATAACTTACCTTTCTGTCAGTTTTCACCTGATAATATAACAGTGATTAAGAATTATACTTGTGTATTGACTCGGAAGTATGCGGAAGTCTGTTTGTCAGATGCTGTTGCCATGGTGAATCGTAATTTCAGAGCTCCATTGATCATGGCTTTTCATAGTCATGGTGCACGCGCTTAACTCAGAGTCAACCTACTCAGAGTTGATTGAACTAACTCAATTCAGCTGTTCTGAAACCCAAAACTCAGAATTTCCCATCTCAGGCCCCTGAACTAAATGACAGATTAAACAAACAGAGACAAGAACAGAAATCTAAACAAACTGTACGGGTTAGGATTGTTATTCCAAATAAATAGATTGAGGTTCACAAACAAATGTAAAGAGTTTAACAAAAATGTATTAAACTCACAAATAAATAAAATGAGATTTGCTATTATTATTATTATAATGTTTTTTTTTACAAATGTGTTTTATGTCACAAACACTGCCTGGCATTTATTTGTGAATCGCTTTCTGTGCATTTGTAAATCGCTGCGCACATTTGTGAATCTCTTCTTGTGCATTTGTAAATCCCCTCACGCATTTGTGGATTTTGAAACACTTCTAGCATCAATGTGCAGAAAAATCCACAAATAAGTGGACTCCACCCACCGTTTACTCAAGCCAATCAGATAACGGCCACATTGAGCTGACCAATCGTAGCACGTTCTCGCTGCAACCAATCACGTTTGGTTTTACAATCAGGGTGGTCTTGCCCTGAAATAACTTTGCTCATTCATCTGCATTGGGTCAAATAGAAAGTGTAAGGCTAAGGCCCATAAAATTGCTACAGTAAAATAGGTTTAAAATTTGGATTTTGTTAGAGTTAGATCAAGACTGTGTTATCTTGTCCAGACACATTTTTATGAGCTTTTGAAAATGCCAGAGAAACAGCGCTTACATCTCTGTTATGCGAACGTCGCACTATGGAAGCGTAACGTTATTCAAGATCGAACATGCTGTTGCTGAGGCTCGTACTGTTACATCATCGCTGATGGTCATTTGGGCTCATCTGGTATTCAACATAATATGTCCTATCGCTATTTGTCACCATAAAATCATCCGTTTTGCCATTTTTTACATCATGTCGACCTCGTGCGAGCCTGTCTACCCTGGACAGAGCGAATGTGCAAATCACTCGCCTACTTCAGAAGTAGAACGGGCATTCGTTTACTATCAGTGAATCATCGTGTCGTAGACAATATCACGAATTATACATTTTCATCACCAGAACTATAGTCAATAAGGAAGATTATGAAGACACTTTATATCTGCAGGTAAGAAAACAGACAAAATGTGGCAAAATGTGTTAACATTGCAAACATGTTCAATTTGAACGAAGCGCCCATTACAGCTCCTTTCAGGGGTGCAAATATCTGCAAAATGAATCAGATTCAGTTCCCGCCCCGAGTGTAAAGCCTAACGTGATTGGTTGTAGCGAGAACGTGCTACGATTGGTCAGCTCAATGTAGCCGTTATCTGATTGGCTTGAGTGAACGGTGGGTGGAGTCCACTTATTTGTGGATTTGTCTGCTCTAGAAGTGTTTCAAAATCCACAAATGCGTGAGAGGATTTACAAATGCACAAGAAGAGATTCACAAATGTGTGCAGCGATTTACAAATGCACAGAAAGCGGTTCACAAATAAATGCCAGGCAGTGTTTGTGACATTAAACACATTTGTAAATATATTTTTTTTTATTTGCAAATCTCATTTTATTTATTTGTGATTTTAATACATTTTTGTGAAACTCTTTGCATTTATTTGTGAATCTTAATCTATTTATTTGTGAATTTGATACATTTTTGTGAGTCTCGTGACATTTGTTTGTGAATCTCAATCTATTTGGAATAATGCAACAATCCTAACCCCATAAAACTGTCATCGTGACAGGTAAAAGTATAGCACTGGTCACAGCAAAAAAAAAAAAAACCTGAATTCGCCACAACCTGAATTTGAATGCAGTTTCCATTTTCCAATCAGACTATATAGCGCATATGGACTACTTTATGGTTCTTTCGTGAGGAGAGAGAGACCTTGTCATATTGTGAATATGGTTATGATGCACAGCAGGGATGATTTAGCTGTAAAAAAAAAAAAAAAATACACAACTAAAACTGATACACAACTTGCTAGATTTTTGCTCTTGCTCAGAAACATCATATGCATGACACTACAAAAGCTAATAGCCTACTATATGTTGGAAAAATAAGTACTTGCAAAACGTTTATAAATGGGATGGGCAGAACACTCTTTAGCCCTGCAAATATGACAAAATAGCAATGCATCTCATTCTTGATTGCTTAATTTTAACATTTTATCATTTTAAGAGGTCTTTTTTGTACACCTTCACTTCCATTGTATTAAGAAAAGAAAAAAGAAAAAAAAACTTAAATATTCTGCTTAATTTCTTCTTTTGAGTTCCACAAAAGAAATATAGCCATGTTAGCAGACTCTTCATTATAGGGTGATTCCTTTAATGATGTCTGTTATTGGTTTGAGAGTGTTGAGGGCTTCAAACACTGCTGTCTGAATGATGACTTAATTTTTCAAAATCCAAGCTAAAGTCTGTTGGATTTTCTATTATTTATCATGTTATTATTGGAATAAATGTGCATCCTTGGGGCTTTTTTATATTCAGACACAGCATCCAGCTTTACAGAATGTTCGATTGAAATGTTCTGGATGCCGCATTAATCTGTGATTCATGTTTTGATATTGACTGAAACTCCATCGATTACATTTCGCTCTAGACTGTGATCTCTATAGCTTTGCAAATGAGAGTCTGAAACATTCTCCATCACAATGGAAAGAAACTTTTTCAGTCATTTAAAATGAACATTGGCAAATTAATTGGTTGTTTAGAGAATATATAAAAAGGAATTTGCAAGAATCATGTTTGAAATAAGTTGTCTCAGCAGTCTTAATACATTATAATGTCTTTACAGTAATTTGCAAGAATCATGTTTGAAATAAGTTGTCTCAGCAGTCTTAATACATGAAAATGTCTTTACAGTAATGAAAAAGGGCAGATGGGAGTGAAAACGGGCTGAGCATTTTTATATACAAGGCGTCAAAAATCAATGCATGGTCAAGCCTAAGCGCTGTCAACGAACAAGGAATTTACTCATTTAATTATTTGCATGCATCTGTAAAATGTAGACAAATTTAATATGCAGTTTTAATATGCTTATCATATAATGTTAATAAGAATAATATATTAAGTATTGTATACTGTTTCTATATATTATAACAGTACTACTGGTTTGTTTGTGTGTGTGTGTGTGTCAAAAGTAAAAAACAGCCATAATTTAGCCTAGTTTTTAATGATTTTTTTTTATTTATTTTTTTTATACTATGGAAGTCAATGGGGCCCATCAACTGTTTGGTTACCGATATACATCAAAATATCTTATTTTGTGTTCAGCAGAAGAAATAAATTCATACAGGTTTGGAACAACTTGAGTGAATGATGAATTACAATTTTGGGGTGAACTATCCATTTGACTACTGTCCAAATCAAAATATCTATGTTTACAAGAAAGGATCTATCAAGATTTTTTTACACTTAAGTCAGATCTGTATGTTCGTTTGGCCGGAAGCTAGTAATTTTACTTTATAGAGTTTTGAGTATGAATATATTTCTTACACAAACTCATCGTTTTGCTTCAGATGGCCTTTATTAACCCCCAGAGCCGTTTGGAGTTCTTTTATAATGGATGGATGCACTTTTTTGACCTTCAATCTGATGGTTGCAATGGTTGCAATCCACTGCCATTATAATGCTCGGAAGCGTCAGGGTGTTTATTAATATAACTCTGATTGTATTTGTCTGAAAGAAGACAGTCATATACACATAGGATGGCTTGAGGGTGAGTAAATCAGGGCTAATTTTCATTTTAAAGTGAAGTACTCCTTTCATGCTGTAATGATAACAGTCCTCAAACACAGACCTACAGTATAACAGCACATGAGCAGAAAAGAGAGGACAGTGTAAACAGAATGCAAATGCACATTGTAGAAGTCAGAAGTTTTAGAAGTGATTAGTCGATGATGGCCAAAAAAGTTTGCTGTTGAGTAATTTCAGACTTAAACTGACAATATGGGAGAGGAAATTAGACTCACCACGACAGTGCGTTTCTATAGATAGCTCGAGCTGGTGATATGGATGTAATTTAATGCATTTTAATGAATCACATTATTTTCCAGATGAAATGCACTGAAA
Organism: Leuciscus leuciscus; assembly: GCF_965113295.1. Taxonomy (NCBI): domain Eukaryota; kingdom Metazoa; phylum Chordata; class Actinopteri; order Cypriniformes; family Leuciscidae; genus Leuciscus; species Leuciscus leuciscus. Next base: position 8,682,501 of record NC_138734.1, on the reverse strand, counting down.
TTCTAGTATACAACAATCAGACTTAAAGGGATACTCCACTTTTTTGGGAAATAGGCTCATTTTTGTCCTGTCTTGTGCTGCACATGGGTGTTTTGTTATTTTGGGCCATGTGCTCGTGTTATTGTCTGATCCCTCCCCCTTGTTATCTGATTATTGTTTGAGTTCATCCACCTGTTCCCTCCTGATTAGTTTCCCTTTATTAGTTCCCTCTTGTTTGCAGTCTGTGTCGGTACGTTGTCTTTTGTTTCCTGTTCCCCGAGATTTTCCAGAGTTTTCTTAGTCTGTTGTTGTTTTTGTATTTACTTAGTTCTGTTTTCCCCCTCGTGGGTTTGTTTTGTTTTCATTAATAAATTCTTATTTTCTCCAGCATTTGAGTCCTCACACCTTTTGTTTTTAGTCTGCCGTGACAGAACGTACCGACCATTATGAGGACTCAGCGGAGAAGAGAGCCGCAACCAGTCTTCTGTCCGCAATGGGAGCGGATTCTCCAATTTCAGGAGTTGGTCTCCCTCCGTCAGCAGGGAATGGAGGTGAGGGTTTTCGGTCAGAGGTTCCGTCGCGCTGCTGAAGGGCTGAACCTGGGCGAGGAGGCTTGCAGGGATCTATTTAATTATGCGCTGGATGAACCGATGGACTGGCTGATCTGTAGAGCGTTTGATCATGTCAGTTTTGAGGCAATGGTGGAGGGTTTCATTCGCCATCGGGAGAGGATCGCCAGGGGAGTGGTCTCTGTTCCAGTGATTCCAGTTCCGGTGGACCCAGTTCCGGTGGTCCCAGTTCCAGTGGTTCCGAAACGGAGAAGGAAGAACCCCTCCGTGGCTATTCCGGTGGACCCAGTTCCGGTGGACCCAGTTCCGGTGGTCCCGAGTCCGGTGGTTCCTGTTTCGGTGGTCCCGAGTTCGGTGGTCCCGAGTCCGGTGGTCCCGAGTCCGGTGGCTCCAAGACACAGGAGGAGGAGAAAGGATCCCTCCGTAACTGTTCCGGTGGTCCCGAGTCCGGTGGTCCCGAGTCCGGTGGCTCCTAACACGGAGACCATCCCGGAGGTGACTACCGTCCCTGACGCACCGCCCAGGCGTCTTGCTCTGCCCGCGCCACCCAGGCTTCATGCTCTACTGGCTCCGCCTGAGCTGCTCGCACTGCCTGCACCACCCCAGCGATCCGTCACGTCTGCCCAGCCAGAGACTGTTCACGTCACGTCTGCCCAGCCAGAGGCTGTTCACGTCACGTCTGCCCAGCCAGAGACTGTTCACGAGCCTATGTCTTCGGACAAGATGGCCGCCGCCGCCGAGCCTGTTCACGTCACGCCTGCCGAGCCTGGGTCTTCGGACAAGATGGCCACCGCCGAGCCTGTTCACGTCACGCCTGCCGAGCCTGTGTCTTCGGACAAGATGGCCGCCGCCGAGCCTGTTCACGTCACGCCTGCCGAGCCTGTGTCTTCGGACAAGAAGGCCGCCGCCGAGCCTGTTCACGTCACGCCTGCCGAGCCTGTGTCCCCGGACAAGATGGCCGCCGTCGAGCCTGCGTCTGTTCCTGAGTCGGTGGTGCCAGTTCCAGTGCCTGAGTCGGTGGTGCCAGTTCCAGTGCCTGAGTCGGTGGTGCCAGTTCCAGTGCCTGAGTCGGTGGTGCCAGTTCCAGTGCCTGAGTCGGTGGTGCCAGTTCCAGTGCCTGAGTCGGTGGTGCCAGTTCCAGTGCCTGAGCCGGTGGTGTCTGTTCTTGGGCCGGTGGTATCTGTTCCTGAGCCGGTGGTGTCTGAGCCTGAGCCGGTGGTGTCTGTTCTTGGGCCGGTGGTATCTGTTCCTGAACCGGTGGTGTCTGAGCCTGAGCCGGTGGTGTCTGTTCCTGGGCCGGTGGTATCTGTTCCGGAACCGGTGGTGTCTGAACCGGTGGTGTCTGTTCCTGAGCCGGTGGTATCTGTTCCTGAGCCGGTGGTGTCTGTTACTGTGCTGGTGCCTGTTCCCTGGCCGCCCGAGGGGTCGTCGTCTCCGCCCTGGCCGCCCGAGGGGTCGTCGTCTCCGCCCTGGCCGCCCGAGGGGTCGTCGTCTCCGCCCTGGCCGCCCGAGGGGTCGTCGTCTCCGCCCTGGCCGCCCGAGGGGTCGTCGTCTCCGCCCTGTGTGCAGGCAAGCGTGCTGCGTCGCCTACTTGTTTACTGCAGAATACACTGGAACAGTCACATTTACTGGAACTGAACGAGCGAGAAGTTGCCATAGAAACAGAGAGCGTCAACATGCTGGCGTTTATTGCAGGCCTGCGTGCATTACAACAGGCTTGTTCACTGCAATATTGACATTTCCAGTCGCCTGAATTTCAGAGGGGAATGGGAAATGTATAGGAAAAAGGAGGTAGGTCCGTCCGCAGCGGGACCAGAAAACTCCCTTTTTTTTCTTACGCCAGTGACGCACGGAACACCATAGAAACGGTGTTTGGGTGCAGGCGAGCGGGTTGTACAACGCGCTCGTTGGCTGCAAAATACACATCTGCAGTCGCCTTTTCAGGGAACTGACAGAGCGAGCATTGACGGCATAATTTTATCTGCCGGTAGACCCGGGATCGAACGCGGGTCTCTCCCGCGCAAAAACCTGAGAGTCTGCCACTGGGCCACAGGGGGAGACCCATTGTAACTCAGTTAGCGCGAGTATTATCAGAGAGCGTCAACGTGCTGGCGTTTGTTTGCAGGCATGCGTGTATTACAACAGGCTTGCTCACTGCAATACTGACATTTCCAGTCGCCCGAACTTCAGAGGGGAATGAGAAATGTACGAGAAAGAGGAGGTCGGTCCGTCCGCGGCGGGACCAGAAACACTCTCTTTTCTCCTTTCGCCAGTGACGCACGGAAACCATAGAAACGATGTTTGGGTGCAGGCGAGCGGGTTGTACAACGCGCTCGTTGGCTGCAAAATGCACATCTGCAGTCGCTTTTCAGGGAACTGACAAGAGTGAAGCATTGGCGGCATAATTTTAACTGCCGCTAGACCGGGATTCGAACACCGGTCTCTCGTGAGGAAAACCTATGATTCCGCCACTGAGCCACAGGGGGGAACACAAAGGCTTTCGGATGCACGAGCATATAAGAGCGTCAACATGTTTTCTTCGGCGTTTGCTTGCAGGCGCGCTTGTATTAAAACAAGCTCGTTTGCTGCAATATTGATATTTCCAGTCGCATGATCAGGGAACTGGGAAATGTATGAGAAATTGAAGGTCAGTCCATCCTCGGAGGGACTAAAAACACTCATTTCTCCTTTCGCCGGTGAGTGACGCATGAATGGGGCGCAGAGGCAGGGTAGCTTTCTTATAACGTAAAGAAAACTAACCCCAACCGTCCGCTTCCAGCCTCCCTTGTGAGCGGCGCAGTTTGCGCGGCTTGAACAGAGGGAGGGAGAAAGCTAGCCCCGTGACCGCCCGCTCCTGACATCCCCTGGGAGCGGCGCGGTTTGCGCGGCTCGAACAGAGGGAGAACAGGTATCGTCCCCCAAGCAGGCAAGGCAAGCGGGCGAACCGGCAAGCTTTGCGGGTTGGGGGGAGAAGGATGCCAGGTGAGTCCTCAGAGTCACCATAGGCAGTAACTAGCTCGCAGTGAGGGCAGTCGCCGTCAGCGAGCGCGAGAGCTGCGTGATCAGGAAAAGCTCTTTTAGTGCAATGAGAGTGTGTGTCGCGGCGGCGAGCACACACACACATACATAAACACAGTAGCAGAGAAAGGATATAACGCCGGATAGCGCAGCAGGAAGGCAAGGAAGGCGGCGCGGCCAGCGACTTCAGTGACTCGTCCCGCTGAAGGTGCTCTCTTTCAGACGGCGCGGCTTCTTCTCCAGCTCCAGCGATGCGTGTGCTTCGCTTGAAGGATGAAAAATCAGATAATAGCTGCCTGCGAGCGGTATTTATAGGCCTAGACCACGCCCATTTCGGCGGGACGTGACGCAGCGGGCGCGAAGTGCCCTGATTGGGTCTGGCGTCACGCCAGGCCTCGCTCGATAGGCTGCTGCAGTTGCCGCAGAGCAGCCAATAGGCGCGCGAGCTGCCTCGCCTATGTCTGCATGCTGCCGCAACGCGTTTTGCATTATTACAAAATTAAGGATAATTTTTGGCTTCAATATCTCGCGGAAAAAGGATTTTCCCCTAGCGTAAGATATCTTACGCAGTACAAGAGACCTCTCGTAAGAGAACCGCATTTGCCATGCAGGAGGCAGCGTGGAAAACAGCAGGCACTTCCTGTGAACTCCAACTCGTCTGTGATCACCAGGGAGAAAGCATGCCAAGAAAGCCATGGGCAGGGCTGAATAGATGTTCCATGCAAGAGTTCCCATCCGGAACGGTCCGCGGAATCTGTGTTATGCCTCGGCTACCATCATGTTTCTCGACACAAGAGCCATTTGCCACTTAATTGCACATTTGCAGGCTTCATGCTCACATTGGCTCTGGGTCCTTTGTGTCTTGCGCTCAGCATGGCATACTCATATTTGAGGCATACTGCCATATGAGCACGTTCTAGAGCTTTATTGTTACAGTATCACACCAACTGCTGTCTTGTGTCTGTCTCACATGTGGCTGACAGCTCTAACTTTTCAAATCCTTTTAAGATTCATGCATGCAGATTAATCTTACAGCCTTACAGCCTCATTAAAGACTCACTGATAACATGGCAGCATCAGACATCATGCTTGAAAATAATTTATGCACAAGAGTTACTTTAATAGTAACTTCAGTGGTTTTCAGAGTTAACAAGCTCTATTGATGAAGTTAACAATGACTTTTTGGACCTTTTCTGTTTTTTCTTCTTCATTGGACTATTTTTGGGCCATTTCCATTGTTTTGTTCTTTTTTGGGTGGACTATTTTTGGACATTTTTGTGTGTATACGGACTATTTGAAGAACTTAAGGTACACTGTAATATGTATTTCTATGGCTCCTCAATGTATGGATATTTTCATATTTAATTGGCTCAAGTCCGGTACCCACTGAATGATTTTAAGATGTCCCAGACGTAAGATGTCCAATTGCGGCGATTTCTATGGTCATGGCTCTTAAACGGTGGTCCCACGTCGTACAGTAAGAGAGGTTCAAAGACGGCCGTTGTCACGGTTCTGGGACCAAAGATAGCCTGCGATAATTTTCTGACAGTGTCAGACATTTAGCATGATCATCTCACAGTGTGTTTTCTGCTACGACCTACGTCTACTGACTAGCCAATAAAAATGCAACACGAAATGGCATCTTGATCAACACGAAATGGCACTAAAAACCACGTGAGTGCACGTGAAATCCACAATTGCCACAGTGTGATTCATCTTGCTCTATTTGTTTACCACTAGTGCATGCTGATGATGTTTATATTAAATTGCGTCGTAGCTTAGGATTCAATAGGTGTCATCATCGTACAGTCTACCTATGTCGCACAGTGTGATTTGTAATGATCTTACAGGATTGCCAAAATAGCAGTCTGTAGCAGGCATTAATATCATCAATTTAGGGGCTGGGATGTAGGATCCATAAGATTGCTCATGTGTCACAATATTTATGTACTCCCCCTGTGGTAAAGCGAATGAATTGCATTTACAGGTCAGTATAAAAACACTTAAAAAAAGGAATGCATAAATACAAAACAATAAAAACTAGTTCAAACAGTAGAGCATGGTGCTAGCAATGCCATGGCCATGAGTCTGATTCCCAGGGGAAGCAAGAACTGATCAAATGTAAAATGTGCACTTTGACTGGAATGCAAGTCATGTCTAATACGCCTGCCTAATGCATTAATACAAATACTTTACTAATTGAAATACTTGCAGCACTATTTAAGTGCATTTAGCTTGTTTAATTTGTTTGTTTGTTGTTGATTAATAAAAAGCATGTGATGTTGTGTGGTGCAAAAAAACTGTTTAATGAAGTCAACCCCTTAAAATTGTTAATGAACTTAAAAAAATCTTCATATGCTTTTAAAAAATGTGAAAGCTTGTCTACTTTTAATTGGTTAAAGTCTCCAGATTTTTTAGTCATAATAGTTATCGTATGGCATACATTGTGTCAAAAATCATCATTAAAATACCTGAAATTATGATTTTGGAAAATATTTTATGTTACACTTTATTTTCATGGTCCACTTTAGACATTCTACAGCAAAAACAAATTCTCGAAGCACATACAAAAGACTTAAACCGGAGGCGATGCAATGTGTTTTACAGAATACGGAAGTTAAATTGCACATAACCCCTATAGCGACCTGTCACGGATTCGACTCCCTCAAAACATCACACTCACCAGATTCAGAGTACTAACCACCTGCACCTGCTCCTCATTAGCACGCCACTCAACACCAAGCACACACCTCACTCACTGTCTGTTCTCATTGTGGACAACAGACTACTTATCTGAGCTACTTATCTCTAGTGTGATCTCCCACGTTCATCTAGCAGTCTCTCCTGAGCTCTCCTTGCATCTCCTTCCTTTGTGATTCTCCATGCTACTCTGTAAGTCAAGTTTGTGAAGTTTATACTTACTTGGATACCAACAGCAACAAGGTGTGCGCTTCCCTCCCGTCACAGATTTTTCCCTTCACAATCTCCTCTTCATCCTGGTAACACAGACAGGAGTCAGTTACTCTATCCATTGGCCATAACCTGCAATATCTCTGATTTACTTACCTGTGTGTGCTGCTCAATGTTGTGCCAATAAAACCTGTTGTGTTTACGCTAATATCTCTCTCTGGTGTACCCTGACACAACCAGCATCAAACTTTTTGAAAAAGAATTATCACAGAATGATCCCATGCGATGCATGCCATATATTCCAAATGTTCTGTATATGTTCTGAATATATTCCATATTTTCCAATGTTCATATATTCCTATGTATTCAATAGGGTTTGGTGAAAAACAAAATAACTAAATCCTGGCCTTGGCTGTTAGTCTTCTGTTCACATGCATATTCTTGAGACTCTGTTAGCACCACAGTTCACTCTGTCTAACCTAGAAAGGGCACATAAGTTTGAAAAATCACGATTAATAAATATGCAACATGAAATAAGAAATCCCCAAAAAGTGTGTGCTTTCTTCACTGATTTGGATTAGACCTTCATTTGTCTGATGTCAGAATAACAGTTTATTGATTTCTCACCATGTGTGTGGTTTTTCTGGACGAGACTGAGTGAACTGCTTTGCTAATAGAGTATTATGAATGCACACGTCACGTACCCGTGAACAGAAGACCAATAAGCCTTATTCACAGCAGCAATTCTTTTATTTTTTTTAACCGGAATGAAAGTGAGGCTGTGAGGGATAGACATACATCTCTTTGGTGGGTTGTACTGTTATTTAGTGTGTTTTTGGAATGCTGTGCTGATGAAACACTGCAAAAATATCTTCAGAGAAATTTCAGTAGACAAAAAAAAAATAGGGATAGGAAAAAATTGCTGGGGAAAAATATTAGTGATCTAGGAGCTTTAAAGCAGATGCCAGTGAAAACACGGTAAGCCTCACTTTCATACCGTCATGGCGCTGCACAGAATAAGGTCTACAACCAGGGTTAGCATTTGCGTTAAATAATAGCCTACATATTTTTTTCAACAACATTTTTTTTACTTTATGCGTTTTGGCCATTCGTTTACACGACAACGATGTTTTGGTTGCCTGGAAACGAAACGTTTCGATAACTGGTTTCAAGCATAGACAGTATAAGAAATGGACAGAGTCATCTCATTGGAACTCAATTGAGACAAGTGAAGCCCGTTTTCAGCGATTTCTTAGGACTTCCGTTCCTGACGCGCAGACTCAAACAGAGCTTGACGACGTAGATGTGACGTGAGCAACCCGTCTGTCTTCTAGTGGCTGTGGCATGAGAAATCTGAATCATTCCCTTCCGAATCTTGCAGAGACGGAGAGCGTGAGTAGGAGGTGTCCACGAGCTGGGAGCAGGAGAAACTTTTGCTAGGTATTCTGATTAATTATTTTGTCATTTTGCCTCCACGTCTCCCCGGTTGCCCGCGAGCTTCTCCTCCTGTCCATACGGTAATCTGTCTACTGTGCGACAGAGAGTCGCGTGGTTATGACGCAATCGTTAGCCTACTTTTACAAAAACTGTTTTTACGGGGCCATAACGTAAGCTACAAGGTAATGGAGCCTTTTATACATTGTCGTGTTTCTTTAGAAATAAATAATGGACAAATGTAGTCTTCAAACGCCTCAGATGTAAAGTTATTCGCTGTCAAAGTGACGCCAAAATGAATAGGAGTCAATGGGATGCTAACAGCAGGTGAAGTTCTGCTACAAGATGGTGGCACGCGGCCGGCTTCAACTTCCGGTCGACTTCCTTCCCGCTTGGTTTCAAGGTGCAATTTTTTTTTAACGGTCTCCGTGTAAACAACAAAAACGCAAATCTCTGAAGACGATGACGTCATGCACATGCGTATTACGTGTTCACTGTTCAGTCTATAGTATTTCGTCGCCATCTAATGGCCTTGCAGCAGAATACAGGGTTTTTAGTAGTTTTCATGGATCCGTGTGAATGGGGATCATTTTGTCTCTACATGAAAAACTCGGTAACACTTTATTTTGATTGTCCCTTTTGAATGTGCTGTTGACTATACCTTTGCAACTATATATCAACTAACTCATTAGAATATTAGTAGGCTGTGCTGAATATCTGCTGACTCTTTATTGTGATGTGACATTCTGACTATAAGTCAACTACATGCCAACTTATTCTAACCCTACTAATACTCAACTAACACACTAATGAGAGTTATAAGACATGTAGGTGCAACATTACTCAACAGAAGGGACCATCAAAATAAAGTGAAACCAAACTCAAAGGAAAAACTTCTCCATTTTAAGCATATCGTTGTCGTGTAAACATACCCTTAGTTGACATGTAGTTCCAAAGTAGAATGTCTAAACTAAGTAAACCATTCAAATAAAGATTTACCATATTTTACTAGATAGTTAGCAATATATGCTTCAAATTACTGTCAAGGAACATCTTTAAATGGGCAATGAACATTTGTTGATCCATGATTCTGTAAGCTCTCCAGCTGCAGAATGTTCAGCCTTGTATTACCATACTCAGTTCTGTAAAGATGCATTTTGATGCAATAATTGCTACTTTAATGCCTGGTTTCACAGACAGGGCTTAGATTAAGCCAGGATTAGGCCTTAATTCAATTAGGACATTTAGCTTTTATTAATGTGGTAAAAAAAAAAAAAAAAAAAAAAACTTACTGGTGTGAATCCTAAGACAACAATGGCAGTGACATATTTTAAGATATGTCAGTGCAAGTTGCTTTTTTAAAATGGCTCAAACATGCAAAAGAACTAGGTTTAAGCCTTGACTGTGAAACAGGGGTTAGTGTAGGACCGAGGCTAAATGCACTGGCCAGCATTATAGTATCAAGTGGTTGGACAGCACTGCTAATGCGTAAACTGTCTGGAGTATTCTGAATATAGCTCACCTTGGTGTTGCGCTGAATGCTATGTAATATGCCACTGTGGACCCAGATAAATATTTTACTCCAATAAATAATTCCATTTGTTCTGCTGTCTTTGAATGAGACTCCATCCATACAAAGTGCAGTGTGTATCTGTTAAGAACGTATATTTTATTTTCTGTAAACATCAAAAGGGCTTGACAATCTTCAATGTTCATCAAACTAGAAAGAAAAAAAAGTGTTTGCAGACATCATGCTGTTGTGTTTGTTGCTCCGTCATTGGTAGCACTGAGGATCAATGCTCAACAAGGTTAGATCAAGTATGTCTGGTATATAGTGTATGAGTTTGTTGATGACGCTACTGAGTAGGACATAAATTAGGTTATTTTTCATGCCAGAGAAGCAGCATTATTCATTGTTTATCTGACCTTCCCACGCTGAACTTTGTTTGGTTATATAATTCATGTTGGAACAGAGCACAGTCTTGTAAATCCTGTGTAATCAGTGGTCTGTTATATATCACTTCTTCGATCATTCGCATTTGACCCATGAATTTAATGAGTTAGACTGTGAAGATTAGACAGGTTGTCCTGTGGATATCCGGGCACAGTTTTAACTGCAATTCTCTTAATGACCTTTTCTCTGCTCATTAGGTTAATGTATAATAGGTTTTAGTATTACCAATAAAAGTTTTTCTTTTTTTTCTGGTTATAAATGGACAATATTTTTGGTATAGGGCCTCATTTAGCTGCCAATGGGGCATCAATTAATCTTGGGAATGACAGATACAAGTCCTGCCCTGCTGAAAAAGCCAACATAAACCACCATGCAAGGCCTTTATGCAAGAAGTGTTTAGGGGACAAGCTATATTTTTGCTTTCATATTTCAATTTTTAACACATTAATGATGTAAAGGAAAAATAACAGCATAATCAAAAGCAGTTTGTTCAATAACAGGGGTTATGAGAAGATCTATTGCTAAGAAAGAGCTATTGAGCTCTAAAGCTCAATTTTAAAAACTTTTTAAAAACTTGAATGAACATTTGGGAACTATCAGGTCAAAATCCAGCTGTCAGTCACCGATCCCAAAAAGTGTACATTGTAAAAGAAATGTCATTGCAGTCAGGAGCATAAAATATTGCAGTCAATAAAATCAGAAGTTGCGAATTTAACTTGTCTACAAAATTGGAATATCGCATAAAACATTTGCAAATAATGCGAGTCACTCTGGCATTGAGTAATGATGCTCATTAACTATGCCCTTGTAGCCGAGCTGCACCAATCACATCGGTGTATCTGATATAGGCGGGCCAGAGGCGAGCTAAACAGATGACAACAGTGCTAGTGACAGCGCAATCATGACAGTGATTGATCGTAGTGTTACCCAATTGTGTGCAGTGAGATTTTCAAATGCATGCTTGGTGCCGCCCCTCGAGTTGGGTGATTTTCATAACTCAATGTCAGACCCTTAATCTTTCGGATTTGGGTCTGGATTTCCAGGCTACCGTTTCCATCCAGTCATTCAAAAAAATTCCAGTCATGTTAACTTGCTTTCTGAGGGAGATGCTTGCTGTTTGGGAAACACAGTCATGTAAGACAGTTCTGGGAGGTAATTATACCCAACCATTTTGATGACAGACTTTCCTTTAACATTTCAGATGCTGTGCAATGAGATCGGTCAGCTAGTTGGTCCAGTTATGCCTTCCCATCGCAAAGTCACAGCTTTTCTGATGCGCATCGAATAATTTATTTGGTAAATGGGTTTCTATTGTAGTTAACGCGCATGTTTTCTTATCGGATAAAGAAATGATCCGACTCAGTTGAGCGCATACTTTTTTTATGCACATTATTTGAATTTATGCGCATCTTGACTTTTCATCCAGTGTTTTTTATGCGATATCCCAAAATGTGCATAACAATAGGTGGATGGAAACGGAGCTAGTGATAGCATGCACATTCAACAATTGCTGAAAGAGAATTATTTCAACTGCCAAGTGCCCAACTAAATACCACAACACACTAATCACTATAATGGTGACTTCATACAGAGTTCAACAACTTTTAACGCATACGCAAGTTTTGTTGTGGTCTTGCTGGAATCATAGGTCACTATGTGATGCTGGTGGAGGAAAACTTTTTCTGACTCGCTCCTCCAAAATACTGTGACTCAAACATACTTAGATCTGGTGACTGTGCAGGCCGTGGGAGATGTTCAAATTCACTTTCATGTTCATCAAACCATTCACAAGTCTTGATGTGTGTATTGGTGTATTTTCATGCCAATAAATGGCACCCCCTTCAGGGTACAATGTTTGTATCATTAGGTGCACGTAGTCCTCCAGAATGGTTCCGTAGTCCTTGGCAGTGACGCGTCCAACAAGCACAGTAGGGAATGCCATGATATTGCAGCCGAAAAATTACTGATCCACCCCGGGCTTCATTCTGGGCACGCAACAGTCCGAGTGTTAAGCTTCTTGGGGGCTTATCCACACCGTAACTCTCACAGATGTGGGAAAGACAGTGAAAGTGGACTCATCAGAGAACAATACATGTCTCACATTGTCTACAGCTCAAGATTTGCACTGTTGGCACCAACGAAATTGAAATGTGACATTGGTATTTCTACTAGCCACTTTGGCGGGTTGAATTTTATATAATATAAATGTTTTCATTCGTAGTCTTTTAAAAAGGCTTCTGAAATAATAAACTATGTGCAATGTAGTGTTGTCAAAAATATAGATTTTTCTAAAACATTGATACTGAAATATCTGAAACATTCCCAATACTCATATTCCGCAGGATACACGATACCAGCTGCACTTTCTCGCTCTCATCTCATCTCCAGATGAATATTGTTGCTGTTACAGGGCTTGAATTTCAGCCTTGGATTGCGCGTATTGTGCATAATTTTACGCATTCCAACAGATTCTGTGCTCACACTCAAAGTGTGCGCACATAGAGCCATATACTGTATATTGATATAGAACAGTATAATGGGCCCGTGCATCTTAAAGGGACATTGTGTAGGAATTTCTCCCATCTAGTGGTGAAATTGTATTTTGCATTCAAACGAATAATGCTCTCCAGCGCCTCACTTTTTCAAATGCGCGTTGCATCTACGGTAGCCGTTATGTACCTAAAAGCTATAACAGGATGTCTTATAATAGCACTTCGAGTTTTTCTTCGGGTGAACATGTTTGTTATTTAAAACAAACTGAAACTTGAAACAACGAAAAAAAGAATGTTACAGTATGAACTACTGACTGTCAAAAACATTAACTATGGTAATTAGTAGTAATGCCTTCTTTACTCGTTATATTTTTTGAAGTATGTGCATTGTTAGATATCATCATCTTCAGAGCCTGCTCTAACGTTACTTTACTCAATAGCTGCTATTCATCAAAGAGCCTGTTTAACTTTTAACTATAAATGTTCGACTGTCTATATAATAAAGTACACAACCAAGCAATGAAAAAAAATCTTGTAATTAAGACTGTAACATTGACTTACCTGTCAAGAAGAAAGCAGGCAACTTCAGGGTCTCTTTTGAAAGCTTTCTCCTGCATTAGCTATCCTGACAGTAACCCTTGTTTTTGTAATCTCCGGTCACGTTTTCTTTTACGATCTATTTTGGACTTTTTCGACGACGAGGACTCCTTATCCTGTGACTCATATGTATGTATGAATGAACGGTGTATAAATAACCGTGCAGTGCAGCCTTTTAAACTTGCCGGTGCAGTGACAAGCGCCTCTCACTGCTCTGCTCCTCCGCTTCTGCTGGCTTCAGTCACGTGACGCTGGCTCTGAACGAAACGCGTTGTGGAAACGCGTTGGCCTAGTACTTTTTGTCCCTCTCTGCTATTATAGTTTTTCAAGATGGCGGAACTACATGGAAGCCTCCGTGGACTTACCCGTCCCATGTATATAAAGATAATAAATTCTTCGTTTACGAGGATTAGTCTGAACATTGGCATAGGTATTTGTACACCATTGAGGGCATATTTATAAATAAAAATATAGATTTTAGATAATAAAATACCTAAAAAGCTACACATTGTCCCTTTAAAGTGTCAGCAGCCTAATAACCGGCTGCCAAATGAAGAGATAATATTAAAAATATCTGTATGTGACCCTGGACCACAAAACCAGTCTTATGGGTAAAAAAAAATGTAAATTGAGAGTTATACATCACCTGAAAGCCAAATAAATAAGCTTTCCATTGATGTATGGTTCGGCCGAGAGACAACTATTTGAAAATCTGGAATCTGAGGGTGCAAAAAAATCTAAACATTGAGAAAATTGCCTTTAAAGTTTTCCATTTATGTTGGCGATTGTGCTGCATTCACTCACAAAAATAAATTGTTGATAAATTTAAGGTAAGACATTTACAAAATACCTTCATAGAACATGATCTGTACTTAATATCCTAATGATTTTTGGCATAAAAGAAAAATCTATAATTTTGACCCATACAATGTATTGTTGGCTATTGCCACAAATATACCCGTGCGACATGTGACTGGTTTTGTGGTTCAGGGTCACATATGGCAGTTTTTCCCCATGGTATCGATGTCGAAATTGTGGCCAGTGAAAATGCTGAGTGGCTAGTAACTTTGTTAAACCACTAGCCACAGTGGCTTGTGAGCAAAGAAGTTAATGTCAAGCCCTGCGTGCACCAACAATTTGTCCTCTTTTCAACTCTGATATGTCAAGTCAAGTCACCTTCATTTATATAGCGCTTTATACAATACATATAGTTTCAAAGCAGCTTTACAGTGATAATAGGAAATTAATGCAACGAAGATTGTTTTGGCTGTACAGCAGCTCTAGAAGAACGTCACTGTCTAGCCTAAGTTTTTGATTTGATTCATTTCAGTTGTCAACAGCAGCAGTGTAGCAGATCTAGCCCGCAAGACCAAATACATTAACATGCTAAACCTATTTTGATCGTTGTCATGATTGAAATGTGTGTGTGTATATATATATATATATATATATATATATATATACATACACAGTATATATATATATATATATATATATATCTTTCATATATACCTTCTGGTGCTAAGAAATAACTAATAATCTATACAGCGCTCTCATTATTTCACTGTGAATGTGCGGACAATGTTTTTGAACAAAGTGTGATGTGAAAATGCAGGTGATCAGTCCAATCCAGTTCTTTTGTCTGATGTTAGTCAGTTACAGAAGTACAGACCTAGAAATGTTTAATTCCACTTTTAATAAATTGTGTTTTTGGACTGTTGAGTTTTGAAAACGTACTCGGTTACTAACGTAACCTCGGTTCTCTCTAGAAGAGGGAACGAGTACTGCGTAAGATATCTTACGCTAGGGGAAAATCCTTAATTTTGTAATAATGCAAAACGCGTTGCGGCAGCATGCAGACATAGGCGAGGCAGCTCGCGCACCTATTGGCTGCTCTGCGGCAACTGCAGCAGCCTATCGAGCGAGGCCTGGCGTTTCGCGCCCGCTGCGTCACGTCCCGCCGAAATGGGCGTGGTCTAGGCCTATAAATACCGCTCGCAGGCAGCTATTATCTGTTTTTTCATCATCGAAGCAACCAGAGCGTGCACACGCACGGCAAGATACGCAGTACTCGTTCCCTCTTCTAGAGAGAACCGAGGTTACGTTAGTAACCGAGTACGTTCTCTTACGAGAGGTTTCTCGTACTGCGTAAGATATCTTACGCTAGGGGACCCAATGCAAAACGCAGTGCATGCTGAGATCTGACACCAAAGACCCAAGGGCGAAAGCCCGGGGTTCATATAGTGCACAATCACCCAGGGAACTCACAGGGAGTCCGGGAAGAGGGAGGGGCGAAGCCGCACTCTTCCACATATGGCAGCGTCGCTTAGACGCGAATTTCATCATACAGACAGGGCGGGGTACGGCCTGAACTGATGGGGAAATGTGGGTCTTACACAGTTTGCCCAGGCACATCTTGTGCTACTGCTTTTCACTGTCGATCATCGAGCTGTGCTCAGTAGACGCAGCATTCTGAGCTGATAGCATCAGGTCAGATAATACTGGTTAACTAGACTGACAGCAGCCTGGCCTTTAGGGCGGGAACCTCTAGGTTGTAAAACCTTATAAATGTAGACGGGGAGGCCCAGCCCGCCGCCGTACAAATATCTTGCAAGGCAATCCCACTCGACCAGGCCCACGAAGAGGCCATGCCTCTCGTGGAGTGCGCTCTGACACCCAACGGGCACTGCATGCCCTTGGAGGCGTATGCCAGCGCTATAGCATCAACTATCCATCTGGATAGGCTCTGTTTCGACGTGGCTAGTCCCTTAGAACGCCCGCTAAACGAAACAAAGAGCTGCTCTGTTTGTCTGAAAACAGACGAGCGAGACACATAAGCTCGCAATGCCCTGACTGGGCAAAGGAGGGCCGCATCTCTTTCCTCATCAGGGACCGGTAGGGCTGACAGGGAGATAACCTGCGCCCTAAACGGTGTGTTGAGGGATTTCGGAACATAACCGTGCTTAGGTTTGAGTATAACTCTTGAGTCATTAGGCCCAAACTCCATGCACGTCGCGCTCACAGAGAGCGCGTGTAAGTCCCCTATGCGCTTCACTGAAGCGAGAGCCAGCAGAAACACAGTCTTGAAAAACAGATGTTTCAGATCAATCGTCTGTAAAGGCTTGAATGGTCCACCTTTCATGGCTTCCAGTACCGTAGAAAGGTCCCATACGGGGACTGAGGGAGGTCTGGGAGGATTCAGTCTCTTAGCCCCTCTAAGGAAGCGGATGACTAAATCGTTCCTTCCTATTGACTGACCAAGCGTTGTTCTTGAGAACGCTGCTATAGCCGCCACATAAACTTTGAGCGTGGAAGGGGTCCTGCCCTTATCCAACAGCTCTTGTAGGAAGGAAAGCACCTCCGTCACTCCACAGTCTGTGGGTGACACGCCACGGGCTGTGCACCAGCCCGAAAACACTGACCATTTCGAGGAGTAGAGCCGTCTCGTAGACGGAGCTCTAGCCTGCGTGATCGTGTTTAATACTCCCTTAGGGAGTTCAACATGTACCCGTTGATGGCCCAGACATGAAGGGACCACAATTCCGGGTGAGGATGCCAGACCGAGCCATGGGCCTAAGAGAGGAGGTCTCTCCTCACTGGCACTGGCCACGGGGTAGTGCTCGCTAACCGCATCACAACTGGGGACCAAGGTTGGTTTTCCCAGAAACGGTGCTACAAGCAGTACTGAGCATCCTTCTTCCCTGATCCGCTCTATCACCTGAGGCAGGAGAGAGACGGGGGGAAAAGCATAGGGCGGGCGGCGGGGCCATACATGAGCCAGCGCGTCCCTGCTCTTGGAGAAAAATTCCGGACAGTAAGCATTTTCTTGAGACGTGAACAGGTCTACTTCTGCTCTGCCGAATTTCTTCCACAGCAGTTGGACTGTCTTGTGGGTGTAGAGACCATTCGCCTGCCGGAACATTGTTCCTGGACAGTCTGTCTGGTCCTATATTTAGGAGCCCTGGCTCCTGCGCTGCTCTGAGCGAGCGCAGGTTGCGCTGAGCCCATACCAGGAGGCGTTCTGCTTGCCTGTACAGGCTCCTGGACCTGAGGCCGCCCTGGCGATTTATGTAGGACACCACTGACATGTTGTCCGAGCGGACCAGGACGTGGCGTCCTTTTATTTGGGGACAAAACGCGTTAGCGCGTTGTCTACTGCCAGCATTTCGAGGCAGTCTATGTGCAGGAGCTTCTCCCGTTCTGACCACTGGCCGAAGAACGGTCTGCCCTCGAGCAGTGCTCCCCATCCCGAGGTGGATGCGTCCGTGGACACCACTCTCACCCTCGAGGAAGTCCCCAGGCTTACACCTGATTGGTACCAGTCGTCCGCTCTCCAAGGTTTCAGAGCTGTGACGCACTTCTGATTGACCTTGAGGCGAAGCAGACCAGATGCCCACGCTTGGCGTGGGACTCGCGCTTTCAGCCAAAACTGCAGCGGGCGCATGCGGAGCAGGCCCAGCTGGAGCACTGATGATGCTGAGGCCATGAGACCCAGCATCTTCTGAAATTTCTTGAGCGGGACAGACGCGCTGCAGCGGAACGAGCTCGCTGTGCGCTGAATGTCTACCGTGCGCTGTGGTGATAGTCGCGCTATCATGGACAGCGAGTCCAACTCTGTGCCCAGGAAAGATATAGTCTGACTGGGGGACAGAGAGCTCTTCGCCCAATTGACTCTGAGACCCAAATTCTTGAGGTGATCGAGTAAAATGGTCGTGTGCTCTATGAGCACTGAGCGAGATTGCGCTAGAATCAGCAAATCGTCCAAATAGTTCAGTACTTGCACGCCCCTCATTCTGAGGGGTGCGAGTGCCGCATCCATGCACTTCGTAAATGTACGGGGTGCCAGGGATAAACCGAACAGCAGGACTGTGTACTGATATGCCTGGCCCTCGAAGGCGAATCTCAAAAATCGCCTGTGACGTGACGCTATCTGTATTTGAAAATACGCGTCTTTCAGATCTATTGACACGAACCAGTCTCCTCTGCGCGAGGATTTTTCTGGTCGTGAGCATCCTGAACTGTCGCTTCACAAGCACTCTGTTCAGTTGCCTTAGATCTAGTATGGGTCTGAGACCCCCGTCTATTTTCGGTACCAGGAAGTATCTGCTGTATAGCCCTCCTTCGCTCTGAACTTGAGAGAGAGGCTCTATGGCCCCTTTGCTCAATAGTTTCGCCACTTCGGCTCGAAGTAAATGTGCTACTTCTGTTTTACCGTGGTCTCGACGCGCGCCGTATAGAGGCGAGGGCGTCGGCGAAACTGCAGCGAATAGCCTCTTTTTATAATGTTTAGCACCCACTTCGAAACCCCAGGCAGCTTTGCCCATGCATCTGCATGAATAGCTAGGGGTTGAATATGAAGCGTGCTCCGTTCGCTCAGCGATGGAGAGGCTTCGGTGTGCTGTAACACAAGCGTCGCGCTCGTGACACTTGAGGCAGGGGCGCGCTGATAACAGCGGGCAGATTACCCGCGCTCGACTCCTCTGCGGCGGTCAACCGAGAGGGGGAGGGCTGGGCGGGTCCCGTAGGAACTGTCATGTCTGTGCGTGGATGTGGGCGCGGGATAGCGGGCACATTTACCACACCGAAAGCATTGATCGCTTGAGTGAAGCGAATGCACGTTGGTTTAGTTTTTACAGAAAACGTGAGACATGCATAACGTAGTGTTTGTGGGCACTGGGTAGTGGGCACATTTACCATGTTTGATGCGCAATCGATCTGAGTCGATTTATGTGCGCGAGCCCTGTGTGACGGGCTGTGCTTTTGTGTAGAGATGGGCACTGGGCAGTGGGCATTCTTTCTACACATAAAACACCATCGGCCGTGGCCGGGACACCAGAAAATTCACTCTTATGGGATTTATCTGGGTAGCCGTAAAAGCGGCGTTTGTGTGCAGGCAAGCGTGCTGCGTCGCTGACTTGTTTACTGCAGAATACACTGGAACAGTCAAATTTACTGGAACTGAACGAGCGAGAAGTTGCCATAGAAACAGAGAGCGTCAACATGCTGGCGTTTATTGCAGGCCTGCGTGCATTACAACAGGCTCGTTCACTGCAATATTGACATTTCCAGTCACCTGTTCAGAGGGGAATGAGAAATGTATAGGAAATGGAGGTCGGCCCGTCCACAGCGGGACCAGAAAACTCTCTTTTCTCCTTACGCCAGTGACGCACGGAACACCATAGAAACGGTGTTTGGGTGCAGGCGAGCGGGTTGTACAACGCGCTCGTTGGCTGCAAAATACACATCTGCAGTCGCCTTTTCAGGGAACTGACAGAGCGAGCATTGACGGCATAATTTTATCTGCCGGTAGACCCGGGATCGAACACGGGTCTCTCGCGCGCAAAAACCTGAGAGTCTGCCACTGGGCCACAGGGGGAGACACATTGTAACTCGGTTAGCGCGAGTATTATCAGAGAGCGTCAACGTGCTGGCGTTTGTTTGCAGGCATGCGTGTATTACAACAGGCTTGCTCACTGCAATACTGACATTTCCAGTCGCCCGAACTTCAGAGGGGAATGAGAAATGTATGAGAAAATGGAGGTCGGTCCGTCCGCAGCGGGACCAGAAACACTCTCTTTTCTCCTTACGCCAGTGACGCACGGAAACCATAGAAACGGTGTTTGGGTGCAGGCGAGCAGGTTGTACAACGCGCTCGTTGGCTGCAAAATGCACATCTGCAGTCGCCTTTCAGGGAACTGACAGAGCGAAGCATTGGCGGCATAATTTAACTGCCGCTAGACCAGGATTCGAACACCGGTCTCTCGTGCGGAAAACCTAAAATTCCGCCACTGAGCCACAGGGGGGTAACACAAAGGCTTTCAGATGCACGAGCATATTAAGTCAATAACGGCAAAATGTGTCAAATCTAAAGTGCTAGGAGCAAGGGCTTAAGTTACGTGCAAATTAGATTGCTATAAACATTTACATGTGTTTCGTTCGCGGCTATTTCTCTAAAGTGCCAATGCGTCTAACTGAAATACAGGATTATGTGAAATTAAAATTACAAAAGAACAAGAGAATCGAAGATGGCCTCACCTTGACTAAAATACAGCACTGAAATATCAGGAGAACAAGGTATTCTAGAGAAAACCACTTGCGAGCTGCGTGCCTCTAGTATGCTGCCCGCTGGTCCTATTGAAGTGATCTGAAGCCCTTCTATTTATATCTATGGTGACTCAATACGGTCAGAAATCTTGGAGTAACGTTTGATGACCAGCTGACCTTCACAGATCACATTTCAAAGACAGCTCGATCATGCAGGTTTGCACTGCACAACATCAGGAAAATCAGGCCTTTCCTAACTGAGCATGCAACACAACTTATCGTCCAGGCCCTGGTCATCTCTAGGCTTGACTACTGCAATGCTCTTCTGGCTGGACTTCCAGCATGTGCAACCAAACCCCTACAGATGATCCAGAATGCTGCAGCTCGTCTTGTCTTCAACGAGCCCAAGAGGGCCCACGTCACTCCTCTGTTCATCTCTCTGCACTGGCTACCTCTCGCTGCTCGCATTAAGTTCAAGGCACTGACGCTTGCTTACAGAACTATCACAGGCTCAGCTCCCTCCTACTTTCACTCACTCCTACGAGTCTACATCCCTACCAGACACCTACGATCGGTCAACGAGCGACGTCTCGTGGTTCCATCACAGAAAGCCACAAAATCACTTTCCAGAACATTCTCATTCACAGTTCCATGCTGGTGGAACGCTCTCCCCACCCTCATCCGGAATGCAGAATCCCTGACAACATTCAAAAGACAGCTGAAAACCAATCTCTTCCATGAGCACTTAACCTTATAGAAAAAAAATAAATAAAAAAAAATTTCCTTTCCCTTTGAAACATCACTTATCAGGCTTATGCTACTCTGAATAATACCTGAACTTCGTATTTTGAGCACTTCTTGCGTTGTTGTTGCTTTTGCCTCTTTATGATGACTCGCTGAATTTTGACTCTCCTGACAAAAAGACGCCCAGCTCTTTTAGTGCAATGAGAGTGTGTGTCGCGGCGGCGAGATAGCGCAGCAGGAAGGCAAGGAAGGCGGCGCGGCCAGCGACTTCAGTGACTCGTCCCGCTGAAGGTGCTCTCTTTCAGACGGCGCGGCTTCTTCTCCAGCTCCAGCGATGCGTGCGCTTCGCTTGAAGGATGAAAAATCAGATAATAGCTGCCTGTGAGCGGTATTTATAGGCCTAGACCACGCCCGTTTCGGTGGGACGTGACGCAGCGGGCGCGAAGCACCCTCATTGGGGTCTGGCGTCACGCCAGGCCTCGCTCGATAGGCTGCTGCAGTTGCCGCAGAGCAGCCAATAGGCGCGCGAGCTGCCTCGCCTATGTCTGCATGCTGCCGCAACGCGTTTTGCATTATTACAAAATTAAGGATAATTTTTGGCTTCAATATCTCGGGGAAAAAGGATTTTCCCCTAGCGTAAGATATCTTACGCAGTACGAGAGACCTCTCGTAAGAGAACAGCTCTTTTATCTAAAAATATCAAGGAAATTTTAATTCCTCATGATTCAACCCCTTTTAAAGAGACCACAGACAGTCCTGAATTAATTTGCTAGCTTGAATTAAATGTGTAATATTCTTCATTCCACTTCAAATGTCTTTGTTTTTGAAAAACATTAATCGTCTTGGAATATGTTTACAGACAGATCAGAAGAGAAACATCAAAAATGAAATTCCTCATAAATATTATTTCCGAATCATCCCGAAATAGCCATCTCAAATTTGAATGTGTATTAGCGAGGGAATAGATCGTAGAGAATCAATCCTCTATCGCTTTTTATCCTCCCAGCAGGAATGCTTGTGGTCTTTCTACATTATGTTGTACTATATTATTTAATACTGAATATTTTAAATTCCCTGATGGGAAACTATACGTGAGAGCAAGCTGCCTATGACTATAGAGGAGCTGCTTACACATGAAATTATGTTGTGAGTCTTCAGGAATATAACTCATTTCCCAAAGCACAGATTCTATCTCACTTATCAGACTTCCAATCAAATATCCCTCTGTATGAACAGAGGGCACTGGGAGCTGCTGACAGACTACTCCTGCAATGCCAATCCTGATGCAAACATTCACAGTAACACTGTTATCTTCAGTCCATATCATAACAAATATTGGTCATTTTACGCCCCAATAATATCTCACAGAAACAAGAGAATATGCCTGGCAAATATCTTTTCACACACTGCATGGTCTTAATAAAAGGAATCATAAAGGGGTCACATCACGAGGAATCAAAAGTCTCTTGATCTTTTAAGGCAAAATATCTCTGTGTACTATGAAAACATTGTGTAACTTTCAGAAACCAAGTCCAAAAAGAGCATACTGGAACATGTTCCCTGTTAACGGCCAATTGTTCTTTAACAGAAGAGGAAAGGAGTAAGGCTGCCAGAGGAGTGGAACTATGTTCTAGAGCCCGACTGATATGGATTTTTGGGGGCCGATGCCGATACCAATATTAGGGAGTAAAAAAAGCCTGATATCGATATATCGGCCGATATTATTTAAGTGTATATTTATGTGTATATTATAGTACAGTACCAGTCAAAAGTTTGGACACACTTTCCCATTCGTGTGTACAAACTTTTGACTGGTACTGTATATAGAATATAAATATATAAACACATGTTTTGCAATGATCATTCAAATGTGGTGATCAAACACGTATGTTACAAAAGCTCAAGTTCACTGGTGGATTAACATAGCGGACAACAACTAATAAAGATAAATATGAAACATACAGCATAACAAAACACGAGAGCATGCACACTCATAGAGATAGAGCAATGCCAAAGTAAACCAGGGAGGGACAACAAAAAAATAAGCATAAGACAAACCACCGACCGTAACAGCATCCTGTGATATTAATTAAAGCACATCACTTTACTGGTGTTCATTTACTGTTCAGCCTCAGCTCAAGCGAATCAGTTCCCGACATTATTGACTTATGATTAGTTCATCTGATATACCCATATTCTTTCTAGATTTGTCTTCTTCAAAAAGTATTTTTAGTGCATTTCTTTCGCCTTTTTTTACATTTTATTTTTATTTTATTTTTTGCCAGCAGCATGTTTTATATGAAATTGTTTATTCATTGCCATGATGTGCAAAACTCTTTGTTAACACATAGTTTGTCAGTAATTTATTTTCATTAGATTAACTTTAACAAACATGTTATGCATTTTAGTAGGTAAAATGACAATTGTGAATAAACTATATAATAGTGTTGTGATGGGCTTGCAAGTTGGCTGTCAAATGGTTCTTGTTGCAACATTAAATGGTTTGCTTTAACTAAACCAGTGAGAGAAACACTATTTTAAAGAGCAGCTATGTAAAGGTATAAGGTTACCTATCACACAGAACATAAGATAACTCCAAATCTTCTTTCCTTATTTACATGTCAAAATGAGTTCTCATGAGAAACATCACAGCATTTCTCACAGTAAGGGGTGAGAACACACAAGGCTGGAATATATGGTGATAGTCGCTTGTGAAGCTTTATACTTTGAAATAGCGCCATCAGAACCAGCAATAGCAGAAAATAATTATCTCTCTCTCTCTCTCCTCTCTCCTCTCTCTCTCTCTCTCTCTCTCTCTCTCTCTCTCTCTCTCTCTCTCTCTCTCTCGTCTCTCACTCTCTCTCCTCTCTCTCTCTCCTCTCTCTCTCTCTCTCTCTCTCTCTCTCTCTCTCTCTCTCTCTCTCTCTCTCTCTCTCGTAACCCTATTGCCACCACAGGGAACGGAATTTTGAGGAAGTTGACAAGTTCTACTTTGACAGGAAGGGTCACAAAGAACAGAGGTACTTTTGACAAGCGTACCAAAGTTGGGGCAATGAACCAAGAGAGTCAATTAAAAACTAAGTGGACCCCATTTGATAATTACTTTGAGCGCTACTTTCCAGATGCTCAAGGTGACTAATTCTTTGTGAAGGAGTTAATAATACTCAAAGCAGCAAGGCAAAGGAAACTCATTTGAGGGTGACGGAACAAAGCAAAGTAATTGCTCAAAGGCCGGCCATGTATTAGGATGGCAAACGAGCTGTATATTTCCACTGGGCTTTGTTTTGACTGCTGACCATCTTTGGGCCGAGCTACTTTAGAAGCAAGAAATAGTTTTACAGTGTTCTGACATACCAATATATTGAAAGCCTCATCCTGTGTTCGGAGACAATACCACTGGCCAATAAATGTATTCTCTCTCTCTGCTTCCCTTATTCCCTGTATTTTATTTATTTATTTATTTATTTATTCAGTTTTCAATTGAATGTGCTTAACTGACATGGCAAATATGTGTTTGTATTGCCAGCACAGTGAAAAACATGTAAAACTGGATTTTCTGATGAAATTGTGGGTGGTGTTTGCTTGTACAAAACTTGCTGCCACAATGTTGGAGGTGGAATGACACTTTCCCAGTGTTTGCAAAGATGTTCCAAGTGGTTTTAATCACATTTCTAGGGTGCATAGGGCAGTTGCTAAGGTGTTGTGAATGGTATCTAGGGGATTGTTGGCCATTGCTTGCAGCCTTGAATCAAACGAGAGTAATAATATGTGTTGCCTCTTTTATAAGTAAACCTATTTGGTTTATATATACTAAGTGGTAAATTATTAATAATAATAATAATTATATATATATATATATATATATATATATATATATATATATATATATATATATATATTATTATTATTATTATTATTATTATTATATGTAAATAATATTGCTACTGTATTATACACATGAATAATATTGGCCGATATATCGATATCGGGCTTTTTTTACTCCCTATTTTATTTTATTTTTATTTTTTTATAGAGGTTTCCAGGAATGAAAAAAAAAGGGAAAAAGTTCCAGAAAAATCATAGATTTTTTTAATTAATAAAATAAATGAATAAAATGTAATACATTATAATGAACATAAAGTAATGATTATATGGTTTTTTTATGCTGTTATCTCTGTAATATGTAGGCCTATTAATAAAATGGGATTTTTTAATTTTATTTTTTAAATCCTTACTCAATTATCACAAATATATTGAAAATATATATTTTTGGGGTAATTATTTTGGGAAAATGTGTTGGTACCTTGACTAAAGTAATAATAGTCAAAACAGTGTATGTAAAACTATGCCCATTTACTCTGTAAAAAAAAATAAAAAAAATCAGGGACTTTTAAAAAAGTAATTTCCGGGCATGGAACAAAACTAAAAAAAGAATCCAGAAAAATCATGGAAATGATTACAATTTAAAACATTGTAGTGAATATATACAGTACATGTTTTCTAGTGATGCTGTTGTCTCTGTACTATTTTTCGTAAGATTGAAATTTTGTGAATGCAGTCTTCATAACATTTTTACAAATACTTCACAATAATCAGAAATACATTGAAGAGTCAGAATGCTTTAGTCAAAATGCTGTAGGTACAGTGACAAAAATAATAATACAAAAATAAATAAAAAAGCAGTGTAGAGACTACAAGTAAAAATTAACAATCATCAAATGTAACAAAAAAAAAAAAAAAATATATATATATATATATATATATATATATATATATATATATATATATATATATATATATAATAAATTGTGAATATTTAAATTAACCAAAATTAATGATGCAACAATAAAATGTTGGTATAAACCCAAATATAAACCCAAATAAGACATACAGGGAGAATAAGATAATGTCCAGTGTGGCCGTTGTAGTGTTAACCTCTGTTGTTAATCAACTCAGAGCACAGTTCCCTTCTACCATCATCAGGAGCCATTTCAACGTGTTCATTTGATGCATAGTGCCATGGGTCCTCGAATCATACCTGGAATCGATAACCTTCCCTACTTGTTATTTTCATCAGACTGGATCCATGTGTCTCGATTTCCCCCGACTGCTAATACAGCAGTTCATGTTGATCACACAGACGTCCCCTCCTCCTCCTCCTCCTCCTCCTCCTCCTCCTCCTCCTCCTCCTCCTCAGGAATGAAGCAATTAGCAGACTCATTGTACAGTCACGCTCTGATGCTCTCTTTCCCCATCTGTGTAATACACAGAAAGGCCTTTATTACTGATGCAAACTGACACAATTTCACACTCTCTTATCAGCAGGTTTGCAGAGCCCAGTCTCAGGTGTGTCCCCGCGCAGCCATGGGAGCCAGAACGGATTAAGGGTCATCATAACAGACAACAGAATGTTTACCAATCAGCCTGATAACACATCGGTCAGAAACACCGTCTGGCACAAAGGCAGGGGGTAACCGTAGCTTTGGTCTGGGGCAAGATTGGAAAGTAATACATGTCGCTTGTGTTTCAATATGTCTGTTTATCTGATAAACAAAACCCACGCCTGCATCCACATGTATGCGAAACAGAGGAGGCTGCATTTTGAATATTGATTAGTCCTTTTGGGAAATAGACTGTGATAATTAGTTAGGAACCTTCTGATTTGTCAGGTTTTGTCAAAAACAGACCTCAGCTGTCAACAAACATCTCATTATAGCTTTGAACATCTGGTGTCTGAATAGTGTGTTTATGGAAGTGTAAATTATATATAAAGGTTTTTTTTTTTTAAAGGAAAAGTTGGTATTTGCCTGTGAAGAAACTTTCTGGTTTGTTGCTAGGTGGTTGCTAATGTGTTTTCAGTGGTGGTTAGCATGTTTTCTAGATCATTTTTAGCATGTTACTAAGTGGTTTCCAAGGTGATCTGAGTGGTTGTTACCATTGTTGCTTGGTGGTTGCCAAGGTGTTATGATGGGATGTCAGTGCACTGCTAGTTTATCATTTGCATGTTTTGTCTGGCCAATTTACACATTTAAATGATTTTAAACCATTCAAGTGCAAGAAGATGCAAAAGAGAATGCGCACTGTTATCTGTAGGCCTATGAACAGCTGCACACACTCAAAGTGTGCACACAAAGAGTTTCAGTTTCAGATGTGTGTGTGTGTGAATACTGAATTGGTACCTGTTTCACATCTCCTTGCACTTGATTGGACACACACTTAAAGGTGCTCTAAGCGATGTCACACGTTTTTTAGGCTGAAACATTTTTTGTCACATACAGCAAACATCTCCTCACTATCCGCTAGCTGCCTGTCCCCTGAACACACTGTAAAAAAACGCGGACAGCCCAGGCTCCACAAACGGCAACAAAAACAAACTGGGCCAACCTGCACCACGAAACATAACAAACAGTGTTTCTAGCCAATAACCGACAAGAATGATTTGGGGGTGGGGGGTTAGTGCGCATACACGTGAAGTGGGGTGTGGGGAGTGGAGGAGAGAGAAGCATGAAGAGGGAAGTTAGCTAGAGGAGAGATGTCCTAGACAACATCACAATCGATTGCTCCTGTCTGCCTCGCTGCCTGCTGTGAGTGTGTTTGCTCTGTGCTGTAAGCTCCGTCTTACCCTCGTATTTTCCTTGTTTTGAACCATCATCTACTACAATTTCTAGTTGTTTATACTACTACTAAATACAGCTTACCCAACATCGCTAGCTTCCGTTACTACTAGCACAGCACGCTAGTAATTCGCTAGCCTGTAAACGCGCGCCACCCGTGTGCGCTCAGCTATTTTTATTTATTTATTTTCTCTCGCGCGCTCGCGCCTTTGAGTTCAGAAAAGCTCAGGTGAGTAAGAAACACTCAACAAACACGGTGAGTAATGTCTTGTCCTGTTATTATCATGCGTCGCGTCTGAATACGTTGTTGTTTTTGGAGCTCTATCGATTTGATTTATAATTCTTGATTTTTCTCGCTGCCTGCTGTGAGTGTGTCTGCTTCGGTGCTGTAAGCTCCGTCTTAGCCTCGTATTTCCTTGTTTTGAACCATCATTTACTACAATTTCTAGTTGTTTATATTACTACTAAATACAGCTTACCCAACCCTGACATCGCTAGCTTACGTTACTACTAGCACAACACGCTAGTAATTCGCTAGCCTGTAAACGCGCCACCCGTGTGCGCTCAGCTATTTTTATTTATTTATTTTCTCTCGCGCGCTCGCGCCTTTGAGTTCAGAAAAGCTCAGGTGAGTAAGAAACACTCAACAAACACGGTGAGTAATGTCTTGTCCTGTTATTATCATGCGTTGCGTCTGAATGCGTTGTTGTTTTTGGAGCTCTATCGATTTGATTTATAATTCTTGATTTTTCTCTTTAAACTCGCTTACAACGAACATTTTCTACATTTCCTCACTGAGAAGCACTAATGTTACTGCTCAAACCTCATTGTTACAACGCGGACTGTTGAGCAGACGCGTCTCAAGCCTATTAGTGATCCAACGCTGCATACTCTTAAAGGTTACGTCCGTGGATCACGGCTGAACGCGTCTTCTCCACACTCACTTATAAACAAACATTTTTTTTTTCGCCTATCGTGCGTCTACTCTACACCCTACCACTAAAAAACCTCATAGTTACAACGCGGACTGTTGAGCAGACGCGTCTCAAGCCTATTAGTGATCCAACGCTGCATACTCTTAAAGGTTACGTCCATGGATCACGGCTGAACGCGTCTTCTCCACACTCACTTACAAACAAACTTATAATATAAATTAGTATTAATATTGATAGCATCACTGGTAGCTTCGTTGCTAACTCACTGTCCATCTGTTAAAATGGCGAATATATCAGATGTAAGTAGTCTACCGCTTGGTGCAGGTGAGGACACATTTGAGCTTCACGCACTGCAGTCTGAGCTGGAAGCTGTTGAGAAACAGATCCACAACCTTTTATTGAGACAGGCCGAGCTGAGAGACCGGTGTTTGGCTCTTGAAACATCACGCGCCGATGCACACAAATCAGTGTTTAACGTTACTAACCCGCTGACTCCGACCGCGTCTACTCCGTGCGTTCCTCAGCATCGGTCGAAATCAGCCATGGTCTCGTTCACTCCGGCTCCAACACGCCACCACGAAGCCTGGGTGGTTCCGCAGCGGAAGACGCGAGTCAGGTTTAGACCAAGACTTTCTCCGACCCTCCCGGTTTTCGAGTTATCGACACAAAACCGCTTCTCCCCTCTACGCGAAACAGAACGCGATGCTGTGATCATCGGCGATTCCATCGTTCGGCATGTACACGCTACGTTAGGTAAAAGTAAGGTGCAAAGTCATTGCTTTCCTGGTGCTCGTGTTTCTGAAATCGCTGCTCGCGTTCCCGAGATCCTGAATGGTGACGAGCGCGTCGGAACTGTGGTCCTGCACGCGGGAGTGAACGACATCAGGCTGCGCCAGACGGAGATTCTGAAGAAAGACTTCAGGAATCTAATCGATACGGTACGCAGCACATCGCCTGAAACAACGATCATTGTGTCAGGACCGCTTCCCACGTACCGACTAGGGCATGAAAAGTTCAGCAGATTATTTGCGCTAAATGAATGGTTAATGTCATGGTGCAATGAGCAGAAACTGCTCTTTGTAAATAATTGGAATCTGTTTTGGGAGCGTCCTAGGCTTTTCCGTGCTGATGGCTTACACCCAAGCAGATTCGGAGCGGATCTTCTGTCAGATAACATCTCCAAAATGTTAAATACCCTTTGACTAGTAACCAAAAGTCCAAATCATAGTCTCTGCTGCACCAATTCAACTGATATAAATACTAGTGTAGAACATTGCATAGAAACCGTGTCTATTCCTCGTTTAGTGAGATCAAATAATAAATCTAATGCAGGATCTAGGAAAAATCTAATTGTTATTAAAACAGAAAATGTTGCTATTAGTAAACAAAAACTATTTCTAAAGCTAGGTCTTCTAAACATTAGATCACTCACACCTAAGGCAGTTATTGTAAATGAAATAGTCACAGATAATAGCTTCGATATACTTTGCCTTACTGAAACCTGGCTTAAACCAAATGATTATTTCGGTATTAATGAGTCTACTCCTCCTGGATACTGTTATAAGCATGAGCCCCGTCTGATTGGTCGTGGCGGAGGTGTTGCAACCATTTATAAAGATATTCTAAATGTTACCCAGAAAACGGGTTATAAGTTTATTTCATTTGAAGTACTTGTACTAAATGTTACGCTCTTAGATGTTAGAAAAACATCCCTATTATCTCTAGCCTTGGCTACCGTATATAGACCGCCAGGGCCTTACGCTGATTTCCTAAAAGAGTTTGCAGATTTTCTCTCAGACCTATTAGTCAAAGTCGATAAAGCACTAATTGTTGGAGATTTTAACATACACGTAGATAATCCAAATGATGCGTTAGGAGCTGCGTTTACAGATTTATTAAATTCATTTGGGGTCAAGCAAAACGTCACTGGACCAACACATCGTCTTAATCATACACTCGATTTAATTATATCACATGGAACCGATCCAACCGATATAGATATCATTCCACAAAGTGATGAAGTCACTGATCACTACATGGTAACTTGCATATTACGTACTGCTGTAATATGTCATGCGGCGTCGCGTTATCAACCAGGCAGAACAATCCTCCCATCCACCATAGATAATTTCTCAAATTGCTTATCTAATCTGTCTCAGCTGCTGCCTGAACCCAAACAAACAGATGAACTAGAAGAACTAACTAGCACTATGAGCACCATTCTCTCTAGAACATTGGATGTGGTTGCACCTATTAAATTAAAAAAGGTCAGAGAGAAAAATAAAGCACCATGGTATAACAATACTACGCATGTTTTAAAGAGAGAAACGCGTATTTTAGAGCGTAAATGGAAACAAACTAATTTAGAGGTCTTTAGAATCGCGTGGAAAGACAGTATGTGACGTTATAAAAAGGCCCTAAAAGCGGCCAGGGCTGAGCACCTCCGCAAACTAATAGAAAACAACCAAAACAATCCAAGGTTTTTATTTAACACCGTGGCTAGACTAACAAATAAACAGACGTCACCCGAACAAAATATCCCGTTACAGTTCAGTAGTAATGATTTCATGAACTTCTTCACTGAGAAAATAGAAAGCATCAGAACCACAATTGTAAACGTTCAATCTTCAATCGCGCCTTATAATTCAGCTTCAATTATCACCCCGAAAGAACAATTACAGTGCTTTACAACTATAGAACAAAAAGAGTTAAATAAACTTATCACTTCATCTAAAACAACAACATGTTTATTAGATCCTATACCAACTAAACTACTGAAAGAAGTGTTACCTGTAGTGGAAGATCCTCTCCTCAATATTATTAACTCGTCTTAATCTTTAGGTCATGTTCCAAGAACATTTAAACTGGCAGTTATAAAACCTCTCATTAAGAAACCACAATTAGATCATAATAATCTAGCAAATTATAGACCCATTTCAAATCTTCCATTTATGTCTAAAATATTAGAAAAAGTGGTGTCCGCTCAACTGGGCTCTTTCTTGCAACAAAATGATATCTATGAAAAGTTTCAGTCTGGATTCAGACCGCATCATAGCACTGAAACTGCGCTCGTTAAAATCACAAATGATTTACTTTTAGCTTCTGACCAAGGCTGTATCTCAATACTAGTTTTACTTGATCTTAGTGCTGCGTTCGATACTATAGATCATACATTACTCTTAGATCGACTACAAAATTATACTGGTGTTCAAGGACAAGCACTAAGCTGGTTCAAATCATACCTATCTGACCGCTACCATTTTGTCTATTTAAATGGAGAAAAATCGATCATAACTCCAGTAAACTATGGAGTGCCGCAGGGATCTGTATTAGGCCCTCTGTTATTTTCAAAATATATGATGCCACTTGGAAATATTATAAGGAAACATGGAATTAGTTTCCATTGTTATGCTGATGACACTCAAATATATATTTCATCACGGCCGGATGAAAACGCAAAATTTTCCAAATTGACAGAGTGTGTTAAAGATATAAAAGATTGGATGACCCGTAATTTTCTTTTATTAAATCCAGACAAGACAGAGGTAATACTTATCGGTTCAACAAACCGCCCACAAAACCTCGCACAATACAACTTTAACATCATAGGATGTCATGTTACTTTATCCTCTACAGTAAAAGACCTGGGTGTTATACTCGATTGCAACCTGTCTTTTGAAAATCATATTTCATATGTTACAAAAACAGCATTTTTCCACCTTAGAAACATTGCTAAGCTACGTAATATGCTATCAGTTTCTGATGCAGAAAAGTTAGTTCATGCATTCATGACCTCGAGACTGGATTACTGTAATGCTTTACTAGCTGGTTGTCCTGCATCCTCAATAAACAAGCTACAGTTAGTCCAAAATGCCGCCGCTAGAGTTCTTACTAGATCAAGAAAATATGATCATATAACACCGATTTTATCATCACTGCATTGGTTACCTATAAAGTTCCGTATTAATTACAAGGTATTGCTACTGACCTATAAAGCCCTAAACGGCTTAGCTCCAGTCTATTTAACGGATCTTTTATCACCCTATAATCCATCGCGCTCTTTAAGATCACTAAATTCAAGGCTTTTGGTCATACCTAGGATATCCAGAACCACCAAAGGAGGGAGAGCATTCTCACATTTGGCTCCAAAACTCTGGAATAGTCTTCCTGATACTGTTCGTTGCTCAGACTCGCTCTCCCAGTTTAAAACTAGATTAAAGTCGCATCTCTTCAGCCAGGCATTCATATAATCCTACAGTTCAAACTACAATCCGGCCTCTAGCTCATAAATGCCAGAGGAGAACTGGCCCCCGACTGAGCCTGGGTTCTCCCTAGGTTTTTTTTTCTCCATTAGGTCACCTGATGGAGTTTTAGGACACCATTAGGTCACTTGATGAAGTTTTTCGGTTCCTTGCCACTGTTGCCTTTGGCTTGCTCAGTTGGGGATATTTTGTGGATATTTAATTTAATTTTATCAATCAATAAATTCCTCTTGAAACAAACTTTGTTGTATTATTTTAATTTAATACTGTGAAGCTGCTTTGATACAATCTGTATTGTGAAAAGCGCTATACAAATAAACTTGACTTGACTTGACTTGACAACGACAACGACTAACGTTAGAATTATATTCTCTTGAATTTTGATATGGCCGACACACGACCAAAGAGACAACGTTCCGATGAACAAATAGCAAAGAAGAGGGAAAAGGAGAAGGAACGCGCGAAGTCCCGAATTTACATCAGAAAAGCCTGTTTCAGGAAGCACGGAAGGGAGGGGGAGGGGACGGGATGAGGAGGAGGGAGGGTCGAGCTAGCCTCCGTTTTGTTTGACAATACTTCGAACGTAAACAAGAAGTGACGTCACCCAACATTGCTTAAAGCACCTTTAAAACACCGATCTCTGCAAGCATTCTAGTAAACACAGTCGGTTATGTCTTAAGTGAATGTAAACAGTTGAGAAAGAAATTGGATGTGCATCAATATATTGGATCCATTCATTAGGTCTTAAAGTGACAGCAGCCTATAAATACCCGCTGTTGTCTGTGGCAATGTTAATCAAACAACAAAAGCTTTAACAAAGATTCATCTATATGTAATTTATACAGTGAACACTATAGTGTTATTTTACATTTATTAAATTTCTGTACCAGAAGAACTTAGTTTATTTGAAACTTCATTATATTGCATTTATCTATGCTTGTCAAGTTGTCTAGGTGTTATAATAAGTTCAGCTCTGCCCAAACTTGAAAACGGCTTGCTCAACACGTGAAGGATGCAAAGGGACAACTCAATTCCTTTTTAATGCTTTATTTTTCTTCCAGATGGTTTTGATGCCATTGGTTGAATATGTTGAAACAGTTGAATTGTTGAATAGAGTAGTTGAAATGAATTGAATGACATAGAATTAGGGACTAAGGAATGGGGAATAGGTTGATAACCAGTTGCGTCTCTAGGGTTGAATGAGCTGTTTGTTTTTTCTTGTTTGTAGGTTGAGGCCTCAAGCAAAAGCTAACCCCAAACATTTTATACCATAGACAGTATATAAACTGGACACAGCGACCCCAGAGGTTTCAGCGGAGAAAAGTGAAGCAAATTAGAAGCTCTCACTTCCTGATGGCTGAGCGTACTGCGCAGACTCAAACTGAGCTTGACGACGTAGATGTGACGTGAGCAACCCGTCTGTCTTCTAGTAGCTGTGCCAAGAGAAATCTGAATCATTCCCTTCCGAATCTTGCAGAGACGGAGAGTCTGAGTAGAAGGTGTCCATGAGCTAGGAGCAACTTTTGCTAAGTATTCTGATTAATTATTTTGTCATTTTGCCTCCACGTCCCCCCGATTGCCTGCAAGCTTCTCTTCCTGTCCATACGGTAATCTCTCTACTGTGCGACAGAGAGTCGCGTGGTTATGACGCAATCGATAGCCTATTTTTACAAAAACGGCTTCTATGGGGCCATAACGTAAGATACAAGGTAATGGAGCCTTTTATACATTGTCGTGTTTCTTTAGAAATAAATAATGGACAAATGGAGTCTTTAAACGCCTCAGATGTAAAGTTATTCGCTGTCAAAGTGACACCAAAATGAATGGGAGTCAATGGAATGCTAACAGCAGGTGAGGATCAGCTAATCAATGGTTAATCAATGGCCCGGGGAAGCTTCAAATTTTTACGAAACATTGGCCCCCTGTTTTATACCCATGCTTATCTGCCAGGTGCGCAGGTAAAAGCAGTCCCTCCAGAAATGCTGGCTCAATTGTTAGTTCCACTCGTGTGTTTGGATCATCTGCCCTCTTCAGGCCTGGAGTTCTGAACCGTGAGTTTTGTGATCTGTTGCACCGCTAATTATTTTCGGTAACACTTTATTTTACATTTTACATTTACATTTAGTCATTTAGCAGACAATTTGTCCAAAGTGACATACAAATTAGGACTAAATTAAGCGAGTCATCGTGAAGAGGCAAGAAACAACGCAAGAAGTGCTCATTTTGATGGTCCCTTTTGAACATTCTGTTGACTATAAGTAACTGCAACTACATGTCAACTAACTCTCATTAGAGTATTAGTAGACTGTCTGCTTAATATCTGATAACTCTTTATTGTGATGATCCTCCAACAGACTTGGAGTGGTGCATGGTACTTCTACTGACTATAAGTAACTTTGCAACTACATGTCAACTTATTCTAACCCTAATCCTATCAGTCTACTAATACTCGACTAACATTATAATAAAAGTTAGTAGACATGTATGTGCAACGTTACTTATAGTCAACAGAATGTGTTAAAGCGACTATCAAAATAAAGTGAAATCTTATTTTCTAATAATTCAACAGACACTATGGCTAGGGGTAGGGGAACATTTTGATTCTTAGATGCATTGCGATGCGGACGATTCTGAATCAATTCACAACTGTCAAAAATCGATTTTCCCACAAAAAAAAAAAAAAAAAATAACATAATATTGACTGAACGCAAAAGGCGGAACTCTGAAGCGCAGACGTGGAGTTGCCGGACAGTCTGTGGCGTGCACATAACAGAGACGGACGATGGCGCGAAATCCAAATGGCACCCTCTTCATTAAAAGGTAACAAATGGAAAATTGGCATCATTTCATTGTGGCCTTTTTTCTATTTTTGTATGAGAGCTGCTTTCTGTATTGTTTTGTTTTCACATCAATATGCTGTAAACAGATCTGTTGTACATATGTTATACGTAGGTTTACTGTACTGCCCTCCACAGTTTGTGTGCATCAGTGCAATGCCAGTCACAAAAAGTTACATTTTGACTGTGCTTTCTGCAGATGTTCGTTTACTTTTTTTTGTATAAGCTGTTTTTGATTGTGGTATACTGCAACAATTTCAAGTCATAAGTCTTAGACTCTTAATTATTTATTTGTGTATAAGAGCAGCTTTGTATGTTACTAATTATTCAGAAAGTCCACAAGCATTATTTTTGAATGAAAGCCGCTGGTACGTAATTTTAAATATTTTTGTAGGAAAGCTGTTTGTGATTTTGCTACAGCAAAATGTTTATTTATTTATTTGTCTGAAGGGTTATATTGCTCATTGCACATAACAGGAGGATGTTGGTTTGAAGTCTATTATTTTATGTTAGAGATTCAGAATATGTTGAAGTTTGTATTAATTTACTACAAGTATGCTGCTAGTACAGGCACACATGTATTTTCCTGTTGGTTCTTTGCAATGTTGGGACATATGCTGGCAAATGTAACCTTACAGTTGACTTGCCAAATCACTTCCATTTGTTTTATTAATAAAATATATTGGAAGTAAATTCTTTATGGGTCATTATAAATACTTTGCTTTAAAAGTACCAAGTAGTCACACACACAAAAAAAGATGCATCAATAATCGTTTTAGCATCGCATCACAGCCCTCTGAATCGTAATCGAATCGAATTGTGTGGTGGCTAGAGATTCCCACTCCTAGTTAACACCTCAAGACATTGTTCAGATGTTGTGTTTCAAGACATTTGTGTTGGTTCTCTTACGCATCTCATCCCACACCTCCGTTGCTAATTCTAAAACGTCATTTTAGAACTAGTAAACTATAGCCGTGAGCTATTGATAGCAGATTATCAATTTTTAGATTAGTTATTAATGCAGATATTAGAGAGAGAGAGGGAGATTAAGCGTGTGTGAATGACCTGTCTGTGCGTCTCTCAACAGTGTTCGGCAGCTGCGTCTCTACTAGCAAAACTGTACGTTTATCTGCTTCAAGAACAGCGCCGTTATTACCTTGCTAGAGATAAATGTCATGTAGCTTTTTAGTTGCTAAACTATTTTACTGATAAAATCGTCAGAGCAGCACTGACACCACGTTTCTGTTCGAGTGTGTGTCTGTATACTGTATGTGTGTGTGTGTTTGAGTGGGAGAGAGAGCAGAAGAAAGTTATTTCCATACATAATAATAATAGGTAATTTTGCAGCAAAAAAAAGGCAATAATTTGTTGTTTTAATCGTGTTGTATAATATATTTATTTGCTTGGTGAGTGCATGTTGTTGTGGGTTTTGGTTCGTTTGCTGCTGTAAGCTGCAAGGACCTTTGAAATAACTAAAATCATTTGGCGAAGTGATACCGTGCGTTTCCCTGAAAATGTTTTTACACCTAAAAACATTTGTCAATTAATCAGATTCAAAAATTCAACAGCCCAGTTGTATATGCAGGTGTTAAAGGCTACGTTCAGACTGTCAGTCCAAATGATTGAAATCTGATCAGATTTAGCAAGAACGGCTAAAAATCATATGAAATGCGATTCTTACAAATCTGTTTCGAGCTACATCCATATGTGGTTTGAAATCCTTTTCAAATCTGAAAATCCGTTTAGGACTGCTCTCATCGTATTTCACATGGTTTATGTGATTTTCTCACGCCACATAAAACGTAATGTCAGATATTGTTATAGGAAACATACTGAAAGTCACTGCAGAAACAAGGTTTTGTTGTTGCAAAGTGCCAGACAAGCAGAAAATGACAATATAACAGAGACATGTTTTCAGACCAGCGGAGATGACAGCGTGGAATAAAGCCATTCATACCATTGTAAATAAGACAACATTTGTATTGCCAACCCCTCCATGTTGCGGTTGTTGTTGTTTTGGCGTATACCTACCAACGCAATGTCATTGCCTTAGAAACCAATGCAGATATTCCAGAAAATTAAAGAGTGGTCACTAAAGTGTTCAGAGCAGTTGTTAGTGGGTTACTATCAAGTCAAGTCAAGTCAAGTTTATTTGTATAGCGCTTTTCACAATACAGATTGTATCAAAGCAGCTTCACAGTATTAAATTAAAATTATACAACAAAGTTTGTTTCAAGAGGAATTTATTGATTCATAAAATTAAATTAAATATCCCCAAAATATCCCCAACTGAGCAAGCCAAAGGCAACAGTGGCAAGGAACCGAAAAACTCCATCAGGTGACCTAATGGAGAAAAAAAACCTTGGGAGAACCCAGGCTCAGTCGGGGGCCAGTTCTCCTCTGGCATTTATGAACTAGAGGCCGGATTGTAGTTTGAACTGTAGGATTATATGAATGCCTGGCTGAAGAGATGCGACTTTAATCTAGTTTTAAACTGGGAGAGCGAGTCTGAGCAACGAACAGTATCAGGAAGACTATTCCAGTGTTTTGGAGCCAAATGTGAAAATGCTCTCCCTCCTTTGGTGGTTCTGGATATCCTAGGTATGACCAAAAGCCTTGAATTTAGTGATCTTAAAGAGTGCGATGGATTATAGGGCGATAGAAGATCCGTTAAATAGACTGAAGCTAGGCCGTTTAGGGCTTTATAAGTCAGTAGCAATACCTTGTAATTAATACGGAACTTTATAGGTAACCAATGCAGTGATGATAAAATCGGTGTTATATGATCATATTTTCTTGATCTAGTAAGAACTCTAGCGGCGGCATTTTGGACTAACTGTAGCTTGTTTATTGAGGATGCAGGACAACCAGCTAATAAAGCATTACAGTGATCTAGTCTCGAGGTCATGAATGCATGAACTAACTTTTCTGCATCAGAAACTGATAGCATATTACGTAGCTTAGCAAGGTGGAAAAAGGCTGTTTTTGTAACATATGAAATATGATTTTCAAAAGACAGGTTGCAATCGAGTATAACACCCAGGTCTTTTACTGTAGAGGATAAAGTAATAGGACATCCTATGATGTTAAAGTTGTATTGTGCGAGGTTTTGTGTGTGTTTTTTTGAACCGATAAGTATTACCTCTGTCTTGTCTGGATTTAATAAAAGAAAATTACGCGTCATCCAATCTTTTATATCTTTAACACACTGTTAAAGATATCCTGCTGTTAAAGTGTAAATGGTTGTTAGCAATGGTTGCTTACCAGAAATGTTGTCATGTTTTCTTCGCTTACGCCAACAGAAACGGATTAGAACATAATTCACTGTATTTACTTTTTTTAAATGAGCATGCATGAAAAACAAAACAAATAATACAGCGTTTTTATATATATATATATTTTTTTATAAATACCAGTGACATTTCAATGTGCGTCCATGTAATCATGTCACGGAAAATTGGGGAATAAGGGGAGTGGAACTAAATAAAAAAAACTGCATAGAGATTCAGTTCCAAAGTCAGTTCAAAATATTTAAAAAACAAAACGTGAAAAAAAATTATAATAATGTGTGCAGTACGAGCAAAGCCTTCGGGTTAGTGGTTTTGAAAACCTCTCTTTAATTTGTAATTCTCACTATTTATCTTGCCTTATCCACAGTAAGCAATGCTTTTGTCTGCTTTATTTCTAGAGGGGAAAAATAAATAAAAATAAATGTCCTCTTGAGTTTCACGTATATCCACGCATCAAATTAGATGGTGGCAACGAGTTGATTCAAACCAGTTTATAATGATAAAATGATGGATATGCTTCTTTTTCTAGAGGGTGAATTTAAAACTATGCAAATTAAACTATGCAAATCATTTCCTTCTGCATATTTTACCCTTATCTTGTTTAGCAAACACAGCTAATAATCTCGCAGCATAAATAACAATTGGTCCTGCGAGGAAGGTTAAACAGAGGGGCTAAACCCTCTGCCATTAACAGCTCACAACCAGAGAGATATGAAATGTTAGCTGAGGAACTATTACACTGACATTACATCACATCACATTTATGCATTTGGCATTTTATCCAAAGCAACGTACAATGGATTCTAGATAGATAGATAGATAGATAGATAGATAGATAGATAGATAGATAGATAGATAGATAGATAGATAGATAGATAGATATCGCTTCACAGTTGGATGGAAACCCAGCTAATGTTCCCTTTAATGTTTCCTATTATGCTTTTCCACTTGTTCAACTTTAGTTAACATTTACTTAATGTTGCTGTTTGAGCATAAAGAAGATCTGCAAGGTTACAAAGCTCAAAGTCCACTCCAAAGGGAGATATTTTATTTAACATAATTCACTTTCCAAGAACTACAATGCAATTTTTCCTCATTTAAATAATCTCCGCCACAGAATACGCAAAAAAGAGAACGAGGCATTAGATAAGACAGTGTTGTCGCTATGTCAAAGAGACACTGTTTTTGTTTTGTTTTCCCACAAAGTTCCAAAACTCATTTGTTTGACCTTCCTAAAGCTGACAAATTTAGAGTGGTAAGAATTTATTTTAAAGGTATAGCGGAGGATTTTTTTACTTCCGGGTGGAATGCCTATACTATTGGTCCTCCTAATTGTCAATCATTCTGGTGAATCAATCAAACTTTTCAAAAAGTGGAGAGGGCGGGTCTTATCTAAAATTCGGAAAGATCCTCCGCTATACCTTTAAACACTGTTCCTGAACATTAAAACCCAAATGTTTATCTGTGCGCCGCACATTTTATGGAGAATAGCTTGTTTTCTGTTGCTTTAAGCTCTTGCTTTTGAAAGTGCTTGCCAAGTCTGTGCATGAAATCTGTTGCACGATACTTTTGTTCGTTAACATTGTCAGGGTCTGAATCGTGCTCGAATACGCCATCCTTAATATTTAGACTAGAGAAGAACTGGCAGTTATGGAGGGACGGGACATTTCCCGAACACGCACTAAGCGTTGCCAATCACAACACACTGGGCCAGCAAACCAATCACAGCACATTTTGTATTTCGGAAGGAAGGGCTTCATCGACATCGCCGTGTTTGAGTCAGACTGGGGAGAGAGGTGCTGTAATAATGTAAAATATGTGAAAATTAGTTTTTTGAAAAATCAAGCATGAAAACATATTCTTGTAAACCCCAAAAACAAAATCAAGACTTCATAAAAGGGCATAATAGTACCCTTTTAATGGAAGTTCTGAAGCGTGAAATTTAAATCATGTGTGCCAACTCACACGATAGATGTTTTTCAAAAATACAAACCATTATTTTATTACATTTCAGCATAAACATACATCGCTAGACAGGTAATGAACATAATCTAGCTTGATCTAGCATAATCTAGGTTGTATGTAATCAATCAGCAATCAGTGTCCCAATGTATTGTGAGCCAGCGTCCTTTGTCCTCACCAGTGCCCTATTTCGTAAACACGATATACTGGTTCACGAGCTCGGGAGCTGACTGAGACGCATCCTAAAGGTGATGATTCACGGGGCAACTTTTTGAGCAAAGTTGCTAGGCAATGTTGCCGTCAATGGGCAACCAGGTGAGACACAGGGTCCACGACCCATCTAACGTTTCCAGATAGAAATTTGTTTCCCATTCTCAATAGGAAAGTGCCCAAGCAACATCACTCGGCAACATTGCTCAAAAAAGTTGCCGTGTATCTTGGCTACAGGCAGCTGAGTTTTTTCAGGGTTGGAGCTAAACTGTGTAGGACAGCGGCACTCCAGGACCGACGTTGCCCATCCCTGCTCTGATATACACTCATGTAGCTTTAACAATAGAGGACATCTTCTGAATTAGGCCAGCACACATCCACCTAGCAACTCCATAGCAACCACACAGAATATCCTAACTGCAATACCCCAGCAACCACCCACAGCAAGCATGATGTTGGCAAGTACTGCACAGAGAATATTCAGTTTTTTGTTTTGTTTTTTCAGAAAAAGTAAATCTTCCTATCAGTGTAATATATGCGATGGACTGGAATTGAAATGGGGAAGGTCTCAACAGACCTGATCAGCTGTAGGGCCCAAGAGTAACTGATGATTTATTGCACAGGTGTCACCACATTTGCTCAGGAAACAGAAGATAGATGGCTATAAATTCTGCATAATGCTTTAGCCACATACAGAATTTCACCTGCAAAATGTATCAATCTCACATTCTCAGTTTACAGAGTTATTGTGTTACTCTGTAAAGACACCTTCATTTTAGAATTTTACCTGTCTGAAGGTTTGCAATATTTGTTTTCTGAGTAGCAATATTAAATTCATCATATTCACAGATCAAATATTTTGATCCAGGTATGTAATTTAATTTCAGTAGCTGACATTTAAATCCCCTTGGAGCCAGTTCAGCAGTTTTTTTGGTTTGGATTTAAAGGATTAATTAGAAGGGGGGAAAAGGAAAGAAGATAAATCCCTTCAACTTCTTCATTAGGTGAGGAAGTGAGATTATCCAGAAAACTATCCTGTGATCACAGGTGACCATATATTTTCTGCCTTTTAAAAACAAATAAGATAAAAGATAAATTAAATTAAATAGATAAATATATACAATAAAATTCAATTTGATTAAGTAATTATTAGTAGTATTAGTATTATTAATAATAATAATAACAGTTTAAGGAAGTATTTTTTTAAAAGTGTTTCAAAGTGTAGCAGACTTTTAGATATATGTACTGGGCAATCTCTCTCACCTAAACTTTATTAATTATTAAATAAATTAACTATGTAAATTGTCATTTACATAAAGGTAAGACAAAGGATCACAATGACTATGGAAATGAAGAGCTAAATGTAATACTTTCTCAGTGATTAATTGACAGGTAATTTATATGATGAACACATGACATTAATTTTGAGATACTTGTAAGCATGTTTTTTCAAAATATATTTCCAGAAATGTGATTTTGAATAGGATTTCAAACTACATATGAATGTAGCTAAAAAAAAAATGGTGACCTTCATATCAAAAAAGTTTAAATATGTTGGTTTTAATTAAACAACAACAACAGAAACCTATAGGACCCTTAAACCTAAGTGCCTTTGGTTGAAGAAACACTCATGTACTAAACACTAACCCAGTGACCCAAAAAATGCACAATGGGTCCAGTTCAGAAATGATAAACTCAGAAAACAGATATTCTGTAGTGATGGGAAGTCCGGTTCTTTTCCGCGAACCGGTTCTTTCGGACAGTTCGTTTCAATGAACCGGTTCAAAAAACCGGTTCACCAGTTCTTTAATGTCATCACGTAATGACGTCAATTCTATCATCCCGGCGGATAAATATACATTCAAATAAAGGCATTTGTAATCATAACTTCAGTTAAATAATAGTACTCATCGTCAAAATCATCTTGGATAGGTTTCTTACATTTACGTTTTGAGAATGAACCCTGTAGTAGGCCTAAGGCGATGCGCAAACGTGGATGTTTTACATGTCTTAAAGTGAATAAACTGGTCTTCATCATTTTTATTTTATTTGTAAATAAACTTACATTTAGCTGAATTCAGCCCCTCATTCAAGTCCTGGTTCACCCGTGCTGTATCAGCACAGCACATAGACAGTAACACAGCATCAGTTGGCCAAAAGAAAGTTCGGTTCAGAGACGGTGCGATCACACATGCGCAGTCTCTCCAGCTCGTCGGTTCTCCGTATCGAACGCGTCCGAAAGAAACAGTTCTCGGTTCTGTGCTGGTGATCCGAGAACTGCTGCAACAACCAGTTCTTGACTCGAGAACCGTATGCCTGTGTGTGAGCTGAGAACTACTGAAACCTTACTAGGCTTATTCAGTCAAAAAACTAAAAACTTGATGCATATCTCCAGTATGTAATACGTTATGTTTTGATTAACACATTATAAACATTTACTTTGCACCCTTTAAAACCTAGCCAAGAGTTTACGTCAAAAATGTATATCAACTTACTTCGAAATTAAATGATCTGTTGCAGAAAATGTTTTAGTATAATAATAAATGTTTAGTTTTACAGTCCATTCATTGTGTTTCCAATCTTTAAAATAATACAGTGAAAAGACAGTAGCCTATGAGATAAACATGTTTCTAACATGTTTTATTTTGTTACACTTATTGATGTTCAATAAAATAGGCTACAAGAAACATGCATTTCGTCCCTCTGAAAGAATTGCACGCATGCTCAGCTCATCGGTTCTCCGTATCGAACGTGTCCGAAATAAACAGTTCTCGGTTCTGTACTGGTGGTCCGAGAACCGCTGTACCTGTACGTTCGGTAGTGCGCGCATGCTCAGTATCAACTGCTCGTGCTCATCACTTCTCTCAGCACAACATGTCTCAGTTCAGTGAACTGTTGGATTTACTGGAGTAACATATGCCTACTCCGGGATATTGGTTTATTTTGAGTCGAAGGGACTGTCAGGACTCAGGCATGTCCGAAAATGAGTAACTTTAGTAACTTGTTGTGGATCAGTGCTGACGCAAGACGCGAACTGTTTCGAACGATTCAGTCCGATTTAGTGTACTGGTTCAACCAGTTCACTAAAAAGAACCGGTTCAAAAGAACGATTCGTTCACGAACCGGCCATCACTAATATTCTGCACTATGATCTGACTGCCATGGCGGATGAATGTTGATTGTGTGCCTTCTGTATTTATTCTGCCCTAACTCCCAGACATTGAGACCTATGCTGTTTAAGTCAGTGTTAGTAAGCTGAAAACTACAGGGGTCTCTTTAGTTCCTCAACTTCCTCAAAATCCCACAGCAAGATTGTCAGGTTGTCGGGTGCTTTTCCACACAGAAAGAGTGCAATTCCATCACCTAGTGCTGTTTGCCTGTACTTTATCTGCACCCCAGTTTGTTAATTATAGTTTTCAAATTCTCTTTTGCTGTTTCATGCATGTATTTGTATCAAAGGTAGTGGATCTGTTTCAAAACCAACAGTGCTGTGCCTGTAGTGCCTTATTTCACAGTGTTCCAAAAGGTAGTTGGCATGATTGTGTCTTATAAGATACATAAT
Organism: Leuciscus leuciscus; assembly: GCF_965113295.1. Lineage (NCBI taxonomy): Eukaryota > Metazoa > Chordata > Actinopteri > Cypriniformes > Leuciscidae > Leuciscus > Leuciscus leuciscus. Next base: position 8,638,088 of record NC_138734.1, on the reverse strand, counting down.
TTTGCCAAACCGAAGTAGCACTGCATATAAATGTTGCCGAGAATGTAATGCCACAATGCATTGCAAAAATTCATTCGATCCAAGATGACTGACAAAGTGAAAGAAAATTCTAGTTAACCCTTTTCACAGACCGCCCAGCTGAAAAAAAAAGAAAAGAAGAAGAAAATAGCATGTATTCCTTGTTGGTTTAGGCTGGTTTTGTTAGAGCTGGTAAACTGCTGATCTGGTGGACCTGCATAGTCATGCTGTTCTCAAGTAAAACTGAGCTGGTGTAGCTGATCCACCAGCACTCCTCTTGCTGGTCACTTGACACCAGCAACCAGCATCCCATGCTGAACATATATACTGGTGACCAACAATGCTGGATTTTTCAGCAGAAATGCTGAAGTTTTTTTTTCCACAGTATTTAACATCATAACTCTAGCAAAGTTTTCAAAATTTTCATTTTTTAAAATGTGTGTACATTCATAACATTATACTTTGTCATAAATAACATTGGCATTGAATGAAAACTAATTAGCGCTGCTGTGTGTGTTTCTACTGCTACAGCTGAGGGTTTAACAGCAAATTTGACATCTTTCTCTCTTCTGGCCAGATAGTCGTAGAAACTATATTGTTTGTTTGTTTGTTTGTTTGTTTGTTTGTTTGTTTTTGCTATTATAGCAAATGTGCAAAATTAAATGTATTTTTGTTTCCATTCACCACTATAGAAGTTTACTCAATTACGACTTCTGATTCTGAAAGCCCCAGAAATGTGAAATCAGAATTTATTCAGTGCCATAAGTATAGATCAAAACATGGCCTATTTTACCCAATATTTGTTTGTGTGGTGTATTGTTTTATGTACTACTAGCTTACAGGGTGAATTCACTGCTGACAAGATGTGAACTTTTTTTTTTTTATTGGTGCTACATGAAAACGGATAAAAATCCTGTGGCATTTGTCAAAAAACATTCATTTAGATTTTGGCATCGTCCCTCTGTCAAGGCCCGTTCTAAAAATCTTTCTCAATATTAAAGAACAGCAGAGTTCACACCACAGCTATAATGATAAAAAAAATTTTTTTTAAAAACATATGGTTGGAATCACTTTAAGAACACTTTTTTTTTTTCAGCTAATAAGCAATAAAACCATTGACAGCCAATGAGAATCCATCACGCTTTAAAGAACTCAAGCATTTAAAGCGGCAGACGACAAAACTGCAGCTTGTGCTTAGAATAAACAGAACGATGTTGTCCTCTGGTGTGGACGCTAATATAGTTATTGTTATAGGTGTCTTTTATAGTTATCGTTCTTGGTGTGAGTATGTATGTAGTCTGACTGTAATTGTGAGGATACAGAAAAGTGTAAGTTCAATTTGTAGTTTTAACAAAAGTTCTGGAGCTGTCAAAAGTCTGTCGGATAACGCAAAACATCATTTTGCACCATCCGGAAGGATATCTGGGTGCAGGTGACATGGCTGTGCCTTAAATCACATACTCTCTTGAGTAGATACTTAATTTGAATAAGTAATTACTTTGTGATCGCTAAAAAAGTGTGTTCTATATAATATAAATGTGTGTAGTATGAATGTAATCTGTATGTAATACATTTGCTATGTTGCCCTTGCCACGTGATCTACCAACATCTGTATGTTCTATATAGTATGAATGTGTGTAGTAAGAATGTAATCGGGATGTAATACATTTGCTATGTTGCCCTCGTCACATGACCTACCAACATCCACTTCACTGCCATTCACAAATCCTCTCCAGTGGCCTTATGGGACAGTAAAGTGTCCATCTTATGCACACTTCGGAATCTCGCTGGATCAAGTAGATCATTCAGGTACTTTTTGCCTACTCTTTTATGAGTGCTGTGAATTCGGACATATTTATTTTGAGACACTTTTTTTCGCCTACTATATAGTGTAGTAGGGACGAATGCGATTTTGGATGCAGCCGGAGAGAGAATACACATTGTTAATTTACATATACTGATGAAATAGTAACAATAGAAAGCTGGTTGGAAATTGGCAAACACAACATTTAACAATATGCTAATGGACGATTCGATTGAAATAAATTGTAACGCCTCCTGTGTGGCTTATGCCTCCAAATCAGTCACTAATGAGGTTACATTTAACTAATGCCAAATACGTTTCAAGGCAACTTACTAGGATTTGGAACAGAGCCAATGTGTATAAAGCCAAACCTGTTTACTAAACCTAAACATATGTAGATGCACTTGATCAGGGCTTTATGTGTTGATATCTCAGCACAGGTGGTGATGCGCTGGCTTTTGTGTGTGTGTGTCGCTCTGAATGGGAAAGCAAATAGCGTAAATCAACTCAATTCGCTGGGGATTACAAATGTTGTTACCATGACAAAGGCTCTGTTGACCTCATTAAATGTCATATACAGTGTTTAAAATTCAAGTCGACAGCGTATTACCTGATGCACTTACAAATGAATCCGATGTGAGGCTTTCCACCAGACTTGGCTTGACTTCAGCATCTGCAGAGCTCTCAGTGCTCAGCATAGATCCTTCCCTTGCTACGACAAAAGCCTGCATCTCACAGGGCCTATATTATTAAGATATTTGCCACTGTATCAGTGTGTGTTGCTCAGATTGAGTGTGCAGTACTCTGACATGACAAGGGAGATTTTACAGTCTGTTTGCCAAGTGCAGCACTTTAGAAAATCCAGAAATGCTTTTCACTTCCCCGGAAAGCACAAGGAGATCTTATCGCCACAATCCTAAAGTTCCCCCGTACCATTGTGCAGGTCTCCAGAATCTTTTTGTGCTTAAAGGTACAATATGCAACATTTTCTGCTGCTAGAGGGCGCTACATTCCAAACAACAACAACGGCGTAGCTTGATGACGATGTAAAGGAGCGTAGAATGATGGGAACTGTTGTTTTCAACTCCACCGTGGATGTAAATCAGTCAGACGGGAATCGAAAAATCATGTTCATGGATGTTCTATTTTTATAAATGTTGCGTTTAATGACATGTTTTTTGTGGCGAGGGGGGGCGTGGTTCAGCGCGGTCTGTAACGGGAGAGATAGAAACAAGACGAGCGGGAGGACGTAAGTAGGTCAAGTGCAAATGACGAACACCTGTGTCTTTTTGCAGTATTATTGGCGTGGAGAGACCGTTCTGGAATCAGAGACTGGAGAGAAAATTGGACGCAGAGAAAGAAAACCAGTGGATCGAGCTCTCATTTTTGAACTGTTTTGTGCCGTCGCCACGGTGAATGCGCGTTGTGCGCGACTTTTGTTTGTTTTGTTTTATTTTAATAAAGTACGAGTCCCCAGTCACACCGACCCGTCTTCTTCCTGACTCTTGAACCTCATCACACTTTTATTTCATTAAAATGAATTAACAGCAAGAAAAGTAAGGTTTAATACTAAATTGGTTATCATAGATGTTACTGTATTTGTCGAATTCATTGTTGTGATAACGCTGCGCAGTTTTATGTGTCTTAAACAATTGTTGTAAAAGTACATTCGAACATGCCCACATCATTTGCCAAAATACTGATTAATCTTTATGTATAACACATGCTATATTTATTTACATGGCCATAAACACCAGACGTGATAAACAATGTCAATAAACTAAACACAAACCTAAAGCAATAATACTTTCCTTGCATAAACATAACTATTACTGAATGCTTCATTTGGAAAATATAAAATTAAGCATGCTTTGTCGACAGAACCAGCTGCAATCTGTAAATAATAATTGTGTTCCATAACGACAGCACGAAACAAGCTAACGTTTGTTGCTTGATAGACGCTACAACTACAACTTCCGCATTTGTCCAGGACTCCACGCAGTACGAGCGGAAACCGAGGGTAACGCGGATCTGACGCAATTGACTGGCGACTCCCAGCTCCCCCCTGTTCTAACGCCCCGTTTCCTTGGTTAAAATCGCAATTTTCTCATTATTTAAAAATAGTTGGAAACATTTGGGATATTGTAAGTAATCAACTTAACAAAATATATAACACTGGCCTTGAGATTTTGGGATATTTTAATGCAAAATTCTTACATATTGTACCTTTAACTTGCTGAAAGTACACTGTGGACATTTCCACTGTTCACATAATGAATGGTGAGAGGTTTACTCTTACTTTTGTAAGCAGACTTATTAAAGAATAAAGACCAAAAAAAAAAAAAAAAGAAATCCAGAAAATTCTATGAAAGTGAAGGTTTAGTTAGTGCAACCTTTGCGTTTAGTTAGGTTTAGTTAGTGCAAAGTTAGTGCACACACATTAAGAGGAGTTATAGTGAACATACACACACTGCTAACCGTGGACACACACACCTGTGTGTTTCCCAAGTGGCTAGGTCTAAAAATAAAATGTGTTGTGTATTTCATCACTCACCATATGTTCAGAATGAACTGGATTCTGCTGAACGCCTGTTATCTGTAGAGTGTTATGTTAGAAGATGGCGAGGCCAAAAATACAGTCAAAGAAAAGCTTACTGCGGTCCTAAAAGCAGCTCATTTCTTTTTTCAGCTATGTACTGGCACACTTGCCTGTCAATTTCTTCAAAGCAGCCACTTTGAAAAAAAGTATTGCCCTGCACTTGCACTCTGACTTTAGGGAGAAACAGTTTTTTCAGCGCTATGAGATCGGCCTAAGGAAACACATTCATATCCCCTGGACCGGATGTGTTTTTTGACATGGCAACATCTGTCACTACATAAAAAAGTTGAGGCATCAGTCATCAAATGAGAACTACAGGTTTTTTTTATGGTCTGCCATAAAGTGTTTATTTTTAAATGTGATTGTTGGTACATTTTACCAGTATTTACCATATGTCATCTTATATTCTGAACAATACGTTAGTACAGACAAATTACAGGCTATAATAATCATGTTTTAATTTTCATATTCTTTGACCTTTTCAAATGTGCTCCTGCTGATGCAAACATTAAAAAATACATTTCTTTAGTTATCAAATTGCATCGTTTTCTTAAAGGTAGATGTCTCGACATATCAGCATCAATAACTCTCTAATTTGCAAATGTAATGAAGTAATCAAGGAGATGAAGTCAAAGCACAAGCTGATTTATTTATTTATTTTTGCTGTATTTATTCTGTGTCAATTCTGCACTTCTTTGACATTAGAAAAGAATAAGAAAACTTTACTTTACTTTACTTACTTTAATTTATTATTATCCACGTTGTGGAAAATTGTCTCTGGCTTCACCACATAAATACCAACACAATCTCACGGTAATTCATATGACCTCGCTTGTACGAATTTGTATGATTTTTTTGCTAAATCGTACGAGTGAGGTTGTACGAATTTGTACGAATTAGTCACCATTTACTTATCTCACTTGGTCGTGAGATAGCGTTCTAAATACACATAAGAAAAACATGCAATAAACATTTTTATGGGTTGTCATAATTTGATACATAACAATACATAATTTGATGCGTTGTAAATACATGTAAGAAAAACATACAATACACAATTTTATGGGTTGTCACAATTTGATACATAGCAATACATCATTTTATGGGTTGTCTAAACCCATCACTGGAGTTTAGACAAAATACGAAGTCGTACAAATTAGCCACCATTTACTCACTCTTACTCACTAAAAAAACAGTCACTAACATTTAAAATGTTTACAGCACAAAGGATAATTGGTAAACTTTCCTTGTCCGCGGTTGCCATATGGCGTTTCCCTGATGGCAACAATTGAAACTCGCCATGAAGAGAGTAAGACCCATCCTCAACTATCTTTAAAGCCTTTTGCTCTACTTTACGTCTATAGAAATCATTCAAATGTCTCTGCATCTTGCCAATTATCTTACTTGCCTCATTCACGATCTTGGACATCTTGGCTACCTAATACTCAAGTTACCATACCACAAGGTCATATTAAAAATCAAGAAAAATTTTTTTATTGACCATTTCAAGTATATTCTTACTCACACCAAAGTGATTCAGACAAATTTGATTGGATTCCCATCAAAACAAGTGTCTAAAAACAGGAAAAGAAAGGATAACATGTCATTGCGTAGCAAATTTGAATTTCAAATCAACTGAACCGTTATCTCTGCAAAGCCTCGATGTGGTAATGTTGATTTACAAAGATAGATCCCTCATCTTGATGATTCACTGCTTGAACTAATTACCAATAACAAACTGCATGAGCGTCGCACACTGGCATATGGCGACTTAGTGGCAAAGATGTTGCAGGTGCTTAATGGCAAGTTTATATACACGGTGACCTGCAGCATTTCAACATTAATGGACTGCCGGGAATGAGACCTGTACGTGTCCCTCAGGAATGAAGTCATTTGGATTAAGGCAAGACGGTTTAATTGAACAGCTTTATTTTTGAGGGGGCATGTCACAAGGCTAAAGTACCACTTCCAGTTGGCTGTGTCTCTCTTCTGGCCTTGTCTGTTGTCAGGCCCCGTATGGAAATGAGGCATTTGTATGGTCTTCCGCTATCTAATGAGCCTGTTAACATTCAGTTGTTCGTTATAATTGCTTCATATGCTAACAGGACGGAGGAGCAGGACTTCTAATAATTACTCTCTTTATGAGACTATGGCTAATGAATTTAAGTGAGGCATATTAGCTACCCTGCTGCCCTGTTGGCAGCCATTGCGATATAAAGGAACCCCTGTCGTCCACTTTCAGAGCGGCTGTCTGAATTTCCTGTCAGAATGTCCTCTCACAATGCCTTCTAGAAAACTGTCATAAAATGGCTTGAATTGCAACAGAAAGAAAACCTCTCTCCTATTATTGCTGGAAATAAATTCCCTGGCAAACTTTCCTTGTCTTTTATTGAAAATGATATCAGCTAAGCGTTTCACATTTTGGCTCTGTTCCAAAACTTAAGCTGTCTTGCTGTCTGTGTAGGCAGCATCCTAACCATAAATGACTGATTTATAACATTGTGCATTGGTAACAACTCGGCACACTGAATTTATTTCAAAAGTAAACATGTTCATTAATATTACTCAGTACTTAGATGCATTACAAGAACATCTAAAAAAATAAACTGTGACCAAACCTGCTAATTATTCAATTAAGCTTGTGAAAACAAAAAAATATGTTGACAGACAATTCATGCAATCTTATTGTGAAACACAAATAAGTGTTTTTAGAAATAAATGAATGGCCTTTTAAGTTATCATTTTACTAACCAAATACATTGAAATTATAATAATAAAAAAAAGGATCAGGTGGATTTGTTTCAGTAGCTTTGTATATTACCATTATAAATTCACAATATTTATATAAAATTAGAATTATGTAACAAGCATAAATATAATTTAAAGTATATTTAGAATCAACGTGTCTCATTCAATGTGTACCACAGTAGTTCCAATGCAATTTGTACTGCTTTCAAGTACAAGCAGTAGCCTACTTGCTTGTACAGAGACTGCTTTCTCCAAGATGCATACATGCAATGATGCCTTAAACATGGGTCAAACTATATTTGTAGGCAGCATCACTTCACTGTTGTTTGGAACAGCTGTAGAGTCATGAGTGCATTTGAGGCTTTAAAATGCTGCCTTCTTAGACAGTTATGTTTTGGAACAGAGCCCACAGTACTGCTAATCTCTTTAGTGATCCATGCGTCAGCTCTGGGAGTTTGTTGAAGCTCTCTTGCTCTCTGATGGCAGGCTGCCCAAAGACACAGATGCAAAAAAACAACAAGTCTTGAAATCTAACTACAATGTTATATTGTATTACGGACTGAAATCTTCCCACATTTATGTCTTTGCCTCAAAGGTAGATTTAAATGGAAAACTTTGCCTTTCACAGTAGTTTTTGCAATTCATATGTTAGTATTATTGTGTAAAACCTGCTGTCTAGACTGAGTCTTACTACTTTTCAATGACAGTAAAGTTGTGGGTTTTAGATTAAGCTCTGTCTAAAATCTCTGATTCGAGTTGTTTGGGGAGTGAGTCTATATTATTATTCATTCGTTTTGTTTGAAACATGAAACTGCTGTATTCTAATAGTTCCTTGAGTAAAGAATTTGTAATGTCAAGCCATCTGCCAGATCTGTGACTCTAGTGCATAATTATTTAATACTCTGAAACTTAACCTTATGAAAACATACTTTTGTCTTTAGACAATATAATGATCAAATATAGTTTATAATATCAGAGCTGCAGTTGTCACAGCTCCATTATTGACATTTGACAGATAGAAATAACTACAGGAGTGGTAGAGAATAGCTCACCATTAGGCACAATGGTTAGCTGTAATCAACTATAAATGTTTTATAACAACCTATTTATACCCCTGTGTCATTGTACCATTCTTTTAAAAAATCATCTGTTGTTTTCATTCTTCATTATTGTATCATCACCTATTGTGGGTGGATTGGTGTGATTAAAAAATAACTAGAAATCTATGTGCGTTCATGTCATAATGTCTTTATAGAACAGTGTAACTAATGTCAGTTTGTTTTGTATGTCTGAAGAGCAGTTTCAATTTCATTTCTACTAAACTGATTTGAATGTTTGACTCATTTAGATATGCAATTGAATTGAATTAATAATATAACCCAAAAACTGGACATTTTCATAAAAGGGCATGTGTAAGTGTGTTATTGCTTTTAAATGGTAACGGTATACAAGTTATTTGAACAAGAGGTTAATATTAATCAATTTACATTTTAGAAACAACATTGTGTCACATTCTATGCAAGCCGTTTTAACTTTTATTCATTTTCGGGATATGTATCCTTGATATCAACAATTCAATTTTCACTAGTTAAAATGATAATTCTTGATATCAGGAATAATTTTTCAACTAGTAAAAACTATAATTCTTGATATTAACAATTGATATCCTGGGAATGGCAATAGGCAAGCCGTTCTGACTTTTAATCATTTGCAGGATATGAATTTTTGATATCAACTAAATTTTCACTAGTTGATGGTTATTGATATCAGGAATTAGATTGTTTTTGATGTTTGCAATGCAAACATTACTTCAGTAACCAAATTTAGAATCAATGTTTATATGTGAAAAAGCCTAAACTAAATCTGCTCATCATTTAAAGCAATCGTTCGTGACTTTACCCTATGTCGACATGACATGGTTAAATTCAGATGGTAAATATTAAGTTAGGTGTTATATGATTCATAATAAAATATATTTATTTGTTACTGCAAAGCTTTATTCAATTATTATGGGATCTCATTCAATGCTTTCAGAATATTTACGTTTTAAAATAGTTTTTTTTCTGTAGGCCATTTTTAAAATGAACATTTGAATCACAGTAGGCTAGGCTATATTTATTGAACAAAAATGTATTCTTTGATTTATCAAAATAAACCGAAAATAGTACAAACTTTGCTAAAAATAGTTTTGAAAAATATTAAATTAGACATTAGCCTATTTAAAACATATTTAGCTAAACTATTTGTGTAAAATAACTACTGTGTGTATTTTGTTTCATGCTGGTTTTACCCACGTGGGGAACCAATTTTAAACATTGGTTAAGTACATTTCTACAGTCCTATTCATTGCATAAAAATAATATATTGTAATGAAGAAAGAAAGACATGTATAGGCTACTTAGCCTAAATGAATAGACCTATTAATCAAAAGAAAAAATGCGTGAAAAAATATATAATTTATGAATTCATGATTCATGAGCTAATGTTTACAAAAAATTTTTATTTTTCGTTTAGTTTGCATTTGATGCATTAGAACAAAGTGTGAAGAAATCAATAAAATATATGAAAAAACGGCATGAGGTTTGCTTATGTGATTAATGAATGCTTTGTTCATTTTTTTTTTTTTTTTTTTTTGAAGACAAAAAATGAGAACACAAATTTTCTGACCTGGTGGTGGCCAATCAATGAAACGTGATGTTTCTCCGTCATGGCGATAGCTTTTCACTCGGCGAGACATTTCGTCACATTTTAGTCTCGCGAGATCTCGTGGCATGACATCTCATCACACCCCCTACTCATTAATATTCATAAATTCATTTCCATAGATATTCTTACCTGTAAAAATGACATTTCTAGATATCTGTAATAATATTTTTACTAGTTAAAATATTATTTAAGATATCAGTAATTCTATGTTCACTAGTTGCAAGGGCAATTTCAGATATCAACTTGCTTTGTTGATATCAATAATTACGTGGTTACTAGTAAACATGTCTATTCTAGATATCAACAATTAAATTGCTACTAGTAAAAATTAAAAATTTTGATATCTGAAAATGTATTTCTGATATCAATATAATTTCAGATATCTAAAATGGCTTTCTTACTAGTAACAAGCACATTCATGATATCAGAAATTAACATTGTCACTAGTGAAAATGGAATTATTGATATCAAAAATTAACATTGTTACTAGTAGCAATTCAATTGTTGATATCAAGAATAGACATTTCAACTAGTGACAATTGAATTCTTGATATCAAAAATAAAGGTTTTTACTAGTAAGAATTGTATTTCTGATATGTGAAATTGGAATTTCAACCAGTAAGAAATCAATTCTTGATATCAACAATTGATTTTGAATGGCAGCCTATGGTGACATTTCACAAGTGAAAATACAATTACAGATATCAAGAATTATAGTTTTTACTAGTTGAAATTCAGTTCCTGATATCAATAACTATAATTTTAGCTAGTTAAAATTTAATTGTTGATATCAAGAATTCATATCCTGGAAATTAATAAAAAGTTAAAACAGCTTGCCATACCTGTATACATGTTCAGTTCTGTTTCAGTTCAGTGTACGGTAGTGTCTATGTTCAGTGTGTGTTGCTATCTGTTTGCCTTCCTGTTAGATCTTTAGAGAATAAACCTTTTGAATTGAGTTGTATACGTCTTCCTCATCTGTCTGCCAGCAACCACCCGTGACGCATTGCCTATCTGTGTTTATCTGCCATTCCAATGTAGTTTTAAATGTAATAGCAAGTTAATATTGCACAAAACACAATAGTGGCGTACTAGCGTTATTTTGAACAAATCAATTGAAGGAATGATTGACTCATAAAGACAGTCACTTGTTTCATTAATAAATCTAGAAAATATAGAACCTTTTTTGGCATAAAGGGCTCTTTAAAGCTGAGTCACCCCATTTTACAGTATTCATGGAATTGAATTATCAAATCTAAAAACCAACTTATTTGCAAACGAATGCAAATATACTCCAACACAGCAGTCTGCTGATCCCTGTAAATCTCCCAGACTCCTTCAGTAATCAGCCCACTTCTTCAGTTATTGTTGCATGCAATGGTTCGCCTCTGCCACCTTTCCGATTGCCCCTCGAAGGACGATGTCAATGACAGATGCTGGTGCAAAGATCGACCATCAAAGTCTCACTGAGACCTTCAGTCAGTTACTGAGCCTCTTGGAGACATGCTGGCATCAACATTGGTTGTTGGGGGTGGTGTGTGACTCAGAAGCTGGTGACCACCACCGCTCTTCAGAGCTTCACTGATGGTTAGGCCCACACAGGATCTGCACCTACTAACATTGACAGATTTCCACAGATATTTGAATGCCCATCATCGACTTTTGAGCTCACATGTTCAAATATGTAAAAAAAGTGCTTTCAGCTGCTAATTAGAACAGGGCAATGTCTAGATATCCACTGAAATGCAAGCTATGATTGGCCCTCTTAACCCCTGTAAAGCCTGACATATGTCAATAGTTAGAATTTAGTTTAAAATGCAATAGTTTATCAAACCTTTAAACAAATATAAAAATGAAAAGAAAAAAAAGTTTGCTTATGTGTTTTGTTAGAAATTTGCGTATCAAATATGATACAGTACGATTTATAGGGTTATCTCCTAGGAGTTTAACTCCTTCAAAAAAAAAGTAGGGCTATACTTGTTTTATATAAGAGCTAAAGCCTATACTTGTTTATAAGAGCTAAAAAAGTAATATAATATCAATGTTTGATGTTTGATGTTTATGGTTTGACTCATCAGACAGCAATCTGCATTAACACCGAATGCGGTGACTTTCAGGGCAGCAACAGCACTCAATTCCGGAGAGCATTAGAGGACATAAACTCAGCAGGTGAGCCATTCTTCCTTTCAAAAACATCTAGATGAAGCACAACTGAATGAAACTCAATGCAGTTGTGTTTTTGAAAGTTTAACCATTTTTTTTTTATTTGACAGGCTTTTTTGAAGGTATATTTAACCCAAAATTAACATTTTGTCATAATTTTCACCCTCATGTTGTTATAAGCCCATATTATTTCTTCCATATAACACAAAAAGGAAACATTTATAATCTATTTGTTTTTCTTGAAATTTCAAGGACTTTGAAGAACACAAGTGTACAGAGTCAATTAATATTGTACACAGAGTGTAGCCTACCATTTTTTTTTTCACAACTTATATATTTGTTGCCATGTTTTATTTAATTATTTTCCTCGTTTTAACTAAATTAAAAGTAACTACAATGAGGGAGCTAATTAATAAGTCGTGGGAACAAATTCTGAATTTGTGTTATCTATTTTTTTTTCTTCCACATGTCTTGTGCAGGGCTCCGTGCAAAAGCATTACAGGTGCAGTAAGCGATTTCTGGAAAACGCTGTTAATATTTGAAATCACCAAAACAAAAGTATAAACTTTTATAAAATTGTATAAAATAGTCAACTTGATGCCCCCTCATTCACATACACGCTATGGAACACAGGCAATGACTATGGCAGAATATGCTGTGCCTGGCTCCCGAGGGTATGATGTCATCAATAAGTGAAAGCAGTTTGTGTTACTATGATATTTCATGTCAAATTGTTATTTAGCTCCTCTACTCCTTCGATGGCAAAGTCATCCCTTCCATCCCTAAAAATAAAAAAATTTCATGAGCAGCTCCCTACATAACATAGTCCAAGTAACTGATATATATCAAATGTGACAAGATTAAGGGGTTATATCGATCACTAAAAGGGGAACCAAAAGAAAAAATAACATATTAGGTGTATGTTATCTCACTTTTTGGACACACTTTGGGAGCTGGAGCTTGAAACAGGCAGTGGAAGAGATTTAGACATTCCAGGCTTATCAGGCGTGGAAATGGATGTCACTTTATCATGGCTGAAGCGAAGAATAATAATAATGCAAATGAACAGATAAGCAAAGATTACACACGAGTATATTCAAGCAAAAGACAGCATATCTTAGTTCAGTGAAACACAGCAAATCCAACGTTACTCACGTATCGAGAAGATAAAAAGCGACCTTGGCGTCCGTTTTCAGGCCTACCCGCTGCTTCAGCTCTCTCCAGCCTCTTGGATATTAACGCGTGTGCTTCCTCTTGCCTGGTCGTAACCCTTCTTTTTAAAGATATATTCTCCTGACCCTTTCCTCTTTTGTAGTTTGTCTGCCATCTCTCTCTTTCTGTAGTCATTTTGCTTAAGTTTGTCTTGTGCACTGAGCTCTCTCTCCTCCCCTGCCATGAGTGGATACGCCCCTTACAGCTGATTGGCTACAGGTGTTTTTGGTGCTCGGTTCAATACACTATTCAACAGGGTTTTTCAAAAATCGCATACTGCATCTTAAAAGATAGATTTGTGTTCCCAAACAAACCAAAGTCTGCAATACAGGCTCATTGGTAAAACATACTTCTACCTAAATTTTTTGCAAAACTCGAAAACTCACACTACCTATACATGCAGTTCACTGCAGTTTACAGCTCAAATAAACACTAGTGGCAGTAAAACACCAACAACTTGTATTGCTTTTCACACAAATTATGATTACAGTGGCAGATTAACGATTAAAAAAAGACTTATGTTGTGTTTGTGGGTAGAACTGTGTTGTGAACTACTATTTTAAAGAGGACATCTGAACGGTTGAAGTGTTGTGTTCTGACGTAATGTGTGCGATTGGAAGTTAATCCGTAAACAAGATGGATGAAGTTCGCTGCTACTGTTGCGAATGCTTTATAACTCCTGACAAGACACCACAACTTACTTTTGCACAGTTCCTTGCACAATATTATAGTATTATAGTATGTATTAGTACTAACACATTTAAATGTTTGCATCTCATAACAAGCTCTAAAGCCTATATGACAGTAATCTTTCTCGGTAGCTTACCTCGTTCAGCATTGCACTTGCGATGTGGAGCGCTTGGGTATGAGTCTCGTGAATCATAAGTTGCCATAAAAAAACCTCAAAGACTTGATTCTACAAGCTTGGCATGGTTTCTTCAGCAAATGCCTTGTTCTTTGCAAAAAGCTATGACATGACTTCAGAATATCTCGCATAAGTCATGGGGGACAACTTTTATGATTCTTCAGTGGTATTTTTGTCCATTGTGGGTGTAAAATACAATATAAATTAAATGTATCATCATTGTTATCTGGGATCTTGCGTTATGCTTCAATCCATCCTCTCGGTTGAACACATTTTACTATAGTTTCTAAATTCTGCAAATTTCCTCCCAAAGAACATACCAAAAATCATGATGACTGTTCCTATTCCAGGAACACTTTTTGTCATATGCTGCACAAGCCTGAACTTCAAAACTTTAATTTAGTTTTCTTATCTTACCTAATTGTGGGTAATGTATTATCTTAGCAGACTGTTTAGCATGCCATCATTACCATGTCTTTAGAACCAAGGTATTGTGTGATGAAATAAAATTGCACCCTATAGATTTAACTTTGTAAAGAATTATTGCTTCTATTAGCATTTTATGTCTACTGAGCCGCAGGCATAAACAAATCGGCACATTCTTGTTTTAAAAAGCTGTTGTTATATTAGCATATATACTGTATTTATGATGGCTTCCAATTATTTTGGGGCTTTCTGTAACAGCAACAAACAGAGTGATTCAGCATAAGGCTAGAAGCAGCAGAGCACTTCATATTACAATAATAATGTTATTCAGCAGACCCTGGATAACCCTGAACCTTGCCTCGAACTCATCTGGTATGACAGTCCTCCTTGTGTTTTTCTCCGCTCTCAAACGAAGCATGCTTTCCTGCTCAAAAGCTTTAATAGGCTTTATGTGTACTCAAAGGCCATGAACTCATTTGCTCTACCCCCTAGGAGACTTCCACATTTTTGGAAGGAAAAATCATAAGTATAATCAGTAGGTACCTATTCTGTGGCATATCAATGGCTCTGCCATCATTAACCGGCTCATTAAGCCTTTTTGGCCAACTGTGAATGTCTCCACTAATCTCTGATGCTCCCAAATTTAGATGTATGTTCTGCTCGGTACATTTCACACACCATGGGTGCTGTGGTTTTACCGTCACCATCGAGCCCGTTTGTAAATGAATGGGTTTATTTCAGTCAGTGAAGGATGAATAAAGAAACAGACGTATGGTCTCATTAAAGACACAGGACATGATGGTCTCAAATGTTTCCGTCCAAGTGTCCCTGCAGTGTGCAGTTTACTTAATCTGTGTGTTTGTATCAGACAGTCATATTTTATGTGAAAATAAGTTTAATGCATTAGCTCGAAACTATAGAAGCTTGTTTCTGCCACAGAATAATAATAATAAAAATAGTACTTTTTAACTCACAATTCTGACTTTTTTCTTACAATTGCAAGTTATATCTTGAAACAATTTCCATAAGAAACAGGCCAAATATCCTTGCTAAAACTGTGAATATTTTTTCAGTGACTTCTTTTTTTTTTTTAGGCACTCGGTAGTAGTAAACTAGATATACATGATCAGAACTTGGCACAAGGCAAGTCAGAAGGCTTTTAAACCAGGAGGGCGGCAGCAGATTGGATGCAGAGAAGACCATAGATAATAAATACATAGACGCCCTATTGGCCGCTTTGGAACGTTGCTGCGATACGTCAACGCGTCCGCCATTTTGCGGAGGGCAAGACTGCGCTGTAATCAAATGCAAGTAAACAGCTGAGCTGCGTTTTTTCTGGATAACCCCCCCCCCCCCCCCAAATTTTTTTTTTTACATTTATCAACCGATTTCAGTGATTTGTATGTGGTGTACAAAAAAGTTCCATCTCTAGTTATTTAAAATCTCAATAGTTAGACTTATAAAATATTTTTTTAATAAGGAATGGCCAAAGCTCAGGCTTGTCATGTATTTGGCTTTTTATTCTTGGATAAGAATTGTGAACACCCCCATACTGACATATAATTTAATTTTCACATTAAATTAAATAAAGTTTTCTTATTGTGGAAAAAGCATGTTCTGTCATTGACCCGATTTTAGCAATAACAAAGATAACTGATGGATCCTTTATGGTAATACATATGATATGGTACAACTACAGTGCAATGCAAATATTAAATATAAGATAAAGTGAGAAGTAGGCTAATAGTAAATAGTTTAGTCAATCAAATAAACAAACAGTATACAGCAAATAAAATAGTAATGAAAAGTATAATTATATAATATCATACTATAATATAATAATATATTGATAATAGCATATAGTTTATGTATAATACTATAATAATAGCAATAGAATTTGAAATATCAATTACAGAATATAGACAATAAAAATAATAAGTTAAATAGTTACTATGAATAGTACAATAATTTAACAGCATAACTATAATAGATTGATACTCGCAAGTGGAATATTATTATAATAACAATAATAAATAATGTAAATTTATATATTTTAAAATATTCTTACATAGGCTATACAAAATAAAATGACGCAACCCTGTCTCTTTTTGTTAAATTTCAGTTTTTAAAAGGTATAAGAAGCTATAGTCAATAAATAAAGTAAATGATTCAGTCAAACATACAGCAGGCTACAACGTTAAAGTTAAATAGCCTAAATATATAAAGTTATGAAACTTTACTTTGCCCTCAGCCAAAACGATTTGACAAGGAACAAATTATAGATTAATGAGACCAAAGATCGCCCGTTAGATATACACAAGACGAATTATTCTCATGTTTAACCACTAGACTAAAGACATCAGATCCAGCGGCGAACGTCAGAAGCACTAGCCGAGGTAAGGCTGTTCTCGGCGGGGTACATGAGCGCTGAGCGCCCGGTGATCGCTGGATCTCACAACTTCGAAAACGTCAGATAACATTTTTAAATAGGTGCTATCTTTATAAATAAACCACAGATTTGAGCTTTAAACAACTACATTGTCGACTGAAAAACTCTTAAAACTACATTTCGTGACACAATAACAGTAGGATTTTTAAATTTCGCGGCCTTTCTCCTCTGAAAATAAAAATAGTAAATGAAATACAACCAGAAACAAATTTTCAGTTTTGCTTGTGAAAGGTAATTCCCTGAGACCTGTTTTCAATTGTGTGGCGATTTGTAAAGCCCCAAGCAGCACACGAAATATGCATTTTTCTCAATTCTCGTTATGAGCAGTATGGGAAAGTTGCCCTCCGCAGTATGGCGGCGCCGTTGACGTACGATCCAGCGGCCAATAGGGTGTCTATGTCTTTATTATGTCTATGGAGAAGACGCCCTAATGATGACTGGCAGGTGACACGGCCACTCTGCAGGGACCTGAGAGCAAAATAGCAAGAGAGGGAGGGAAAAGAAAAACAAAAGCACAAAAAGAAACATAACAGTGCGACTCTGGTGTGATTGCTCTATAGGTGCGGATCATTTGATTAAATGTGAATGCTACCATCCAAACCCTGGTGCGCACCAAGCAAGTGGACAGAGACCCCTGAAAAGGTGGGTCTTGTCAGAACCAAAGTTTGTTTGGAAGCTGACCATCTAAATTAGCATGCTGTCCCTTTTATGTCGTTTTTGGTTAAAGCATACCTGTTCCCTTTCAAGGGAACACGAGCTGCATCGATTGATGCTGTGGGAATGCTCTGCATTATTGTGTCCTGAAGCACGTGTGACATCAGTCCAAAGGCGGGTAACATCACGAACCAGGAAACTATAAAGCATGCCCAAACAGTGCAATGCCAGCTTCTGTGTCTTCAGGAAGCGCTCTATGTGAAATTGTGTGTCTTATTTGGTATTGTTTTTCTACCAGCATATATCCATTTGTAGTCGATGCAAGCATGTCTCTCTCATGCACGTATCGAGTCAATCCTTTCAGCCATAAACTAACTAAAGCTAGGCCAGTCACTCACTGTCAAACAGTTTTAAAGACTATTGGGTCTGATGGCAGCAGGGTCCAACGTGATACCTTTTGGCTTGTTGTACATGAGACCCCTACAGTGGTGGCTCAGGACCTTTTCCCCTTGGGACAACCCTTTTCGGATGATCAAGGTCACGCGGCGATGCTTACATGCCTTCTGTAATCTGGAAGAAACCCTGATTTCTATCCCAAGGCCCCGTGCTGGGAGCTCTTTGTCGTCGCAAGATGTTAACGACGGATGCTTAACATCACAGGTTTCAGGAACAGGTTTCACCCCAATGCGGTGTAACAAATATGGAGCGTGTTCGGCCAGGCACAAGTGGATCTGTTTGCATCTCGAGAGACGTCTCACTGTCCACTCTGGTTTTCCTTCATGCATCCATCTCCTCTCGGACTGGATGCTACATCTGTACGCTTTTCCCCCGATCGATCTGCTCCCGAGAGTTCTGGAGAGAGTTTGCAGGGACCAGTTCCGTCTCACCTTGATCACCCCACGATGGCCGGGCAGAATTTGGTTCTCAGATCTTGTGTCCCTCCTCGACGGCTCTCCTTAGGATATTACGATCAGGAGGGACCTTCTGTCCCAGGTAGGCGGCTCAGTATTTCACCCCTGCCCAGAACTGTGGAAGCTGTGGGCTTGGCATCTGATGGGGCCCAGCTCATAAAATCTGGTCTCTCAACTGAGGTTGCTGAGACCATCCTTTACTCCAGAGCTCCCTCCATGAGGAAATGTAATGCCCTGAAGTGGAGAGTTTTCACTTCTTGGTGCAGTGGTCATCAGCTGGACCCAGTTAACTCTGTTGGTACAGTGCTGGAGTTCCTGCAAGAGCGACTCGCTGCAGGGTTATCCCCGTCCACTTTAAAGTTCTATGTGGCGGCCATAGCTGCTTACCACATTCCTTTGGGTGGTATGTATTTAGGGAGAGACCCTGTGGTAACACATTTCCTCCGTGGCACTTTGAGGCTGAGGCCTGCAGTACGCACTAGGTTTCCGGCATGGGATCTGGCCGTGGTGCTCCAAGCCTATTGAAGAGGTTTCAGTCAAGTGTCTGACTCTCAGGACGTTGTTCCTCCTAGCTATCACTTCTCTTCAAAGGATAGGAGAATTGCAAGCTCTGTCAGTTGCCCACCAGGGGCTCAGGTGCTCTCGTCTTAGTGCGTTCTAAACGATTTCACACTAGACAGACACTTGTCATTACGGTAGCGTGGGTATAGACGTTCCCACAGTGTCAGTCAGCGATCTCACAGTGTCAATCAGCAATCCCTTGAAAGAGAACGCCTCGGTTACGACTGCAACCTTGGTTCCCCAAATAGGGAACAAGATGCTGCGTCGTCCTGCCATACCTCCTGTGTGCCAGTCAGGGTCTTGTTTTAGCTTATTAGAAGGTAGCGTTGCACTGTTTGGGCATGCTTTATAATTTCCTGGCTCCTGACGTCACCCGCCTCTGGCGTCTCATCACACCATTGGACTGATGTTACACGTGCTTCACGACGCAATCACGCAGATCGTTCCCACAGCATCAATCGATGCATCGTATCGTTGTTACAGTGTTACTGTCGTAACAGAGGGTTTTTTTCCTCATCATAGGAGCTACCTATTCCATTACAATTCAGTACAGGCGTGAGAAACGCCATCTCCTTGCAGCAGATCTTCATTTGTGTGTGTGACGGAGGGATTCCTGATGCTGTTTTGACTCCTTTACACATTTTATAAACCTCTTTTAGACATTTCACGAGTTCTCAGCTGGTCAAAATATCATCATATGTATGCACATATAATAAGCGCATTTAGCACAGAATACAGCATGTTTTGGATGTTCCTTAAGTTCTGTCGTAAAAAACCTTTTTCTTTTCTTTTTTGCGTCTTTAGGTTCGGTCTTAAAATCACAGTGTGAACGCTAAATGTGTGTAAGTCTAAATAAATTTTTTTGGTCAGGACCAAAAGAACCAAGAGAATCGAACTGCGAACCGCCCTACAGAGCTCTTTCTCATTGTATAGACTAGTTTAAAGGTGCTTTTTGTCCTTTTTGAAGCATGACAGCCCCTGGTCACTGTATAGGTTCACTGCATGGAAAATAGCAGGAAATCCTATTGTAAAAATGTCCATTTGTGTCAAAGTCATAAGGATCTGAAACAACATGAGCGCTGATAACATTATTACAATTTTAATTTCTGGTTTAACTGTTGCTTTAAAGGCCCACTTAAGTGCCTTGAAACGCTTAGCATTATTCAGTGTGTTGATGTAATTTCCACTGAAACAGGAAAACAGGGCGGGACATATCAAACTCCCCTTTTTTAAATGGCCAATAATGTTTAGTTTATATCACAGTTCAGCCAGAATTGTTTATCTCAGTAAGTAGCAGTTTACTCTTAATCTCAAGCCGTTTCTCCTCCTAATCTCCTCTATATTGATTTAAGGGGAGACATGGCAGGCAAAAACGTTTTTTTTTTTTTTTTTTTTTTTTTTTTTTTTACTGGTAAATTTTTTGATTTAGGGCTATTTGTCTTCAATAACATGTCTTCTTTCAGAATTGTGGTGAAAAAAAAAGTCCAAAATACACATTTAGGTCTTTATTTTACTACACTTTGTCAATTTGCGTCTGTAGATTTCTCCTAAATTCAACAAAAGTTGGCGTTCTAAATCAACATGCTGCTCCGCGATCGCTTTCTGCACTCTGTCATCACATATACCGTTGAAAAGCTCTCTCTCTCCTGTACAATGTTGTCGGATCCAAATATGGTCATTTCCTTTTTTTTATCAGCAACCAATCGTGAAAGTACAATGGGGCATTTAACTCTAAAATCTCATTGGCTGATGTCAATTTTAAAGGCCCAGTTTCTCTGGTTTTTTTCTCATGTTCTGAGCCAGAAATCTCCACTTCAGCAGCTCTTACATACACCAAACTTTCCAGTTGTATTCCTATCTATATTCTTAAGGTTTTTACAGAGGGGTTTGTTCATATATCATTCAGATTCTGATTTATACAACATTTTATACCTAAAAACCTTTATACCTTTTTATGGCTGTTGACAGTTTATTTTTATTTTATTTTATTAATGGAGTGATAAAAAGAGATATCCAAAATTTCCCCTGTAAAAACCTTTGACTCTAATATGACAAAAAAAAAAAAAAATGAAACAAGAATTTTGAATCTGGCTTTATCCAATGTTCAGATTTCTCTTCTGGAAATATATGCAAATTAGCACATATTTAATGAGATACTAGATAATTTGCATATTTAAACATACATATTCTAAAAACTTGTAATACAAAATATATTTGTCTTAATGTCAGTAATCAACTAAGGAAGTTTCATGAAGTGAGAATGTTTTGAATGCTTATATCTTCTAAATGAGAATTGTATTTTATTTTTAGCACACTAGCTTATAGGTAACAGTAAGACTAACATGTTCTAAAAGCCAAAATACGTCAATTTTGATTTCATTGGGACTTTAAAGCTCTGTTTCACATTCATTATTTAAAATACTCTCCAAGGGAAAAATAACGGAAAATAGATTTTGACTTTTTTTTTTCTTTTCTTTTCTTTTAAAGCCTGCTGTGAGGAATCCGTTAGCATCCAAAAGCAGGATGATGTAATTTATTAGCTTAAAGGGTGAATTAACTTATTTTCCTTGAGTCTTGTGTGAACTTCCTTACAGTGTCATCTAACAACCAATTACTATTTAAATTCTAATTTATCTCAGTTAATTGGCCGAATTAATATTCACTGGAACAACGAAAGAGTCCCACTTGATTTGTTCCAGTTTTAATTGAACATATCTCAGCCCGTAATCAAGCTATGCGATATGCATCTTTTTAATCATGCTTGTCCACTTAAAGGCACCTTCAAATTCGCACCCAAATCTGTACCACAGAGAAGAGATAACAGGCTTTCAGCAGCACAGAGCATTTAAAAATTAAACTTCAAAATGATAATGACGGAAGG
The DNA here is from genome assembly GCF_965113295.1 of Leuciscus leuciscus. NCBI lineage: Eukaryota > Metazoa > Chordata > Actinopteri > Cypriniformes > Leuciscidae > Leuciscus > Leuciscus leuciscus. Next base: position 8,616,091 of record NC_138734.1, on the reverse strand, counting down.
GGATGAGAAGGATAGAACCAAAATATTTAACTCTGGGAAGAGACAGAAAGAGACCAGGAGGGTCTTTCCTGTTCTGTTGTACAGTTTGAACTATGCAACTTAAAACCGAATATATGTCTGTGCTGCATTAGGAAATATATATTTAAAAAGTAATGCAGACTTTCATAAATATGCTCTGGTCAAGTAGTAATTTTAACTTAAATGTATGTATTAACATATACAGTACTACCTCTGAAGTAAGCTATTACTCAATGACTGTTTTCAAAATGTTGATTTGATAGTCCACTTTAGACATACTACTAACTATAAGTAACTTTGCAATATGTCAACTACTAGTCCTTAGAATATTAGTAGACTTTCTACTAATCTGCTAACATTTTATTTGATGGTTCCCCAACAGACATTCTACAAGGTAACTTTGCAACTACATGTAAACGTATCTTATCCTACTAACCCTAACACCTAAAGCTAACCTAACAGTCTACTAATACTCTAATGAGAGTTAGTTGATATGTAGTTGAAAATGTATGAGAGTTAGTTGACATGTAGTTGCAAAGCTTTGCTAAGATTTCAAAAGTTGCAAACATATAAAATGAACTGAAAATAAAACATCTCATATAATATTTAGCTTGACCTGCTGAGGTTGACGGTCAACATTTTCTGAAGGTTAAGCACCTCATTTTACTAATCCTTTGTTTTAAAAAAAACAAACAAAAAACATGACTATATTTTCTACGAGTTTCAGACACTATTCCGTTATTCCGTACCCTATTTAGGGAAAGTGGCAGGAATGACGCAGGAGCGACAATGCCTATTCCCTCTATTGCGAATGTGTCTAGGAGCAGAAATGAGCATGGCAATATTACCTGTCCCTCTGTCACCACTTTGATTCAATTTGATTTCATGCTCAAGATGAAACACTCTCAGGACTATTTGAGCCAAGGCCAATATTCATTTAGATGGGAAGTGTGATAAGGAGGAGGGCTGGGAGCGTGATTAATTCTGTTACCCCGCTCATACTTGTATTTCATTACCAAGGTGACGGAGGCCACCACAGCTTTTTGCAAAAACAGGAAGCAATCAGTTTAACTTAGATACAGATAGGATGACCCACATGAAATGCATGTTAACGTGAAACGGTAATGTGTGTTTTGGTAAGTGATCTCATTCATATTTGAAGGTATTCATAACAGTACTGTAAATTAGGTTTTGCACATTTCGAAGAAGCAGCAAACATAAATGATATATGTTTACAGATGTACAAATGTTTACAGATCTTCTGAAAAAGTCTGCCTTTACCAGGACATCGCCACATGACTCACAATTTTCAGACTTTATATCAGTAAAACTTGTTCAAAATGGTCAAGAAATACTTTTGTTAAAATGCATTTATAAATAAAATCCAGATAAGACTAATAAATCATATTTAATAAGTTTAGATTAGATTATCATTATTAACTAATACATATTTATTAGACTTTTACCTCAATAAACTCTTATTAACAGTTAGTAAGGTAATTGTTAAGTTTAGGTATTGAGTAGGATTAAAGGGTAACTCTCGCCAAAATGCAATCTAAGGTCTTAGGTCTTTTTGTTAATCTAACCGAGGCGAACTTTTGTTTAAAAGCATAATTAGAATGGAAACTCCACTTTTAAGTTTGACCGTATTTTCGTTTTCGGTCAAATTGCCTTTTGAATGGGAGTGATTGGGGCACTTCTGTGAAAGCATAAAACATCGCTATTTTTAAAACACTAAGAAGTTCTCAATGCTCGAGTTCATGTGTAGAGCATCTGGTGATACTTCGAGCGAAGTTTCATGTTGTGTCGAGCCTTCTTAGTGTTTTAAAAATAGCGGTTTTTGATGCTATCATAGTCGTGCCCCTAGCACTCCCATTCAAAAGGCAATTTGACCGAAAACGAAAATACGGTCAATCTTAAAAGTGGAGTTTCCACTCTAATTATGCTTTTAAACGAATGTTTGCCTCGGGTAGATTAACAAAAAGACCCTAGGTTGCATTTAGGCGAGAGTAACGCTTTAAGGATGTAGAATATGGTCATGCAGAATAAGGCATTAATATGTGCTTTATAAGTACTAATAAACAGCCAATATCCTAGTAATATACATGCTGATAAGCAACTAGTTAATGGTGAGAATTGGATCCTAAGCTAAAGTGTTATCAAAATATTGTTAAAGTTCTAAAAAATTATAAGCTTAAAATTGTTGAAAGTAACATCAATGTGTGTTTACATCAAACATCAAAGTTTCTGCTTTAGTTCAATTAACAGAAGTGGTTTTTAATAGTTTTAGTTTTAATTAAAAACAATATCCCTGGCTCAAATAATTTGTGCAAGTAATGTACAAAACAAATTTGTGTTCTACAGTCACGCTCTGTGATTAAACAGAAATGCTTTCAATATTATGTTGGATAATCTCATAAAATAAACAATGACACAACATTTATTAATGGAACAACATTAATGCATGGAACATTGAAGGCTATTTGCACTTGTTTTGCACTTTACTCTCAGTTGGTAAGGAATGTGTCAGACTTATTGTCTGTGCAAATCAAAAACAGTCACACAACTGCTGTCTATAGATATCAAGCTGTATATAACCCAGAATATTCCTCATATCTCTAATGCATATTTATGTGTTTGTGTGAGTGAGAGCAACAACAACAACAAAAAGAAATGTATTAAAAAAAAACACAGTATGAAATCAATCTATTCATAAAGCATCCAGTTGCCACACTTTGAAAGAGCCAAGCCGGATGAGGTAAAAGCAGGTAGCTGTAAAAAGCACATCCTGCAGTTTAGAGGACATTAGGGACACTGAGAGAAGAATTAGTCAAAGGGTTCAAAATTAAACCACTGCTGAGCAGAGTACTCTATCTGGAAATGTATAAAAGATTTGTTTAGTCAGAGCCCACAAAGCAATATTTGTCCACAACCATTCAGGTGCTGGCGGAAAGCCAGAAGCGCTGAATGTTTAATACATTTTATTACCGGCAGGATGGAGAATACTAATGTTAATTCTTGCTCTTGAAACTCACATTCTGCTCACGTGTGGTTAAGATGGCGGAGGAAGGTTGTGGAAGACTGATCAAAGCTGCAGTTATTGCATGGCAATTTATACCTCATTTCTCTAGCAATCCATTATTTAATAGGAATATGTGTTAACAACAACAAACCATAAGGAAATGAGGTAGGCACTTCTCTTAACAGTAATATTGTCATTATGTTGCCGATAAATTTCTTGCAGTGTAATTAGTGACTTATTTTTGTACTAGCTAGTTGTTTAGCTGTCATTGGTTAACAAAGTTGCCGTTTTACAAATTGCCTTTGAATTGAGCATAATCAAATAAAAAAATGTATTTAATGTTGTCTTTAAACTAAATAGATAATATTGTAGAGTTATATCTTTAAATAATAAAGTCATGGATTAATTCCCTATTTAGATAAAGCATTTGACACTGACTGATTCTAAACAAATCATTAAAAATGTAATTTCCAGCTCTCAGCTTGTCCCCTCATTAAACCTTTCTTTCTGTGGGCTGAAATTAAGGCAGAAAAATAAGACGCTCTTTTAGGGTGACTCACGGTCTGTTGAAATCACAGTCTCGGTTAATGGAGCTCTAAAGCACAGCCATTGCACGAGCAGCAGAATTAGTTTACGAATTAAGTGTTTACTTTCATTTTTCCATTTCATGTGGCTTTAGTGTCCCAAGAAGCCGCTCAAGCACGGATCGTCAAACTGTTAACATGAGTAATATGTTAATTGTTGCTAATGTCTTCCTCCGGAAAGGCATTTCAAACATTTCTTGCTCGACCGTTTAATTAGTTGCATTGAAGTTTTGGTAATAAAGTAGGATTAGCCAGAAGGCCTAAAATGTATTGATTGTAGATGTTCCAGCATCATTTAATGAGACCCGTGTGCATTTTGGTAATTCACATTTTGAATTATCTGTGAATTGCTGCTGCCATTTAATTATTGTGGAGTCACAAAATATCCCCTTAACATCAGCAAAATGGTGGAAAAGTGGCGTGCAAAGGCAAGAATGTAATCCTCACTCGCATTTAATGGCTTAGTAACAGCATTCCAATTTGCATCGAACAATAATTAGGCAGCTTTTATTTGAAATTGGATGTTTTTCCTGAAGATAGCAAAATTGTTTTGACACAAGACTCACCCTCTGATTTTCCTCATGCTTGAAAGACAATATTGTAATGTGTTGTTATGCTAAAAGCTGTTCTGCCTTGCTTGCTGGTTTAACCGCTTAAAGGAATCATTCACCCTAAAATTTGAAGAAGAAAAAAATTTTTTTACTTGCCTTAAAGGGATAGGTCACCCTAAATTGAAAATGAAAGTAAGTCACAATTTACTCAACTTGGAGTTTTTCCAATGTAGTATCTTTCTTTTTCGGACGACAAAAGGATATATAATGTCAGTGAATAGTGACCTCAAGCTTTAAAAAAGATGTAAAAGTATCACATATACCCATGTAATATGTGCCATATTCCCAAGCAGGGTCCGAAATGAACTTTTTGGCTCACCTGCCACGGGGACTGGTAGATGAAAAAATCCACCAGCCAAGCATATTTTTTCCTGGCCAAAATAATAAACAGCCTTTTTTGTCACATATACATTAATTTCAGTACATTTAATTGAGATAATAAGGTATTATGTTGAATACAAACATAAAAAATTGTCCAAAGCTAAATTTGAAATGTATAATAAAAATAAAAAAATCTATAAATTGATCAAAATGAGAGAAATATATGAAATATTACTATCATTGGGGTGAAAAAAAAGAAAAAAAATTGTCAATTTACCTGACTCATGTGGAAGGGAAGGAAGAACGTACTGGTTCCCTGAGAGATAAGGGAATTGCATTGCATTGCATTGCCAACGCTATGAGAACTCATTTTCTCAAAAAAAAGAACGTCCATGGTGTATAAAGTCCGAAATTCGCGTCCTAAATTTTCGCACATTAAAAAATAAACACGTTATGTCAATCACACTTGTACACTGCCTCCGAAACTGTCGTCCGTCAAAAAAAAATTTGAATCAGGTTCGATTTTCGGCGTTTTTCGCATCCGTAGCAAGCATTTTGAATGGTGTTTTGACAAATCAAAGCCACCGAATCACGAAAGCGAAAAAAACGCATGCGATAATTTCGTACTCAGTGTGCAAGGGCCATAAAGCAGAAGCAGCCTGGCCAGCGGCGGAGTATGCATGATCCGCGAGTTCTGAAGACGTTCTGCACAGCTTAGATGGGTGCGCGACCTTTGCTCTCCAACTGCCAGCAGTGGAAGGACACAAATGTGCGGCGACCGCTTCTTCCAGTGGCGGGAGCTTCACATATCGTTTTTCCTCAGCGCCGTCAACAGATGAGAGCGTTAAGACAAGAGGCAGAAGAGCGCGTGCGGCGCTGAAAAGGGCGCGCTGAATATTTCATATTTTTGGTATGAACATTCACCCGCCAGTGTGGCGGATAGCCTTTTGAGATTTACTCGCCAATCGGAAAATCTACCCGCATTTGGCGCTTGGCGGGTGTTAATTTCGGACCCTGTTCCCAAGTGTTCTTGGGGTAGGCTATACGATAGAGTTTGGTGAAAAACAAACCGAATTTTAATGCATTATTTGACTAAAATCCTGACCCTGGCCATTGGTCTTCTGTGCACAACTGCACTTTCATGAGCGCCACAGTTCACTCAGACTCGCTCAGAAAAGCACACAAGTTGTGAGAAATCAAGACGAATACAATTTCAACATGAAATACAATGCTTAGAAATCCCCCAAATATTGATGTGCTTTCTTCATCGAGTTAAACATCTTCAGACTGGAACTCCGGTTGTCAGCTGACAGTCAGAATGTGAACGTGATAACTTGTTACTACGAACACAACAGTTGTATTCACCTCAGAGAAGAAAGTACATTTGTATTTCAGATCACATTATTATTATTCTTGATTTCTCACAACTTGCCTGCTTTTTCTGGACGAGTCAGAGTGAACTGCGACGCTAATAGAGTTTCATGAACACGCAAAGGCAAATTAATTAATTAATTAAATTTATTATTTAATTCTGTTAAATAATACATTCTAATTTCAGTTTGTTCTTCACCAAACCCTATCGTATACCCCCAGAACCCTTTTTTTGCATATTTTTTAAAGCTTGTATGCTGGCCATTATTCACTCCCAAATGGCGATATAATGTCCATTTTAGGGTGAACTGACCTTTTAAAGTCATTCCAATCTCCTATGCTGTTAGTTTTCCCATGAAACACAAAATGGACCACGTCATAGTGACGTGTGACCTGTCTTACACTCTTAAAACATAAAGGTTCTTTATTTTACATTGATGGTTCCATGAAGAATAAATCCTTTCCTTTCTTTGTTTAGACGACCAGTGTTTATGGTGTTGAAGAGTTGAATGTATTGTTGAAATTCACGATTGATGGGTTCGACTATGTCATTTTTGTCATGGCAAACAATGAAGTGTTTTAGTTCAAGGAGCTTGTCCTGAAAAAGAGAACAGGATTCAGATACGAGAGAAATTCAATGTAGTAATACAACTATGGAAAATGAAGTGCCAGAAAATGCTGTGCAAAATGTCTGTGGAATTACTATGATTAATGCAGAATTATCAGGGGGGAAAAAACTAAAACAAATATTACTGCACAAGAAAATAAAGAGGAAGTAAGAGAGGAAACAGTAAAAGATGTTGCAGAATTTGTTTCTGGGCAAAGAACAAATTGGTACGCTGGAGATACTTGGACCACTGGGATGAATTTCCACACCAGGAATATTAAATCCAGTCTCTGTTTTGTCTGATATCCCAAACTGTCAGCAGAGTATTGTCTGATACCCAAAATCAGTTATTATTATTATAGGTTATAATAATGCAAGGATCGATTGATCAAAAAGAGAAAAGGGTAAAACATTTTTCGACTGCTAGACTAGAACTACTAAACTATTCTATCAGAAATAGCATGTTTTTTTTTGTTTGTTTTTTTTGCTATTTGAAATAAATCTGAAGACGGTCTCATCCATGTTGAATTTTAAGACATCAAAACATTATTTAATGTACATTGTCTATGTATTTATCATCAAATATATGAGCTATATTTTATTTGCAGTTCATCATGGCCACACTATCTTGGACTGTGGAATGTATTAACTTTACAGTAAAGTTATTTAAGTACAAAAGAAAACCTTTCTTTTTCATTATGTTTAGAGAACAAATGAAGGAAATTACAAAAATAAAGTAGACATCTTGAGTACCGCACAACCTCACAGTGTTTATCTCTGTGTGATTTATCAGAAAGCACTGTGAGAAAAGAGATCTCAGCTTCTGTGAACAGCTCTCAGTGGGACTGTGACTGACGGAGTTCCTAAAGATCTGATAGCGACATATTTGCAAATGCTGTTTTAAGAGAGCATTTTAAATGATGCTTTCAGAGTAACTTGCGTCAATGTGGATTTTCAATGGAATATACAATCAGATATAATCTCTTCTCCAGAAATATATCATTACATCTGCATATTTTTTTTTTTTCTCCCAAAGCTATTGCCATATATAATAAAGTGTTTTTATTGTCTGTTAATATCAAATGCTGGGTGCTGTTGTACTGAATAGCAGCATGGCTGTGATTGGCTGGAGGCACGAGGAGGCCAATAATTACAGACTTGATGATATCCAGTGTTACAGAATGATTGTGAATATGATTACATTTGTTATTATCAAACTGTAAATGTAGTAAAATACATTTATGATTTGTATTTGTATTACAAAATGTATATTGCAGCACTAAGTGCAAATAGCAATAGATGTTATTTACAAGTGAAAATAGCAGTATTTTCTTTGCACTAAGTGTAAAATAGTTAGGTGCTGTTTATACTGGCAGATCTTATTTGCAGTGTTTTTGCCAGTTTCAGCCCGACGCATTTATAATTTTCACATCCTGCACCTCTTTGTTTGGGCGTGCTGGTCTGAAAACAAGATGTGTTCAGACGCATTGTTGGCCATACCTGTCAAATATCCCGTTTTGGCCGGGAAAGTCCCGTATTTTACCCTTCTTTCCCGCCGTCCTCCCATATTAGTATTTTCCCGTAAATCATCCGTATATTAACCTGCGTTATTAAAAAAGAATAATACCCCGGACCAATATGTTTGTCCAATGTTGACCAGTTGCCAGATCTTGTATTAAATGCATTATATTCACACAATCCACACACCATATACAATTTCAACCTGCTTGTCACCTCAACCTGGCAACCTATAACCCAGTTGCGCAGTCGCGGAAAGTTTAACCTGAAAGCGAGCCGATAGACATAGCAGGCGGTGTCCCCGCAAATAAACCGAAGTACAGTTGTAACCTACCTCTTGCTATTCTTCCGTAACTTATTTTCAAATGCATGCTTAGTGCAGCCCCTCGAATTGGGAGATGCCAGACCCTTAATCTTTCAGATTTGGGTCTGGATTTCCAGGCTACCTAAAGCCTACTCTTGTTACACCTACCCGTAACCCTACATGTTAAACACTTTATTCCCACTATTAAATAACCGTTAGGGACTTTATTTCCACTTTTCAAATATTTTCAAATTTTTCATTTATTATGAATGCCTCTCTCAGCTGATATGCGATGGGAAAAGGGAGAAGAATGAGTTCGGAAAAAGGCTGATTCGAACTCGGGTTGATCGCATCAAAAGCTTATGCCAATCACCTTACTCTCCACCCCACTGATCCTGTAATAAATAGCATTTATTTTGTAATCTTGTGTGGTTCAATCAGACAATGGTGGGTGGAGTTAGTGTAAATAGCCTCTGCCAACAAGACGGGCAATTTGCACTTGGTGTTTATTTTTTAAGAGATTCCTAAGAACTTAGATTTCTAAGATCTTCCAGTTTATTTTTATGTGGCACAAATAAAACATATAAAGAGAGATACTAAACTGGCATACTAATTGGGACATGGATTTGCCTCTTAGAACTTTGCACACACATTTGTGTATGTGTGTGTGTGTGTCAAGAGGAATTAAAAAAAGCACAAGATGAAAAAAGTTTTGTGAAAGAAAGACATGTTGTAGCACTTTATCTAAGTGATGTTTGGATGAGTGACTGATGAATGCTGTGAAGCTGTGGTATTTATTCGCATGCATGTGAGTTAACTGTGAAAAGCTCAGCCTGATAGTGAAAAAACACAACAAAGTATTTCAATGAATATTTAACAGAGCATTGCTCTCAAAAGATGAAGCTATAAAAATAAATAAAAAACTTTTTACTTTAGCAACAGAACCATAATGGTTGAAAATATCAATTGTTTGTTCTCCAAATTTGTAATGCAAATTAGGACAGCATAAAATTAACAAAGTTGACCATCACTGCTTTTCTCCTTGATGAAATTCACAGTTTGAAAGTCAGTCAGACCTCTATTTTATTTTTGTGTTTAATCTAATGGGTACATTAAAAAAAAAAAAAAAAAGAGAGAGAGAGAACCCAGACAGCAACATAATGTCGGCCCAGATCCGGGCAGCAACTGGTACATGTGGATCTGGAATTATCATAACCCACATGAATATGCCATATAGCGTACGTGGAGGAACAGCTCACCCAAAATGTAACACTTTTTTGAATTAAAATAAAAATGAAATTAAAATAAAAGAAAAATTGACTTGAAAGCCTCAGTAGATTATCGAAAATGATTTACATTTTTGGGTGAACTTTCCTTTAAAACAGTACGTTGAACAGCTAATCTGTTGCTAAAGGTTATTTAAAAACTATATGTATTTCTTTCTTTTGTGGAACACAGAAGAAGATATTTTGTAGAATTATGGGGCCCAAACAACACTAGGAGCCCTATTTTAACGATCTGAAACGCAAGTGTCAAGCGCAAAGCGCAAGTAACTTTGTGGGCAGATCTCCGGCACTGTTGCTATTTTCCCGGCGGGGTAAATGCCTCTTGCGCCCGGCGCAAATCTAAAAGGGGTTGGTCTAAAGTAGCTTCATTATTCATAGGTGTGGTTTGGGCGTAACGTGAAATAAACCAATCAGAGCAACATCTCACATTCCCTTTAAGAGCAGGCGCGCTTGTTCTAAAGCGGATTCCTATTATAATGGCGGATTTGCCAGGAGCGGTTCACAGCCGAGGAGACCGACGTTCTCGTCAGGGATATTGCGGATGGAGAAACCCACCCAAATTAACTTCGGTTAAACAGGCGTATGATAATTTGGGTAAATGTGTAAGTTAGATGTATGCTTTTATAATAAATTGTCTGTCTGTCTATCTGTCTGTCTGTCTATCTATCTATCTATCTATCTATCTATCTATCTATCTATCTATCTATCTATCTATCTATCTATCTATCGTAATTTACATTTAGTCATTTAGCAGACGCTTTTATCCAAAGCGACTTACAAATTAGGACTAAATTCAGCGAATCATCATAAAGAGGCAAAAGCAACTACAACGCAAGAAGTGCTCAAAATACGAAGTTCAGGTATTATTCAGAGTAGCATAAGCCTGATAAGTGATGTTTCAAAGGGAAAGCATATATATATATATATATATATATATATATATATATATTTTTTTTTTTTTTTTTTTTTTTTATAAGGTTAAGTGCTCACGGAAGAGATGGGTTTTCAGCTGTCTTTTGAATGTTGTCAGGGATTCTGCATTCCGGATGAGGGTGGGGAGAGCGTTCCACCAGCATGGAACTGTGAATGAGAATGTTCTGGAAAGTGATTTTGTGGCTTTCTGTGATGGAACCACGAGACGTCGCTCGTTGACCGATCGTAGGTGTCTGGTAGGGATGTAGACTCGTAGGAGTGAGTGAAAGTAGGAGGGAGCTGAGCCTGTGCTAGATCTGTAAGCAAGCGTCAGTGCCTTCAACTTGATGCGAGCAGCGAGAGGTAGCCAGTGCAGAGTGATGAACAGAGGAGTGACGTGGGCCCTCTTGGGCTCGTTGAAGACAAGACGAGCTGCAGCATTCTGGATCATCTGTAGGGGTTTGGTTGCACATGCTGGAAGTCCAGCCAGAAGAGCATTGCAGTAGTCAAGCCTAGAGATGACCAGGGCCTGGACGATAAGTTGTGTTGCATGCTCAGTTAGGAAAGGCCTGATCTTCCTGATGTTGTGCAGTGCAAACCTGCATGATCGAGCTGTCTTTGAAATGTGATCTGTGAAGGTCAGCTGGTTATCAAACGTTACTCCAAGATTTCTGACCGATCTTGATGGGGTGATTAATGATGACTCTAGCTGGATGGTGAAGTCGTGCTGTAGAGACGGATTGGCAGGGAGGACGAGAAGCTCAGTCTTTGCCAGGTTGAGCTGCAGGTGATGTTCCTTCATCCATGTGGAGATGTCCGCCAGACAGCTTGAGACCCGTGCAGCTACTGTGGGATCATCTGGTTGAAATGAGAGGAAGAGCTGCGTGTCATCAGCATAGCAGTGGTAGGAAAAACCGTGTGTCTGTATGATGTGTCCCAGTGATGTGGTGTAGATGGAGAAGAGGAGGGGACCAAGAACTGAACCCTGGGGAACACCTGTGGTCAGCTGATGTGCTCTGGATACCTCACCTCTCCATGCGACCTTGAAGGACCTACCTGTGACATAGGACTCAAACCAGTGGAGTGAAGTTCCTGTGATGCCCAGTGATGAGAGGGTGGACAGAAGGATCTGATGATTCACAGTGTCGAAGGCAGCAGACAGATCCAGGAGAATGAGGACTGAAGATTTGGAAGCAGCTTTTGCGATCCGTAGGGCTTCTGGGACTGACAGTAATGCAGTCTCAGTTGAATGCCCTTTCTTGAAGCCAGCTTGGTTGACATCCAGCTGGTTGTTTAGAGACAAGAAGGATGTTAGTTGGTTGAAGACAGCTCTTTCAAGTGTCTTCGCAATGAATGGTAGGAGAGAGTATAATGTAATAATGTATGATTTGCAAAAATGAAAACTGCTGCTGTTGTGTAGATGAGAGAATCAAAGTGCGCATTGTGCACACGCTACATTGATTATGGCCAAGCATGCGCCCTTAAAATAGCATATGAATAACATGCGCAACGCGCCACTGACTTTAAACTATTTTTTTCCTGGTCAGTGGCGCAATTGTTTTCTAAACCTGCAAAATAGCATGAAGGAACGTTTGCGCCGGAACACGCCTCCTCTTTGCGCTGAACCGCCCCCGGGAGCGCAAATGTATTTCTTAGTTAACCGACGTGCGTCTGTGGAGGGAAAAGTCCGCTTTGCGCGGGTGCAAGATAGGAATGATACATGCGTCGCTGTACAAAGTCAATTGCGCTGGGTGCAAGATAGGGCCCTAGAACTCATTGGAAGATTTTTATTTTTTTTTATATTTTTTTTATATATCTCCTATCTATAAATAAATATAGGTTTGGAATGGTGCGAGGGAGACTAAATGATGACAGAATTTTCATTTGTTTGGGTGAACTATCCCTTTAACATTTCTCAGTCAATGTGAAAGGATTATCAGCATCAATTATCAAACACAACCAGATTCTGTGTTTCAGAGACACTCTGTGATCGATGAGGAAGACGAAGCATAGTGAAGGTCTCATTCTCATGGTTTCATTTGCATTCCTGTGATGTTGAAAGGTATTCACACTAACACTGAAATATTGGCCTGTTCTGCTGGTTGCAGACATAAATCATGCCCTGTAGGCCTCTTTCATCCAGCTGCCTTAGGCTCTAGCTTTACAGAAGCACAGTATGCGGTGAGGACATGATTTTTTTCCCTCACTTTGGAACAGGGGCAGATGCTGAACCCTGAAATATTGTGAGAACTATGAGAGGTTTCACTCTCAAACAATTGGGACTCCCATTGCTCTTATGACTTCCATTGCTCTTACTTCTCCGCTGTATGATCTTCACTGGCTACCCGAGGCATCACGTATTCACTTTGTCCATTCCTTGTTTTTGGTTGTCTACTGTAGATGGAAGGTAATTTAGTGTTCTCCTAAATTATAGAATTCACTACCCCTTACACTTCGTAATATCTCATCTATGGCTTCCTTCACTGTAAAAAAAAATTACATCCCCAAGTCAAAAATTTCAAGTGACCGATAACATCTACATTTTTCAATTAGTCTGACGTATTATTTCTCATTGAGCCAATGTTAACAGACTATTGCAACAAGAATTTCACTTGAGCCAATTGAAAAATGTAGATGTTATCGGTCACTTGAAATTTTTGATTTGGGAGGGTTAGAAATTTTTTAGTGTTCAAGACTCAGCTAAAAACATATCTAACATGTACTTTTGGATAATGGGGCTTTATGTCCTTATGTGTTTGCAATGTGTATGTGCGTATGTGTATGTATAAGTGAATTGTAATGTACAATGTAAAGCGACCTTGAGCTATGGAAAGGCACTATATAAAAATCATGTTTAATTAAAACTGCTATAGGCCTACTTGTAGGTTTAACTGAAAAAAACTAAACGATGTATCTCACAACAGAAAAGTTGCATGCATTAACGCATTCGTTTTGCTTCTGGAAGTTGCATATTGTTAAGTCCAAAATGTAGTTTGTCCGCATAAAGTGCGCGTAATACGAACTTGTACTTAATATGCGCATGGTCACACACGTGCATTGTTGTTGTTTTTTTGCACTAATTAGTTTGTCCACAAAGTGGCAACAGTGTCCCAGGGCTGTTGAAGGTAGTCAAAAAAATAAATAATCAAGAGACAGAAATGGAACTTAAGAGTAGAAATGGATGGCTACTTGTATTAGAGGAGGTTAGAAAGTACCCGCATTTGTACAACTCTACAACTGAAAGATGTGTATATGAGTTAGAACTCATGGCGAGAGATTGCATAGCCACTGGTAGTGCAAGTAGCATTGTCGTAATGTGCATGGATCGACCGGCTGTGTACATTTACACGACAAATAAAGTATACTTTGAAAGGCTATACAGTACAACTGCATGTGCACTTAAGCTAACGTACACATAAAAAACTGACATAATATACATTGCACTTTAGAATGTCAAGATAATAAGCCATTAAAACTACAATAATCCAGTCAGTAATCAATACGTTTGGTTGTTTTCAACATTTGTTGTTTACATGATCTAAGAGTTACTGTGAACTGCCAGAGACAATATATTCTCTGAAATCAAAGGGTAACATGCACACTATACAAGCAGCGTCTAGAAGCTGGAGGAATTTTGTTTTCATTGAAGTATGAAGAGGCAAATCGTCAGAGCTCTGCAGAGGCTTCCCATCGCTGCCAGCTATTTACAAGCAGCGCAAAACTTCCCCCGAAATCTCCGACAGGCAACTTTAACAAGTTTGATGTTGCATCCTCCTAGCTAACATTCAAGGTCTTTAGGCTATAGGGGGGTTTATAAGCGAAGTTACTCAGCTGGCTCAGCTTCAGTCATGTATGAGCTACAAATTTGTTATTCTGACAATTTCAATAAAATCACTGTCCCACCTGCCTATTGACTGTACTCAAAGATTGCCTCAGATGTGGTTTAGGCTTTGTTTGTAATGCTTATGCAATCTGGGCAAAAGTATATTGTATATTTCAGGACCCAGAATGGTAACTCAGTAAAGTAATGTTTAGCATACAAGTAAACAAATCAAACATTGAAATGCATGATCTTAACAAGTTAGTAAAATAACATATAGGCTTGCTTTTATAGTTAAATGTTTTTTGAATGTCAGTGGTTTCATGATTAATTTATGTAAGTAAATTATGTAGCTTAAACATGCTCCACATGTGACTTAATGGAGAGAGTAAAATGTTGTACTTGATGTACTTAATAGTGTTTAATGTTCACTTATGATTCCACTGTCCTGAAGAGTGAGTTTTTGCTTATAGGCCGAAGAACTGGTGGACTACACTGTAGAAAGTGGTAACCTGCAATTGTTACCTTTAAGAGCTATTACTTCTTGTTTGTGTTGGTATATATTGATGTATTTATGTGATTTAGAGATAATAAGTAATATTTCTGACTTAGAACTAGTTCATTTTGATGTTAGATTTTTATTCAGACTATCTTGGTTTGCTGCTTTGTTCATGAAGCATTTTATTAATTAACACTTAGCATGCTAATATGTGCTATTGCTCTTAACCGTTCAACGGATAGCTAGTACTAACTTATAATATAACAGTAATATGCCACAAAATATATTAATTCATTCATCTTGTTAGTGAATCATATAAAATAACTTTGAAACTATTTGGGTAACTTAACAGTATATAGCTGTTTTTTTTGTTTTTGTTTTTTGCCCACCATTAGAATATTAGTTATTACCAATTAAATTAAATTATTATTGTCAAATAAATTAAATTATTGAGATTAATCTCTTGGTCAGTCTTTAGAAAGCAAAATGCAACAGTAATGTTAAATTTGGTAAATGTATTTATTATTATGTTTTTACACCATTTTTACACCGTTTTCCCTGGACCCTAGTTTGAAAACCCCTGCTTTATTCTACAACTGTAGTGTAAGGTTTTAGTAAAGATTGGAAGCCTATGAACCCCTGAACAAAGTTGAAATATCTTATATAATTTAGGATGTATGGTCGGTCGATGGTAAACCCTTATCTGTTGCATCACCTGTCTTTCTCTTTTAACTTGAGGCTAGAGTTTTGGCCTCATGGGATTTTCCTTAAAAGATTTAATGAATTGCTTCCAAGATCAATGTGCTATAGTCTCACATAGCCAGACTTTTCACAGTTTAGTCCACTCTCCAGCTTATTCTGGAAAATAACTGCCTGCAGAAGATACTGTCAAACAATCACAGTTGTTTTCAATTGACATTGTGGGACGCCACAACAACAGTTACGTGACTGTTCCTATTTGTTTTTCCATTGGGTGGTATCGTAGATGTATAATAAGTTGTCTTGTATAAAAGTGTCTACTTCCTTACTCCCCCAGCATTAATAATGAGTTTGCATGTACTTTCTCAGCCTTTTTGTATATGTGCATGTGTATTAGATGAAAGGGTGGGTGACTGTCATATATCCTCTTTAAGATGGCAGAAGTCAGACAGCAAAGGTGCATGCAGGGAAATTGAATCCTGTCTACTTAATGCATCTGAAATTGTGCTTCTCTTGCATGTCGATGTGGAGCTGTTTATTCACAGGGCTTCTTTCCTCCGTTATTCATATCATCACTGCATTCACAGACTTCACTGTCCCATCAAACTGCAGATGAGACATCTCCCCGTCAAAAAGATGGACACGGACATGGAATCCATGGACACAAATATGATGCCTTTATATTCTCTTTTATATCTGTACTTGTTGTTGACATGGTCACGGTGCGGTAGATTGCATTTAAAAAGGCGAGTTAAGTACATAAATGGTGTTAGGATGCAGGGGCAGCCAGGAACATATTTCAATATTTTTATATTTGAACATATCTGAATTGAAACTATTTGGATTTCCTCATTTATTACACCTAAAATGTGGTTTGATCTTAATTTAAGTCACAGTTATAGTTAAACACAATCAGACTAAACTTATATCAACAAACAATTGTACTTTTTACGTTTAAATTGAAAACATCATTAGCATTCACGGTGCAGGGTGGAGAAAGTAAGTAACCTTTGAATTTAGCAACTCTAAGGTTTTGTGCTAAAGGACAGTCTGCATCATATGTTTTATGTAGCTGCTTAAGATTTTTTTACTTATTTTGAACCATCCCACCACACAAATCTGTTTCAGTTTATCAATATTGATGAGTTGTCTTGATGGCACAGCTGTTGTGGCACATCATCTGAATTGACTTAAGGTCAGGGCTCTGCCATTCTTTAATTCTCGGGTTCTTAACTCTGGCCCTCAAAGTCCACTTTTCTACAGAGTTTAGCTTCAAACCTAATCAAACACACTTGAACAAGTTAATCAAGGTTGGTGAGTTTCATCAAGGTTGAAACTGAACTGCTGAAAAGAGGACCTTGAGGGACATTTACTTGTGTGTTTTGGGCCATTGTCTTGAAGTCATGAACTGCTGTCCTAACATTCCCCTGTAAGATGAATTGATGCATTCTAAAAGCATGTAAGAAGCAGCAGCAGGTATTGGTTTGAGTGAGAAAATGTCATGCTAGTCTCAAGTCTGTGGGCATACATGAGAAGGGTTGGCCTTGCCTGCCTTACACATACATGAGAAGGGTTGGCCTTGCCTGCCTTACACATGCTTTTCATGGACCAGATCAGAAGACATTAATGCAGAATTGAATGCAGAAATCCAGATTCAAAGGGTTCACAAACTTGTTCCTGCCACTGTATAGTTTATATATATATATATATATATATATGTATATATATATATATCTAAAGCACAGCATATATATATATATATATATATATACACATATATATATACAAGTAAACCTGGATTTTGCTCCATAGCATGGCGTTTCATCCGGTTATTTTTGAATGAAACTCCTCAAACTGGTGAATTTGAAATCCTTTATAAAACTGTAAAATACACAGTATATTTAAATCAAAATATAATAAGAAATGCACAAAACAGAAGAGTTAGATACAGAACATAGTGTTTAAAAAAAAAACAATTGAAACAAGGAAGCAATAAGTCAAGTCAAGTCAAGTCAAGTATATTTGTATAGCGCTTTTCACAATACAGATTGTATCAAAGCAGCTTCACAGTATTAAATTAAAATAATACAACAAGGTTTGTTTCTAGTGGAATTTATTGATTGATCAAATTAAATTAAATATCCCCAAAATATCCCCAACTGAGCAAGCCAAAGGCAACAGTGGCAAGGAACCGAAAAACTCCATCAAGTGACTTAATGGTGTCCTAAAACTCCATCAGGTGACCTAATGGAGAAAAAAAAAACCTTGGGAGAACCCAGGCTCAGTCGGGGGCCAGTTCTCCTCTGGCGTTTATGAACTATAGGCCGGATTGTAGTTTGAACTGTAAGATTAAAAATATTATATGAATGCCTGGCTGAAGAGATGCGACTTTAATCTATTTTTAAACTGGGAGAGCGAGTCTGAGCAACGAACAGTATCAGGAAGGATATTCCAGAGTTTTGGAGCTAAATGTGAAAATGCTCTCCCTCCTTTGGTGGTTCTGGATATCCTAGGTATGACCAAAAGCCTTGAATTTAGTGATCTTAAAGAGCGCGATGGATTATAGGGCGATAGAAGATCCGTTAAATAGACTGGAGCTAAGCCGTTTAGGGCTTTATAAGTCAGTAGCAATACCTTGTAATTAATACGGAACTTTATAGGTAACCAATGCAGTGATGATAAAATCGGTGTTATATGATCATATTTTCTTGATCTAGTAAGAACTCTAGCGGCGGCATTTTGGACTAACTGTACTGTAGCTTGTTTATTGAGGATGCAGGACAACCAGCTAATAAAGCATTACAGTAATCCAGTCTCGAGGTCATGAATGCATGAACTAACTTTTCTGCATCAGAAACTGATAGCATATTACGTAGCTTAGCAATGTTTCTAAGGTGGAAAAAGGCTGTTTTTGTAACATGAAATATGATTTTCAAAAGACAGGTTGCAATCGAGTATAACACCCAGGTCTTTTACTGTAGAGGATAAAGTAACAGGACATCCTACGATGTTAAAGTTGTATTGTGAGAGGTTTTGTGGGCGTTTTTTTGAACCGATAAGTATTACCTCTGTCTTGTCTGGATTTAATAAAAGAAAATTACGCGTCATCCAATCTTTTATATCTTTAACACACTCTGTCAATTTGGATAATTTAGCGTTTTCATCCGGCCGTGATGAAATATATATTTGAGTGTCATCAGCATTTCAATGGAAACTAATTCCATGTTTCCTTATTATATTTCCAAGTGGCATCATATATATTGAGAATAACAGAGGGCCTAACACAGATCCCTGCGGCACTCCATAGTTTACTGGAGTTATGATCGATTTTTCTCCATTTAAATAGACAAAATGGTAGCGGTCAGATAAGTATGATTTGAACCAGCTTAATGCTTGTCCTTGAACACCAGTATAATTTTGTAGTCGATCTAAGAGTATTGTGTGATCTATAGTATCGAACGCAGCACTAAGATCAAGTAAAACTAGTATTGAGATACAGCCTTGGTCAGAAGCTAAAAGTAAATCATTTGTGATTTTAACGAGCACAGTTTCAGTGCTATGGTGCGGTCTGAATCCAGACTGAAACTTTTCATAGATATCATTTTCTTGCAAGAAAGAGCCCAGTTGAGCGGACACCACTTTTTCTAATATTTTAGACATAAATGGAAGATTTGAAATGGGTCTATAATTTGCTAGGTTATTATGATCTAATTGTGGTTTCTTAATGAGTGGTTTTATAACTGCCAGTTTAAATGTTCTTGGAACATGACCTAAAGATAAAGACAAGTTAATAATATTGAGGAGATGCTCTTCCACTACAGGTAACACTTCTTTCAGTAGTTTAGTTGGTATAGGATCTAATAAACATGATGTTGTTTTAGATGAAGTGATATTTAACTCTTTTTGTTCTATAGTTGTAAAGCACTGTAATTGTTCTTGCGGGGTGATAATTGAGGCTGAATTATAAGGCGCAATTGAAGATTGAACGTTTACAAGTGTGGTTCTGATGCTTTCTATTTTCTCAGTGAAGAAGTTCATGAAATCATTACTACTGAACTGTAACGGGATATTTTGTTCGGGTGACGTCTGTTTATTTGTTAGTCTAGCCACGGTGTTAAATAAAAACCTTGGATTATTTTGGTTATTTTCTATTAGTTTGCGGAGATGCTCTGCCCTGGCCGCTTTTAGGGCCTTTTTATAACGTGACATACTGTCTTTCCACGCAATTCTAAAGACCTCTAAATTAGTTTGTTTCCATTTACGCTCTAAAATACGGGTTTCTCTCTTTAGAACATGCGTAGTATTGTTGTACCATGGTGCTTTATTTTTTTCTCTGACCTTTTTTAATTTAATGGGTGCAACAACATCCAATGTTCCAGAGAGAATGGTGCTCATAGTGCTAGTTAGTTCTTCTAGTTCATCTGTTTGTTTGGGTTCAGGCAGCAGCCGAGACAGATTAGATAAGCAATTTGAGAAATTATCTATGGTGGATGGGAGGATTGTTCTGCCTGGTTGATAACGTGGCGCCGCATGACATATTACAGCAGTACGTAATATGCAAGTTACCATGTAATGGTCAGTGACATCATCACTTTGTGGAATGATATCTATATCGGTTGGATCGGTTCCATGTGATATAATTAAATCGAGTGTATGATTAAGACGATGAGTTGGTCCGGTGACGTTTTGCTTGACCCCAAATGAATTTAATAAATCTGTAAACGCAGCCCCTAACGCATCATTTGGATTATCTACGTGTATGTTAAAATCTCCAACAATTAATGCTTTATCGACATTGACTAATAGGTCTGAGAGAAAATCTGCAAACTCTTTTAGGAAATCAGCGTAAGGCCCTGGCGGTCTATATACGGTAGCCAAGGCTAGAGATAATAGGGATGTTTTTCTAACATCTAAGAGCGTAACATTTAGTACAAGTACTTCAAACGAAATAAACTTATAACCCGTTTTCTGAGTAACATTGAGTATCTCTATAGATTGTTGCAACACCGCCGCCACGACCAATCAGACGGGGCTCATGCTTATAACAGTATTTGTTTTTGTTTACTAATAGCAACATTTTCTGTTTTAATAACAATTAGATTTTTCCTAGATCCTGCAGTAGATTTATTATTTGATCTCACTAAACGAGGGATAGACACGGTTTCTATTCAATGTTCTACACTATTATTTTTATCAGTTAAATTGGTGCAGCAGAGACTATGATTTGGACTTTTGGTTAACCTGGACGCATGTATGACTTTACCAGTATGACTTTAGTTGGTATTTTTTTGTAGATTGTATGATAAATAAATGGCATTAATCATTCAAAAGTATCATGCATAAACTGATAAATTGCTAAAAAGTTACACAGTGAAAACTTTAAAAACTGTATTACTGAATTAAACAAAGGTGAGATAATGGATAAAAATAAATAAATAAATGCATACTTGAAAATGTATGCTGGCAGTCAGAAGTGTGCATAATTATTCCCACTTATTCACCTCTGTGACAAGAGGTAAACTGTTTGCTCTGAACTAAAATAATGGAGTTTGTCTTATTCAGAAAAGAAAGAATAGCTCAGGTGGGAAAAAACACCTCTGTAAACTTAACACCTTGTCTGGATTATTTTTTTTATTGATTTTTTTTTGCATTTTTGTATTTTTTGCTACCTGCTGAAGCAATTATCGCAACATGCTGTGTTGCTGAAAAATAACAGATGCAAATTATGCTTGTGCATCTTACAATATACTTTACCAGCATGGAGACAGTAAAGTTTCTTGATTTCTATTTCCAAACATATATCCATAAGTAAGAACCATGTGCACATGTCCATTGGCTAAGACATCTGTTCAATACCACTCAAATGATGATAAAATCTTGATCAGAGATATAGCCGAGCAGGTCACCCACACGATGATGCGTGATGCTTATGCGGGCGACATGATACATTGATGAGTTCAAACTAAGTTTACACTAAGAATTTTTTTTTTTTTTTTTTTTTTTTTTTAAGAACTGTTCACTGGTTCTTATATGATGGAACTGTAAAAACACTCCTTTCGAACCTTTTTTTCTTTTCAAGAGCTAGGAGAGCGGGAAACAGGCAGGACCAGGAAAAGACTTTGATCCAGGACTCATCTGAGACAAATTTCGATTTATTTCATTGTATGAAAAAAAAAAAAAAAAAAAAAAAAAATCAGGCAATCCGACCTATACTGTATGACAAGCAACCAATGACATTTTGTATTTATGTGCAGTTTATCGCAGTAGACCAAAATGGAACACTGAAGATAAGTTGACAGAAATTTTGAGCTAACAGAAAAAATGAGCTACATAATACAGTTTTACTTGTGAGGATTGAGTGTGCTTGCTAATAAGTGCTATTAAGGTTAAACAAACCTTCAGTAATTAGTCCTCTCAAGCTTTCATAACATCAACGTGTGTGCGTGTGTGTGTGCTCAAGATACACAACGAACAGACTCTGGGCAGTTCATGGGCATGACTATTTTTAGCTTTAACACTTCCTCCAATCATTATCCAGCTTTTTATTCCCATTCCAAACTCATTGTCAGTTATGGGCAGGGGTGACATGATGTGTGAAAATCCCCAGAATTCTCCAGTGCACTGTGTGGACTGTGTGACCGTCCTTGTGCAAAGTCATTCAGCACCCACCACTTACGTAATCTCTGATAAGCAATTTATCTTGAAAATGTTACCTCAAATTTGAACCACTCTCTCCCACTTTTTCATTCCCATACCTTAAATTGCAGACAGGGGACAGCCCACAACAAATCAATTAAATGTCAGTCTGAGGTTGGTTTTAAAATGTGTTGTATTTAGCCTTGAACAGGACTCCCTCTGGGGGTCCTGCCAGTGGTGGATATGTTGTGCAATAGGGACATTTAGTTCTCAGCCATTTGATGTTTGCTATCTCTGGAGAGAAGGAGTGTGGAAGTCAGTAATGACTCCTGGCTCAAGAAAGCATTGTCCAATAAGTGGCACATTTTCTCTCTTGGTTACTGCATTGTGATGAGGTTTCAAATTGTTCTTAGATGGTTCAAACATCTAGAATTACTACACCCACACAGGTGCTTTTTTATAATTCTGTTTATCTCCATTGGGACATACTTATAACTTCCTAGCCTTGTTTACACACTTGAATATTTTTTTTTATCCGTCGGTTTAAACAACCACATTGCCGGATAAACCAAATACCTTACAACAGGCAGTGCTCCCTATAATTGGTAGAAATTCTTGTACTGTTGCTCAAACAGTTGCAACTTGCTTTTGCAATACATAGCTAGCTCATGGGTTCCATTGCCATGACGTGATAAAATTGCAGTAATTGAAAACTGAATACTGCTAAAGTAGATCTTTCAAGAGCATTCAAAACTGTGAAGACAAGGAAGTGCATGTCCTGACAAAAGTGCAACCCGTATGCGGCCATATAACTCTGGAAACAGACATAACGCAAACAGACACAAAATAACGCCCTGACAGCACATAAAGGCAGTCCCGAGACCTTCAGTAGGGACTAAGTGTCCATCATCTTGAGCTAAACTTAGCAAAAACCAAGCTGCTTTTCATCGTGGCCAAGACCTTGTCGTTTCAATAGACAACTCAACCATCTCACCCACACAGAAAACCAAGAGCCTTGGTGTCACACTGGACAATGTCTTGGCTCAACTCATAGTAACCACAGTGAAGACATGCAGCTTCTTCCCGCAAACAATCTGCCAAGTCAGACCAGGGAAGCTACTCAGGTTCTGGTATAAACCCTAGTCTTCTCTCTTCTCGATTTACATTAAATCAGTATTGGCCGGCTTCCCAGCAATACAACCTCTGCAGCTGATCCAGAATACTGTAGGCCAGATGACATTACACCTTCCCAAGTACTCCCATGATACACATGCTTCTTCCATTAGCCCCCTATCACAGCCAGAGTCAGGATCAAAACACTTGTCCTAGCATGCAACCCAGCCAACATTTAATAGTGGAGCTCAATTTAATCACGAAATGGCCTTGAAGTATGGAGCCTACATGGGTTTGTCCATGGGTTTATACTGGGGCTACGATCAGGCTGAAATGGAACCCATGTAGGGTCCATTCCCTAATCACAGCTACATTGGCCCACCCATGAAATTTTGGCTGAGAAGACAGTCAGTGGACAAGCATCCTCATCTGTTCAGTCTAAGTGCACCCCAAAGACCACAACTTATACCCAAATGGTGGCATCATCTAACCATGTGAGATGACAGAATCCTTCCTAATCTTTAGAGTTCAAAACTCCTGTCTTTCAGCAATAGGCCTACAACTACTGGTACAGCAAGCTCCTCCTTTGTAGTAATGTTGGGGATTGAAGCATATGTGGGTGACATATGTTCCAGTGTGAAATCGAGTTACTTGAGTCATAACATGAAGCACATTATCATGTGAAGCACAGGGATACTCAATTTATCCTAATGTTTTGATGTTAGCATGTTGCTAAGATAATAATGGGATTATCTAATATGCATTTTTGTATTTCTCTAGACTCCACCTGCCACTTAGGAATACATGTTTTTCACTGAGCTAATCTCATTTTATTATGGGAGTGCCTTATTCACAAAGAAAATTCACCTAGAATTCAGTTAGAATGAGGTAATCTCAGAAGGCAGTATAATGTTGCTGCCTCTCTTTTAGTGTAGACTTTGAGTCAGGAGGACACCTTTAACACGACGTCTAGATTTACAGTTTACTTGATGTTGGCACAGCTAATAAGAATGCAAAATACTTTATTCTTATTTTCTGCTTACACCTTAGTTTACTAGCTAAGCCCCAATTAGACTTAAGGTTTCCTTTCAGCAGCAACATGGATAAACCCCTAAATGTAGACTGCTTGTGGTCATTAAAACAAACTCAATGTGAAATGTAAACATTGTGTGCAAGTAGATTGTCCACTGCCAGATGCCTCTTTTTAAAATGTGCTTGTATTTACAATAAAATTTGCTTAGGGGACAGCACAACCTGTTTAAAAGTATTCCCCCAAAGCACCATATGATACCAGTCGAGTTACAGCACACAATGTAAACGAGGAATGAAATCTTCATAGCAAGCAAGTTTTTTAATGATATGCAACCCTAGTGCTGACAGTTGATGGTGCTCTCATTTTCTTCCTTCTGTGTACTGTATGTGGCAACATTTTGAGCATGGGACAGGTGTCTTTATGAGGACAGGTAAATTGGACAGGTGTTCTGGGGATTATTTTACCTCCTCAACACAGTTGTCCTTTGAGTCCTTTGAGATTTCAGTTGCGGCTGAGTTGCTTTATTCAGATGCACTGCCATTCTTGTGACTGGTGTCATTGTGAAGACATGCACAGAGAGCTGAAACTTATAACTCTGTGCTCCTGTGAGAGCCCATGTTTCTAGAAATAAACAGGTCAGCAAAGAGATAAAAGGAAAGGAACAGGAGTATGGAAAAAGGATAGGAAGAGAGTCCCAATCAATATGAAAAAGATTTCTTGTTCTTACAGTATAGTTTGAATGAACATTAAGTATATTAACTTAACGTCTGTGTTAGGGATGCTAATGTACACAAATTCCCATGACTACTCAATAAATCGTTGGCCTTAATACTGCAATATACGTCTACTGCAGTGGCATATAGCCAACAGCATGACAGGGTGTGCAAATGCTGCACAAAATGCCATGTTCCTCACCAAATTAATAAGAAGGGATTTTAGTCTAAATAAAAGGTTAGTAGTATTGTAAAATGAGTCGATGTGATTGATCATTTAATTAAACTACATTTTATAATCAAATATAACGACTAATACAACGTGTCACCAACGCCGACTCAGTTGCGTGCTAGTCAGCATGTGTACTGTTACTGTTGTGGTAAAACACAAACACGGCAACTAAACCCAATGAATTCACAATGATTTATTAAAATAGTGTTCTCATTATAATATTATGTAATATGACAGTCCCTATCATGGATGTTATTATTAGTTGTGCATTGCTGTTTGAGCTGCATGCGCTGAAGAGCTGAATGAACACTGGTAAACTCAAAGCACTTGCTAGCAGGTTTTTTAACTCAACAAAATGCATCCTATTTGAGATTAATAATATATATATACAAAAGTATATACAAATGATATCTGCACATAATGACATGAATGCACAAATTAACTTCAACTAAGTTATGTGCTATTCAGAATGCGTAACTCCTGTTGTGGATGTGCTCTTCCTGGAACAACGCACTGAACATGGCAAATAAAACCAAATAATTCACAACATTTTATTACAATGTTGTTCTCTTTATAATGTTATGTAATATGACAGTCCTAAACATGGTTATTATTTAGTCGTGCATTGCTGTTTGAGCTGCATGCGCTGAAGCTGAAGATGATAACCAAATAAGTCATAGAGTCAAAATAGCATGTACATAGTGCTTCATTATAATGTGAGATTTTGGCCAAATGACTGAACCCCCCCCAGAAAAACAGAAGAAGAAAAAATGAGCGCCCACTACAGCTACAATAATATTCATAACCTTTAATATGATGAAAACGTGATGTGATGGACTGACTGCCTCAGATGCAGCCATTCTAATGACGAAAAACACAACATTCACTGGACAGAAACTTTCTCTGGACAAAAACTTTCTAACTTCCGAGCTTGATTTTGGTAAAGTGTTAATAATATAATGAATCATGCAAGTATATGATCACATACTGTATAAAGCCACAATATAAAATTTGACATCAGTGTTTAATTATATATATATATACAGTATAGGCCTATAGGTCTTAAGTTAATGTAGTTAAGTTATGTCTTAAGTGAATGTAAACAGTTGAGAAATAAAACGCCATTCAAAATTGGATCCGTTCATTCGGCCTTAAAGGGTTAGTTCACCCAAAAATGAAAATTCTGTCAGTAATTACTCACCCTCATGTTGTTCCAACCGCGTAAGACCTTCGTTCATCTTCGGAACACAAATTAAGATATTTTTGATTAAATCTGAGTGCTGGATCACTTCTCCATAGGCTGCTAGGTGGCCCAAACTTGCTGGCCCAGAAAAGTTATTAAAGAGATCGTTAATATAGTCCAAGTGACTACAGTGGCTCAATCTTAAGTATATCAAGCGACGAGAATACTTTTTGTGCGCAAAAACAAACAAAAATAACGACTTTATTCCACTATTCATTTCCTTCTCTCGTAGTGTTTTTGCGCTGCGCGTCTGTGTTATACGTCATCACGCATCACACACATGACCAGCGTCGGCCAATAGTGAGCCTACGTGGTGACGTGTAACACAGACGCGCTGCGCAAAAACACTACGAGGCCCAGAGAGAAGGAAATGAATAGTGGAATAAAGTCGTTATTTTTGTTTGTTTTTGCGCACAAAAAGTATTCTTGTCGCTTGATATACTTAAGATTGAGCCACTGTAGTCACTTGGACTATATTAACGATCTCTTTAATAACTTTTCTGGGCCAGCAAGTTTGGGCCACCTAGCAGCCTATGGAGAAGTGATCCAGCACTCAGATTTCATCAAAAATATCTTAATTTGTGTTCCGAAGATGAACGAAGGTCTTACGCGGTTGGAACAACATGAGGGTGAGTCATTACTGACAGAATTTTCATTTTTGGGTGAACTAACCCTTTAAAGGGGCAGTAGCCTAATAATCCTGCTGCTGCGTTTTAATGTTAATCAAACAACAAAAGACAAATAAATCACTCACTGCTCTTGACTGAATGACGTTTATAACTTTACAGCCATGAGCAAACCATACCTGCTTGACGAGCGAGAACAAACCTCATTGGTTCTTGCTGAAGCTCAAACATACTGCGTAACACGAGAATGAACCTAATTGGTTCTCGCACGTCTAACGAACATGCTTGAGATTCTGTTTACCACAACTGATGTGTGAGTTGATGAATGTTTATAAGTGAATAAAAGCCTAAATTAAATCTGTTCAGCATATAAAGTGATTGTGTCTCTTCAGAATTTTTGGACTAAACCGCTAAATTCAAATTGATTACTTTTACAATCTCTTTATGAACTATTTGAAGTGTCAAAGTGGTAGTTGAGTAGACTTTCAAAGGAGGGACAGAAATCTCTCTGATTTAATAATAAAAATATATATAAATATAAATATAATATATAAATATATAAAATAAATATTCTCTGGCAGTAGGTCTGCTGTGGTATACAAATGTATTTAGTAGTTTCAGTGTTTACTCAGATGCATTCAGGGGCAAGTGAACAAAGTTATATGCAAATTCTCTTTGACATGACAGTGGTCTGTGTTTCCCTCTACAGAGCCAGTGCAGCGTAAACCCTTGAGTCAACACACAGACACATCAGATGCAAAGACCTCTATCTCCCATTATAAATAACAACGAACCCCAATGAAATCACACTCCTTTTTTTCTTTCTGGTCATTTCTGCCCTTCACAACTTTGCATACCTCTAAATAACTCGCAATTAAGATGAGAAACAAATCCACAGTATGTACGCATGGATGCACATGAGTGGCTAAGTTATAGTTAATTTTCAGCCTTTTTAATGCCCTGGTCTAAATTTGTCAGTCAGAGTAATTGGAAAAGCCATTAAAGTTTATGAGAGCTGTGTGAAATGTTGTTCATGTCATTATTGATTAGGAGTGCATGGAAAGCCTTGGCTTTGAACTTTCAGAGGTGAATGAATGACAGGAAGCTGTCAGCGGGAAGATCCACTCGCTGTTGCTGCACTATCTTTCCTCTACAGACTTAGATCCTATCAGCGGCTTTCTTGACAAATACCTTGCCATCAAAGTAATTCACACAGACCCTCCCCGTTCTTTCTCCCGTCCTCCATCCCACAGGAGAACCTCTCGGATGCTGAAGGAAAAACAATTTCAGCCCTCTACAGTCAATTGGCCCCATCGCAGCAGTGCGGCATCATTCTGGATGGGCAAACTTCACGCCGCTATGATTCTGCTGAGCTGCATCGATTAATGACTCAGTGCTGGCGATAAACTCTGAGCTGAGATCAGAGCCAGCACTGCATTCGTTCAACATTGTCGAGCTCAGCTGTTCTTACTGTACACGATAAATACGCAGTTGTTGCAACACTGCAATGAACATTGTTCTCCAGGGAGAGATCTGAGAGCTTCACATCCCGTTTGCTGAATGATACCAGTGGTGCTCAATGTGTCCCTTCTGCTCACGGGAGTCGAAATAAGTGCATCTGCCCATGTCGTTGGACGTTTGGCTTGACACTGATTCTGTGTTCTTTTTTTTTTTTTTTTTTCTTACATTACATCAACATGCCACTTATGCATTTTTCCTCCCTAAAGCACTGCAGCGCTATTCTGGGAATGCAATCTCCTGCATTATGTAAGAGTGGAGATGAGTTTGGGAGCAAGCACACAGCATTAATAATGAGAATGTACAGCAGGTTACACTAATGCAGTGTGTTTTGTTAAGTAAAAAGCACCCTCCAGTCACCACAGAACAAGAATATCCAAAGTACCATGAACATGTCCTAATTTTTCCAGCATCACACTGTGAACTGAGTTTGTAGAAGGACATTGCATGCCTGTTCTGAAAGGGTCCCTGACAGTTTGTGTAAATGTAAGGTAAATCTAACCATGATTTTGCCAAAGCCCCTTTCACACAGAGATTCCGGAAAATACACGGATAATGCCAGTGAAAACACTGCCAGTGATTTTCCGGAATCTTTGAGTGCGTTCACACATCCCGTAAAGACACGTGACATCAGGATGTGATAGCTCCTGTCAGATGTCAGTTCTGCTGATAACTCCTCTTCGTCACTTCTACACGAAGACGAGTCCATACTCCCCGGTAGCGCCACTGGGTTTCCCGAGTGGCTCGTTCCCCATATGCTGTGGCATAGGTTGTAGAAAGGCACGTGCGATGGCACGTGTGTCATCACTACGACACACCCCTCACGGCATTGGTCCTGGCTTTTGTTCACACAGGGTGCATTCCTGGACTGATCCCAGCAATGTTACTAGGTCCCCATCCCGGCATCGATCCCGGCATCAATTCCGGGATGTGTTTGCGTTCACACAGAAGGCACTCTTGCAATTTTACGGCAATTTCCCAGGATCAACGCACTGTGTGAAAGAGTCTCAAGTAAGACATGTTCCTGGGTCAGCATATTTTTTTGATTCTGGAACAGCATTCCTGTCTGAAAATGTAGTCCTAAATATATCCCTACCTCTAAACCTAAACCTACCCATAACTTCTCCCTAAAATCAGAGAGAAATTATGGTGAATAACACTGATGTAGAAGCCTAACCTAAACCTAACCCTGGTTGTAAGTCTAAACTTGATATAAACTATAAACTTGTCAATAAAATCTGATTGGTTGTTTGGAATGTTGATCCAGGTTTAACAAAGATGTTGATCCAGGATCATGTTGTACTGGGTGAAATCATGTTCACCATTTATTAAGAATAACGCTATTAAAATAATATTATCTATATGATTATATAATATATTAAATTATGATATTTTATATTATGCTATTGTTGATTTTCTTTTGTTATTATTTGTTTTTTCTTATATCAGTAATGACAAAATAGTGTAATAAAATAAATAATAACAAAAAAGGAATGTAATAAAATTCCAATAATACAACTTTGAAACATAGGGCAAAATAAAGCCACATTGACAAATGTTGCATTGATTTGCACTGGTCATGATGTTTGCAACTGTTTTTATTTTATTTATTTATTTATTTATTTTTACAAAAGTGTCTCTTTCATGGCATGTCATCATATTTGCCTGAAACTGGTATCTTCTCCCCTTTAGTTTGTTACATGCAGTACCTGCAGTGGTAAACAGTCAAAATCATAGTGGTATTGACGCAGATGATGCAACTGTGCAATAGCCCAAACCCAAAACCTACAATCTCAAAACGGTTGGATGGATGCGGTTGAACCAGACAGACCAATCGACTGAACCAAGTGTTTTAATTACAAGTCCACTGTAACTCCACCAATCAGACTCATATTGCTTTAATGCATTATTTATTCTGTTTTAAAGAGTTATTTAGTTTATCCAAAATACACTGGCCTAAATCAGTCTCATCTATTCAGTTATAGAGTCATTGAACTGTTCAAAAGACATGATTAAAAAGCATAATTAACCTACTGTGGCCATTGATTTTTCAAAGTCGAAGCAAAGTGATGCTGTCGGATTAGGAGCTTAGATTAAGTCGATGTACCTTGTGAACTCTAAACTTTATATTTTTGTACCTCGAGTATGAAACTGCTCTTCTTTGAAACCAAACCGATATTAGCCAGGGGCTAAAGTCAAGTGTTTGTGTGTGTGTGTGTGTGTGTGTGTGTGTGTGTGTGTGTGTGTGTGTGTGTGTGTGTGTGTGTGTGTGTGTGTGTGTGTGTGTGTGTGTGTGTGTGTGTGCGCGTGCGCGTGCGTGCGTGTGTGTGTGCGTGTGTGTCCTCATGTAATTCAATAACGCCTCAAAGTCTCTGTGCTGTGCTTTGCTTGTTGGAAATAAAACGGCTCAATCTGAGGACATGTCTTTCAGAGACAAAATGGAACCTTCTAATGAAGCTTTAATAGGAGTCAGTTTTAATAAATCACCTCAGTTCCTTCTTTCTTTTTTTTTGAGAGGATGCACTGTCTAGCTCAGGGGTGCCCTCTATTGCTCTATTGCTGAGTCTCAATTCAGAGACTGCATCCGTCAAAGGGCGCATTTGAAGGCTGATTGCTTTACCGCTGTGAGACGAAGGCTGTCCCAATCTGAAGGCTCCTCCAAAGCATCCTTCGTTACCCATGAAATGAAGGCTACAACAGATAGATCCTTCGCTGCCTTGTCCACCCCAAAATTCATTGCGCGCCAATGACAACTGTAATTTTTTTAGAGAAATTACCAAATTACACTTTTAAAAGTAAGTATTGGGTTTCAACTTACTCAAATATCTAATGATCCAAATGTAAAATAAAAAAAAATAAAAAAAAATATATATATATATACTTATATATATTTTAAAGCGGTTCAAAAGTTGACTTGTATCTTACTAAGATGCAATTGTATGTAGTTTATATATCCTCCAAAGGCTAGACTGTCCTATTTAACAATGCTCAGTCCAACCTCCGCTGCCTTCGAAAGTGTGGCCTTTGAAGTCCGAGTCCTTCGAAGGATGCATTTTTCCGCTTACAGACGACACAATTGTCAAAACCATCCCCATTCACACGGATCCGCAAAAAAGACTAAAAACGCTGTATTCTGCTGCCAGGCCATTAGATGGCGATGAAACACTACAGACTGAAAACGTAATATGCATGTGCATGACGTCATCGTCTTCAGAGATTCGTGTTTTTGTTGTTTACACGGAGACTGTTTTCAAAAACTTGTATTTTGAAACCCGTTTTTAAAAGTTCGCGTTTTCAGGCACCCAAAACGCCATTGTCGTGTAAACGAACGGCCAAAAATGCATAAAAAGGTTTAAGTTTTTAGTTGAAAACGGTGTCGTGTAAACAGCCTCTTAATTGGGACACAGCCTGTACCTGCAGAGTTCAGATCCAACCTGATCCAACACACTGGTCTGTATTATCAAGTGTTCCTGGAGATCTTAATTAGCTGGTTCAGTTGTGTTTGATCACGGTTGGAACTAAACTTTGCAGAACAGTTGGTTCTCCAGGAACAGGATTGGGCACCCCTGGTCTAGGTGCTTATGTGGGATTTAAGACATTTCCCTCTAATCTGATTGGCAGACTTCAATTTGATTTTCAGGAGGTTTGTATCGTTCTCCTGAGAAAGTCCCTGTTACAGTGAGTGCTTCTGTTGAAGGAAGTTGCCTGAGGCACCAAAGCTTGCAAGGTTTGTGACATGAATTCTTCTAAATATATTCAGGGAGTAAATAAACAGGATATCTCAGCAAAAGTGTAAATTATGCTTTGTTTTCAAAGTTACTTTTGGGACAAATGGACATTCAGGAATTCTAATGAAAATAGACTTTTACAGCCTTTCTCAAAGACTTCTGCACCATTTTTAAATGAGTTTTCACTTTGCTGGCCTGTTATTGTGGTGTGGAGCTTAGTCAGGGTAGATATAATATTTATATGGACACAATATATTTAAGACATTTATTTTTTGGGGATATTTTGGGGATATTTAATTTAATTTTATCAATCAATAAATTCCACTAGAAACAAACCTTGTTGTATTATTTTAATTTAATACTGTGAAGCTGCTTTGATACAATCTGTATTGTGAAAAGCGCTATACAAATATACTTGACTTGACTTGACTTGACACAAATTAAAATGAGGCTGTGAAGGACTTAAGGCAGTCCATTCAATATACTTTACTGTTGTGTACCTGAGATCCAAACGTTTACTCAAAAAATGTAAATGTATCCATATAAAAAGACTACAAAAACATGGGTTGTGAAGATTTTACATGACTTTGACCAAGACAGGACAAAATATTGAACTATTCCTTCAGCTGTCTTTGTATTCACCTAAGGTCATTTTCATTTTAATTCAGATTTACTCATCCCTTAACTTTCATTAAGATTAACTTGTTAAGAGGATTGGTCAACCAAAAAGTGAAATTCTTTCATCATTTACTCAATGATGGTCGTTCCAAACCTGTGTGACTTTCTTTGTGGAACATAAGATATTAGGAGAAATAGATCTTGGTTTTATCTGCAATGGAAGTCAATGGTTACCAAATTTTTTTGGTCACCAATATCTTCAAAATTACTACTTTTGTGTTTTGCAGAGGAAATAAATGAATTCTGGTTTGGAATGACATGTTGGTGAGTAAAAGATGACAGTATTTTCATATTGGATTAACTATCCCTTTAATGATTGCACATACTGGTCAGAGGGCTCCCTTTGAGTTGTGGTCACATTAGCAAATTTTGGTTAAAAAGACAAAACAAAAAAAAGGTTAATTGTCTATTCTCAGTTGTGTAGCGATCTAGGAATCACAGCTCACACAGAAGTCACTTTCAAAACAAGAAGCTTTCGTTGGTGAATGTGGTGAATTTGCGTGACGAGCTGAACACGAGGAAAAATGCCACACGAAACTCCTGACCGCACAGTTTTCCATTGAAATGACTGGATTTCACCCACAAAATTTCCCTAAGAAACTGTAAATGTGACTGCACCTTAAGTCTGTGGCCATTGGCCAGAATAGTTATCTGCCTGCAAAGTGGGCCAGATTTATGGCAACAGTCAAAAATCTGACTTTGCGTGACCTATCCTGTTAACCTGTCACATAGGTTAACAGGATGGCTTGTGCATCTATACTTAAACTTTGAAAATTGGCACTAATTCTTTTTTGAGACCTGGCTGGCTGTCAGGCTTGAGATGTGGTGTGTTTGTCAGTTCTTAGAGGAACTCTGACGGTCAGTCATAAATTTCTCAACAGACTCAGAGGGGATGTGGGCAAAACCTCTTCATCACAGCAAATGATTGGTTTGGGAGCAGTAGAGTGTCTCTCTAGCCCCAGCAACAGAGTGCTAGAAGAGTCTCACTGTGAACAATCACAGGGACGAGAAAACAATAAAACTGAGCTTTATGTCAGATGACAGAACTGTTACATTCTTGGTTTTCAAAATGCACAATTTTCTGTTTTAAAACTATTGTGAAGACTCTTACATTTTTCAGAAGCAAAATGCCAGCCACATAAGGTGTTAAAGGGGTCATAGTCATTTTTTTCATTGTATGGTGGTTGTGTCCACACACTGCAAAGGCATATTTATGTGCAAACACCATATAAAAGTGAATTTTTGCGTCCGATGACCCCTTTAAAGTACAGGAAAGACATAAAATGATGATCACATGACAACTCGTCATAATTTGTACAACATGGCAAAGTCGCTCTTATACATTCTTTATTTTTTTCCAATTACAATCATAGTTTGGGTAAGGAATTGGATATTATCCAAAAGTCAACTTTTTATTATTATTATGGTAATGATGAGGAAATTTTCACACTTGGTGTGTCTAAGGTCAGTCAGAAAGAGAACAACAAGGGAGGAAAGTGCTGTGTCACAATATTGCGGGGAAAAAAAAGTCACCTTTTGGGCCAGGTTAATGGGATTAATTCAGATTGTGGTGACAGTACTGTGGATCTATATTGGCCTTGGACCCTGCAGTCCAGAAAACAAGATAATCCGTCTATGGATCTGACCCTTGTGCCAGAGCAGCAGCACTGTGACCCAGCCATTGGCTGACATGGAAACCTCTCAATTACAACACAGGCCTCAGGAGGTACAGAACTGTGGGGGAAAAAACAACTCATACTGTAAAATAATAAGTACTGTATGTTATATTTGATCAGTGTAAACTGTTGTTTTATGGAAAAGAGTGGCACAAAGATTATTTAAAATTCCCCAATTATGCTATTTTTAAGTTTTTGAGGTCTCCTACAATAGGTTTACGGGGATCCAAGGTCAAAAAACTTAAATTTTCTCATGATATACACTGCAGCATCACTGCTTTTCTCAGAATCTAAATGGTTTGATAACTCTACTCTGCTCTGATTGGTTAGTCAGCCCAATCTGTTGTGCTAGGTCTACCGCTTACAGCGCATTTCAAAAAGCAGCCATTACTATATCTATGTTTCAGCTCCGGAGGCTTCCTCAGCGCTTGAATACACAGTGATACGAACAGTAACGATGGCGTCAGTTTTACCACATCAATTCACACCCGAGTCGTCATGGTTGAGGGCAGGTTAAAATAGACATTATTCGTTGGTAGCCAACAAAGACCATAACGGCCCATTCACACCGGCCGCCGAAGCGACGCCGAAGCGGCGCGGAACGGAGGCCGCTTCCTTTCGGCGCCCATGTTAACCTATGGTGTCGTTCACACCAGACGCGGAGCGCCGCGGCATGCCGCGGCCGGCCCGCGCCGTGGAGCGCCAGTTTCGGCGTCTGGTCTATTTTTTGCGCGAGCCGCGAGTGATTCGCGTCCATTCCGGCAGGAAGTCACACCAAGAAACACGAGACATCCGGTCAATTGTCAAAATAAAAGCAATTTTCAAATTAAAATACCGCGAGTGACAAATGCGATCATATTTGTGTATCTAAACAGACTAGAAAGATGAAAACAAACAAAGAAAAAAACTGTCTACCATATTCTCTCTCTGGCTGCGTGTGTGTCTCGACAACGGATTAATAAAAGAAGTGTACAAACTTCTTGGTTACAGAAACATGGTGTATTCATTTTTATGAGGTTATTTACTTACCCATGATGTAAAAAATAGCTCTGAATAAACAACAACGAAGCGCTTGTCGACCGCCGCGGAGAATACGCGTCTGGTGTGAACAGGCAGGCGCCGGACCGCGCGTGATTTTCCGTTCCGCGACGCTTCCGCATCCGGTGTGAACCAGGGGTAAGGCTGGCATCATGTAAACTTTTTACAAACCTGTGTAGGTTTGTGCAGGAACTAAGACTGGAATTACTGACAACTTGTTTCAGGCAGTTCAGAATCATTCTTTCTTTTGGGGAGACAATAACTGCATTTGTTGTGCACTTTGATCTTTGAAACTTAACATTCACAAACAGCTATATTGCACACCATGAATTAGAATTGTCAATGTGACGATACCAGCATTTCCCTCTAGCATTTTGAGCGCTGTTGAACGGACTCTTAAACACCTCTGGTTGGCCACTGCGTTCACGCTCTCAACATATACATTATGTCTGTGATTGGCTACAATGATCAACGCTTCAAAAACATGTTTTCTTTGACGGTCTTCACCGAGCGCTTGCCTAGATACAGATGAGAGCATTCAAAAGCAGGTGTCTATCAGCAGATATATCCCCTGATAGATGGATCCGCTGATAGACGGCGCTTTCAAACGCTCTCCTGTGTATCTGTGTAAGTGCTCGGTGAAGAGCGTCAAAGAAAACATGTTTTTGAAGCGTTGATCATTGTAGCCAATCACAGACATAAATGTTGAGCGCGTCAACACAATGGCCAATCAGAGGTGTTTAAGAATCCATTCAACAGCGCTCGAAATGCTGGTATTGTCACATTGTTTTAATTTCAGTACCGAATTGGTACCAAAGTTGGTAATTTTGACAACTCTACAATGAATGGTAATATCCGAAAAAAGCATTCTAGGGGCACTTTAAATAATGTCAGAATATCCCTTTAAGGTTTGTTGGCTTATTTATTTCTCTCTTGATACAGATGAAACATTAGTACTATTTGTCCCAAAGATGATTCCCTTCGGATTCCCGTTGGAAAGGATAGCGTTTACAAATAGATAAATCCACAGTAAATGAATTTCAGAAAGGTGATAGATAACAAAAAAACTGTGTTCTCTGTCTTGACAGCGACTCTACTTCACCCATAATCCTTTGAATCTTTTTTCATTAGTAGCTAGAGTATATTGATTTTTCACACACAAGAAAAAAAACCTGTTTTGGTTCTCTTGCCCACACAGTCCGCTGTCAACAGCAGTGAAACCCCCTCCACGGAGTAACCTGCAGCACTTCATAGGTGACACGTGCATCTAGACGAGGGACGCTCGAGTGTCCGGTCACCTCTGTTTACACAGCTGAGG
Source organism: Leuciscus leuciscus (assembly GCF_965113295.1). Lineage (NCBI taxonomy): Eukaryota > Metazoa > Chordata > Actinopteri > Cypriniformes > Leuciscidae > Leuciscus > Leuciscus leuciscus. The sequence continues at coordinate 8,578,967 of NC_138734.1, read as the reverse complement.
CAGCAGCCTGTCAGCTATATGATCTCGTCTGTCTGTAAACACAAGCTCTAAAAATAAACAAGATCTTTGCCTTTAAGGCTATCAAGACTGTCTGCAGAGAAAAAGGTCTCTCATATACACAGAGTTATTTAAAAAAAAGATTAAAAAAAAAAAAAAGAGAGAGAGAAGGTGTCAACTAAAAAGACAATCAAACCAAAACTGACCCGGTTTCCTTCCTTAAAGGTATAGCGGAGGATGTTTTACTTCCTGGTGGGTAGTCTAAACTATTGGTCCTCCTAATTGTCAATCATTCTGGTGAATCAATCAAACTTTTCAAAAAGTGGAGAGGGCGGGTCTTATCTAAAATTTGGAAAGATCCTCCGCTATACCTTTAATATTATGTTCTGTACTTATAGCACATTATTAATACTTATAATAATCAAGCATTTAATGACTGCAGTCAACATTTCCCAGAAAAAAAATAGAACCATGTTGATAAAAAAGCAGTTACTGTATGAATTAATTCTTTCAATCACTACATCAAATTGTATGTCAGCATTTTTAAGGTCACATCCATTTCTTTTTTTATACCTTCAAGTCCTCTTGAGAAATTATTACGTTCAAGCTTAGAAATCAGATCACAATGTGTTTAAATCATTTTGATGTGATAAAATGAATAGAAAATGAATAGAGTTGTGCAAATGTTCATTAGGTATGTAATTGAGGCTATGTATTGTATCATTCTCGTGCTTCCATAGAGAATGATTGTTGTCACACAAACTTGTCGGCTCATAAACTTTATAACAATTCTTCATCAACAATAAAAAGAATATTTATAACTTTACAGTCAGCATTGACCAAACGTAATTGTGATCAATACCAATTTGTCTCCTCTTGGATTCTTTCATCAACTGTGCCAAATCCAGACTTTTCCACTTGAAAATACAGCATTGTGGTGTTCAAGTGCGCTATCTTCTAAATATCATGATTTCAACATGACTTGAGGACAGAAAACATTCTGAATTAAATACTAGTGTACTGTTAAATACTGGGCATGTTTACTATATATTAAATAATTAATCCTTAAAGTCCCCATGGAATCAAAATGGACAATTCTTATTTTTCATGGAATATTGCAGTATTTTTTTTAAATAATGTATATTCTGTGCACATCATTATTATAATTTTTTTATTAATTTGCCCTCGTAATCTTTAATGAAAATAACTTCCCCTCATCTTGTACCGACATCTCTTCTCTGTGTTTACTGGCGTGAGGGCGGGGCAATCTGTCACTCACATGTGATCGACCAGTTGCAAACCACAACCATCCAACCACCTAATCAATTTCCCTTGGACAAAATCAAGTCCCGCCCAACATTTTGTGTTGTTTGGGAAGCCGTTTCCCTCAGATATACATCACAATACGGAATAAAAATTTCCATTTCTTTATCCTCATCAAATAAAGAGTCAAGTAAGAGCTGATTTTACTTCTGGTTAATTCATCACAATTAAGATTAAGTAAATTGCATTGTGGGACACAGTATTTCTCACAGTGACTGAATATGGATTAAAATATCTCACAGCACAGCAATTAAATGCATTTCAAATGCCTTTTCATGTCTTTAAATGCAAAATATCAAGTTCAAGTATATTCAGCCAATGTTTCCTGATTGTAAAGTATAGCTCTCAGATGTAACTGGAGGGCAGTGTTCAGCAATTCTCTAAACACTCGGTACAAGAAAGTCACACTAGCAGCAATTTAATTTGATGTATGGAATTCATTAAACGAATCTAATGTTGCAGAGGGAATCTCATTTGTTCAGGCACAGAAGAATGAGCCTTATTTTTCTAAGAATTTGCCTGGTTTCTAAATGGAATGTGATATGGACAGAATGGCTTTTTAGCACATTCATTAAAACAGATCTGATCTAACACACTAGCCGGATTTTCCTTTTTAAATTTATCTGCTCTCCATCTCTGATTTATTTCACTGGAGCATCATTATTTTCATTCAGGTTTGTTTGAGGTAATTCATGAAAGTCAGCCTTTAAAATATTAAACCATGGGAGATAACAAGCTCTTGCCTTCATAACGTGTGGCAAAGAGCTGCAGTCGTTTAATTTGTGAGAGGTTTGTAAATACATGTGAATGTTCAAACTGGCACTGCTCACCGTATATGTTGATTAAATGATGACCCAGAATCTGCCCTTCCTAAATTTACAGTCAGGAGCCTCTTCTGGTATTGGCGAACTGTGTTATCGTGATGTTGCCGTCTGCGAGCCAGTTTAGAGCGTGGGTTATCCCTATTAATAATCAGAAAAAAGATCTGCACACGAAAATAGGCCAAAAAGCTCACAGGATTGTATTGTCTAGAGGCCAAAAAAGTTAAAGGTGCGCAAAACGTTTTGTGTTACCAAGCATACACCTGCGGTAATTTACAAACTTATTACCGTAATCAATGTAATACACTGGAATCCGGTTTACTAAATAGTATACATAATTATACATATCACAACAATTAGATATTTAAAATTAAAAAAATCTGATCAAAAATATTCTCATTCCCAATATTGAATATCACAAAAAAGTACCATAACAATACCTACAAATTTTTTTTTTTTTTTGGATATATGCACCGCAAGAAGTTGTTACATTCATCTGTTTGGGACTAGTGTTTGGCGTGACGCCTTTCCATCCTCTTATCCCTATTAATAAAATAAATAAAAAATATAGGCCTATGTAAATTTGGTGGATTGCATTTGTGAAAGTGTGGTTCAGTATAACGATGTGTGTTGCTTTAATTTTGACCTGTAACAAATGTTTTTTTACACTTATTTTAGTATATAATATATAATAGCCTAACTGTGCGTTCACACCGGACGCGAATAGTGCATCAGATTCGCGCCTGCCGCGTCTAGTTATAACCTTGAAAAACTAAAGTTTGAAGCGAATTTTACGCGCGTCAGAGGCGAAAGTTTCGAAACCCGTTGGCGGCCATCTTTTTTAGATGTTTATCGAGCATTAGCATTAGCATTAATCGAGAGAGTCACCGCTCGTATATGCTCTGGAGAGCAGAAACAGCTGCGTAGGGGACATCGTCACTGTACTCGGGTCCACCAGACCCTCCGGAGGGTTTCAGGAGTTTCACAATTTGCTCCAGGAGCTAGGTTTGGTGGACCTAACGATGAGGACGCTGACGAGGACAGCGTAGGCCGTATAAAGCCTCGGCCTCGAGTGGTCGCTGCCTGACAAACCCGCGCTCTACAGCCCGGCTCGAGGTTCACCCTCGCCCGCACCCACCTAATCTGTCATTTATTTTTGTTTTGATAATAAATGGAGCCAGCCTCCAAAAGTGAAACCTGTCCTGTGATTTTTTGTTTGTTTGTATACACTAAATTGTGTTTGTTGTCTTTACATTAGATTAATACTGTTTCATAATCTAGAATTGATATGGAATAAATAGCATTCAATACAAAATGAGTATCTCTCATATATTGAAATCGAGTTTTTATGTGAAAGATTTGCTTTATTGTTGTGCATTTTAGTCATTTTACAAAATAATTTATTGAGGCCAAACATAAAATAACATTATAAACTGTCACTTCACCACGTGACAGCAGCAAGCAGGCTCCTGATTGGTTAACGCGGGGCGAATTGACGCAGAAGTTCCGATTTTTCAACTCGGGCGGCAGACGCGAATTCGCGTCAAACGCGTGAATGCAAAAAAAGAACTAATAAAATCATTCGCGCTTAACGCGCCAGACGCTCAATTTGCGATATTCGCGCGAACGAGGCGTATTCGCGTCTACCGCGCCGCGCTCTACGCCTCATTTGCGCCGCAGGAATTTTTTACGCGCGTACCGCGTCTTTGCATTGACTTAACATTGAAATCACTCGCACCTGACGCGCTATTCGCGTCCGGTGTGAACGCACCATTACTGTGCGTTCACACCGGACGCGAATAGCGCGTCAAATTCGCGCCTGCCGCGTCTAGTTATACGCTTGACCACTTTGTGTTAATTCGCGCGTCAAGAGCGAAATTGACGCGCGTAAAAACAAAAGTTTGAAGCGAATTTTACGCGCGTCAGAGGCGAAAGTTTCGAAACCCGTTGGCGGCCATCTTTTTTAGATGTTTATCGAGCATTAGCATTAGCATTAATCGAGAGAGTCATCGCTCGTATATGCTCTGGAGAGCAGAAACAGCTGCGTAGGGGACATCGTCGCTGTACTCGGGTCCACCAGACCCTCCGGAGGGTTTCAGGAGTTTCACAATTTGCTCCAGGAGCTAGGTTTGGTGGACCTAACGATGAGGACGCTGACGAGGACAGCGTAGGCCGTATAAGGCCTCGGCCTCGAGTGGTCGCTGCCTGACAAACCCGCGCTCTACAGCCCGGCGCAAGGTTCACCATCGCCCGCACCCACCTAATCTGTCATTTATTTTTGTTTTGATAATAAATGGAGCCAGCCTCCAAAAGTGAAACCTGTCCTGTGATTTTTTGTTTGTTTGTATACACTAAATTGTGTTTGTTGTCTTTACATTAGATTAATACTGTTTCATATAATCTAGAATTGATATGGAATAAATAGCATTCAATACAAAATGAGTATCTCTCATATATTGAAATCGAGTTTTATGTGAAAGATTTGCTTTATTGTTGAGCATTTTAGTCATATTACAAAATAATTTATTGAGGCCAAACATAAAATAACATTATAAACTGTCACTTCACCACGTGACAGCAGCAAGCAGGCTCCTAATTGGTTAACGCGGCGCGAATTGACGCAGAAGTTCAGATTTTTCAACTCGGGCGGCAGACGCGTGAATGCACAAAAAGCACTAGTAAAATCATTCGCGCTTAACGCGCCAGACGCTCAATTCGCGATATTCGCGCGAACGAGGCGTATTCGCGTCTACCGCGCCGCAGGAATTTTTTACGCGCATACCGCGTCTTTGCATTGACTTAACATTGAAATCACTCGCGCCTGACGCGCTATTCGCGTCCGGTGTGAACGCACCATTAGACAACCATTGGTAATGCAGTAAGTGTGTTAATGGGGAAGGGTTAATGTGTTTTCTCTCATACAACCTGTGTGTATGATCACAACATCTTAGGATAAATACTTGTAGTCCTGGTTTCACAGACAGGGTTTAGATTAAGCCAGGATTAGGCCTTAGTACAATTATGACATTTATGTAGCTTTTATAAAGGTGCCTTGGAAAAAAAACAGTGCAAGTTACTTACAGTTAAGACAACACAAATATGCATTTTAGTCTGAGATTAGGCTTCAGCCATGTCTGTGAAACCAGTTAGTTAATATTTTCAGAGGTTAACAGATATGGTAACTATTGATTTCATTGTTTAGAAAAAGAGTTGCTTCTCATTTTATCTCCCAAAGTAAATATTGACAGAACTTTCATGCTTCATTTTTGGGTGAATGCCCTCTTTAAGCCACATATCTATGGTCTGAGGGACGATACATTTTTGGAGCCAGTGCTTGCTTCCTTCATTGATTTTATTGATGTTCGGTGGATGGGCTTACCTCGCACACCTTAACACCGAGCTACTTATGGAAAGATAGGTTGATATTTGTCCCACCCTTGGGCTAATGTACTGAGTCCCCTGTCTCTTTTCATCAGCTAGCTGGAGCTGATGACTGCAAATGCATTTGGCAGTCAGTATGCCACCAGGGGGAAGAGCTAGGGCTGCTGGCAAGGTTAATTGGCAAATGGAAATAATTGGCCATTGGGCTCAATTTGTCTGATAAAGGTAAATTTCATTATTTCACACTTCTCATAGTGTTTTGTGCCATTTAAACTGAATATTCCTTTGCATAGCCTCTAGAACTGCAGTTCACCATTACGGTCTTCTATCCCACAGCCAATTCTATATGGACTTGTATGCAGATGTGACCATAACTGTAAATGAGACAGTTAAACTCAAATTGACATTTTAATGATCGTACAACAGCAACCTTATCATAAAACAGCATTCCCATTTATAGGAAAACGTAAGATATTTTATTAAAGTTTGGGAGGAGCATGTTCAGATAATCTACCCAATCAGAGCGAGGACGCCATAGCTAGGATTGGGTATCGAGAACCGGTTCCAAATTTCCAAGAACTGTTGATTCGATAAGACACACACATTTCGATTCCACTTATCGATTCCGTTCCGTGTATTTGATCTTAAAGTGACAGCAGCATAATAAGCCAGTCGGGGGGGTGTTGTGTACTCTGGGATTGGGTCACATTCCGAGCCCTTCCTCTGGACAGCACGGCAAATATGCATACTCTTTACTCTGTTCGATGTAAGTGTGTACTCGTGAAATGCACCATAGTTAGTATGGTGCACAGGTAGTTAATCTGTATGTGACAGTGTATGTGTAATTTATCTTAATAAATCTTATCTTAGTGATACCTTCCAGACAAGCTCTCTGGGGTTGGTTTGTCTTCCTCTTTTGATCTGTACTTGGATGTACACTCAATCATATCAGTTTGTTTAACTGACCCTAATGAATGCTCTGAATTTGATTTGATGGTGAATAAAGATTAAACATCTCAGCATGTTTTTGAGTGTTTAGCTTTAGCTGTGAGCAGGAATTAAGTTGCCAGCCACCGCCAGTGTTTTGAAACATTTCCACAAAAATGTCATCAATTTCATGAACTATGAATATCTGAACTAATATATCAACAGAAAGAACAGCCTCTTCTTAAAAAAAAAAAAAAAAAAAACTTTATGCATTCTTATTTATCATCACTTGAATGTGGGTACGTTTCATAAAAAAGCAACATTTGCAACAAAAAAAAAGCTGAGAAAATCACATTTTTGTCAAAGACTACATCTAGATCAGATTCAGAATTATGATCAAAACATAGATGGAGTAGATCAAGTCCATTAACACCCCTAATGCTTGCACAGTACAATAGCTCGTCCTGGGTATTTCATTCAGTAGCATCTGCTAGTTGTGATTTATATGATTAATGTTGATGATCGCGTTATTTTACATATGCGTATGATTACATATGAGACTTGTTTCTGTGTTTTGATCAGGAGATTCAGTACTCTTTCAGAAGATGCCTAATAGCACCCCCTATCTTATAAAAGTGAAAACACGGAGCCAGAAAATGATTTCAATGGCAGCATTTTCTAACAAATTACGGAAATTTCCATGAATGGCGGGGAAAGAGTTAAGTATAAAGCATATAACTACAGTCAGTCTTTTTTACTTATTCTGTGAAATTATCCACTTTATGTCTTGGAATTATTTAGAATTCAAATATGTAATTTAAAAGTTCAGAAAATTTACTATTATCTATTTTAAGGTTAATGTTTTCCTGAAATAAATGAATGGCTTTTTCTCATTTATTTGCAAGTAGCAAAACGTTTCACTTTTGCTTGGCTTTCTTTCATAGCTGCAGGTTCTTGGCCGAAATGTAGATGTCCAAGAGAAAAAAAAAAAAAAAGAGATATTAAAGAGAAGAGAGGGGAACAAGATCAGGAATCATGACAAACCAGACTTAAACATCTGCAACCTTTATTTAGCAGCAACACTCAATATGATAACCCCAAGACCACAGCACCACATCTTTTCATCTGTTTGTTTTTGTTTTTTGCCAAAATAAACCTTAAAAATTATTTCAGTATGGATATGACCACAGGTGTCGGATGAATATGTTTGTAGTTTTCCTCAGCGGGAATATCTCAATTACCAGGTTTCAGATAATCCCCCAGTATTCTGATGATTAGGTCAAGCTAATAGGCTTTAGCACCACACAGTAGCTTTTGCATCAGGATTTGGTTTCTCCTTCCCCTTTCTGCTGTAACGTTAAGTCTGAAAGAAGGATATTTATATTCATACTTTTTTTTTTTTCAAATCCTGTTAGTCCTAGGTTCAGAGGCAAAAAGCTTCACTCTTTAATCATACCCACAGAATTTTCAATTTGAGCTCCACTCTCAGAAATGCATCAAGAAGTTTTTTATTTTTTGCTTTATATGCTGTAAAGATTTATAGGTATTTTTTGAAGATGTGCTGGCATATATATTGCATGCACAAGAGAAATAAAATGCTGTGTGCATTGTTTTACATGCAGGAGCGTGAAGGTGAAAATTACTGGAATATTATTGGATGTTGCCAAAAGGAAGGCCCACTTGGTGTTGCCGACTTAGCGACTTTGTTGCTAGATTTAGCTACTTTTCAGACACCGTTAGTGACTTTTTTTTTCCATAAAAGTGCCTAGCAACAAATCTAGGGACGTCTTGGACAAACCTTATCTAATAAGACTCACCAGTAATGCCCTATGAGTTAAAGTCTTGCTTTCCCGCCGCAGGCACATCTGACTTGAGATGAGCAGCACATTCAATTGAGGTTGTCCCGCTCTGTCACAGAAGAATGAAAATAGGTATTCTGTTGCTTCTAACCTGAGTGATCATTCTACGTTTAAATATAGCCGAAATCACAGCAACTGTCATAATTTTATGTGTGTGGTGGCAATGTGTTGATTATAATTCAGGATTTTAGTGCAGAGCATCAGCTTGGAAGTGACTGCTGGTTAACTTGCAGTCTTAATTGGCCACTTTTCAGTCACTATTTCATATCTGTTTGTTGTCTGGAAACAGAAAAATGAAAACTGGCTGTATTAAAATACATTATGTGCACAGAGAGTAGCAGAGAAGCAAACAAATGTGACCCTGGAACACAAAACCATTTACATGTCGCACGGGTATATTTGTGGCAATAGCCAACAAAACATTGTATGGGTCAAAATTATCGATTTTTCTTTTATGCCCAAAATCATTAGGATATTAAGTAAAGATCATGTTCCATGAAGATATTTTGTAAATTTCCTACCGTAAATATGTAAAACATTTATTTTTGTGAGTGAATGCAGCACAATCGCGAACATAAATGGACAACTTTAAAGGCGATTTTCTCAATGTTTCGATTTTTTTGCACCCTCAGATTCCAGATTTTCAAATAGTTGTATCTCAGCCAAATATTGTCCTATCATAAACATACACCAATGGAAAGCTTATTTATTCAGCTTTCAGGATGTGTATACATCTCAATTTAAAAAAATTTACCCATGTGATTGGTTTTGTGGTCCAGGGTCACAAATGTACTAAGCAGAATACAAATGTGATTTAATGGTGTTATTAATATGCTAATTAGCGTATGGCGTCATCTAGCGATATTTAGCAACTTTTTGAACAGGCTTTAACTACTTTCCATTGAAAATAGTCTTTGACTTTGAATACCCCTGCTATAAATCAAGTGGCAAGCGCTATATTGTCAATATTATATAAGCTATATTCTGAATATTTACTTGAATTGTCTTTGTATTTACTTTTACTTATGCAAGAACATTTGCATAGAAGCTGGCATAGAACAACATGTGAAGGATATTTCCCTCTTAATTTTAATAAAACCAAAATCCACCTCCTGCACTTTTTCATTGGTTAGAATTATGTATTAGTATTTCATCATATGTTTACATATGCAAATGCTGAATTCTTCCTTTTGTTTTAAGGGTTGTCATAAAGGTGAGTAAATAATGACGGCATGTTCATTTTTGGAAGAACTGTTCTTTTAAATCATGACTGACAGAACCTCACAGAACTTTAGCTTTCTTTCCAAAGCTAATTTACTCTCTTTATCATCAAACAGCAAAAGCGAATCACACTCATCTGAAGTGCAAATGTATTGGTTCAGGGCAGATCATAGAAGATTTTCTCAATTAGAAACAAGAAGAAAGAAACTCTCTGTCTTGTAACAAGCTCACAGTGTCCAAGTCGATTGGCGAACAATGTCTCCCAGGGCGAGAGAGACGGTCTCAGGGGTGTAGCGGGCAAACGTATTGGACATGTCTCCCCCATCACACTAATTGTTAGTGACAGCACATGCAGCTGCTAATGATCTTTGCTTAATCACATTTAATCAGGTAATAATGATTCAGAGGCGAGCTCTGAAACAGCCTAGACAAGAGATTTGGATGCAATTCCAGACATGTAATGAATGGAAGGTTTGGGTGAATGTTGGAAGAGTGTTGGGAAAAAGCATCAGTGAGGTGTATGTTTTTCTCTACATTGCTGTTTCTCAGTGGGTCCTTATGGGGGAGAAGGTGGAGGGTGCAGCTGGTCCCTGTGGGAGACTGCAAGGAGGTTTAGACCATGTTTATTCTGCGGGAGGCAGTCACAAAGGATGTTCAAAAATACCTAAGGTGTGGGAATATGCATCAGGTTCTTCACCATATGGTTCTATTGAGTGTCTTCATGAATCAACAATATTTTTTTCTTTTTCTAAGGTGCAGTTGTCAGCATGTCTTCAAGCATTTCTAAGAGAAAGAAAGAAAATGTAGCCAGTAGCTTTTGTGAGAGGCATATAGGAAATGTAGAGAACTGAGTGTAAACTCACAAGTTACAGTAGGTAGATATTTATTTAGATGTTTATTTATTTTTTATAATTACTTATAAAAAGTTCATTAGTAATATGTATAAAAGATAAATGGGTTACACATTATTTTGATGGTCCATTTTAGAGATTCTACTTACCATAAGTAACTTTGAAACTACATGTTAACTAACTCTCAGTAGAGTATTAGACTGTTAGGTTCAGGTTAGGTTTTAGGGTCAGTATTATTTTTGTTGGGGGACCACAATAATAAAGTGGGGTTTTTTGCAGAGACATGTTCCTGGATCAACATATTTGGTTGATCCTGGAACAACATTCCTGTCTGAAAATGTAGTCCTAACCCTATCCCTACCTCTAAACCTAACCGTACCCCTAAAATCAGAGGGAAATGATATGTGAATAATTCTGATGTAGAAGCACCTAACCCTGATTTGTAAGCCTAAACTTGTCCCTCAAATCTGATTGGTTGATTGGAATTTTGATCCAGGAACATGTTGGACTTCAAGTTCAAAATCAAGTTCACCGTCTACTAATAATGACTGGTAGTTGCAAAGTTACTTATAGCAGGGTTCGTACAAGGTGCTTAAAGTGCTTGAAGTATTTGAATTTTACTTTTGGAAATTTAAGTCCTGGAAAATCCTTGAAAACAGCCATATTTTTGAAGAGGAGTTTGAAAAGTGCTTGAATTTTTCAATCGTTTCATGCAAAATTAACGCTGCAGTCCGTCTGAGATATAGAGCTATTTCACATGGCTATGAGCATGATATTAAGTTTATGATAAGTATATAATACAACTTAATAATACAACATAAATTCGTGGAAAAAAAATCAGTTTCAAAATCAATCCATGAAATCCAAAAAAGTAGTGCTTGAAAAGTCCTTGAAAGTCCTGGAATTTCATTTTACAGAATCTGTACGAACCCTGTTATAGTAAGTAGAATGTCTAAAGTGGGCCATCGAAATAAAGTGTTACGGATGAATGAAATCCGTAATTAAACTTACATATCTGCATTTTATCTCAGCATGTAAACAAACTTCACAAAGAATATAGAAATCTGCTTTCTGTTAGAAGCACTCAGTTACAGCTAGCAGTTTACTCAGCAACACATAGGCTACAGTATTGTGTTCTTGAACAACTGGTATATTGTGGCTGAATTCATAAACAATTTGGAATAAATGTGCCCTTATTTTTTTTTTATTTTTTTTTTTTTTTGGTTATAAAGGTTGACTAAAACATACCATAAAACATACCTGCAACTTTACCTCAATCATTTAATATGTGAATTAATAAAATGATTACTGAGCAGTCAAACTATACTGATTATATAATTGTCACAAGCTGCCTGTTTTTGTTAGCCTGGGAAAACCCAGACAACTTCCGGCAAATTTAGATTTAGTCTGCAAGTAGTCTGGCAAACAGCTCATTCAAGCCCATTTCTAATCCCTCGAAATCGCGGCACCAATCAGAAACGTTGGGGCGGGCTTTACACGATGACGATCGCTCTGATTGGTTTTAGGTCTATCCAATTGCACAGGCCAGGCGCAGCAACTTTTAAATGCATTATTTATTATATTAAAATTGCAAACACATGAGGACAGTCTCCACGAAAGACCCACTGGCAGATGAACGTGCTACTACATTTCTCTCCGAAACGGTAGGAAATGAAATTAGATTTAATAGAGGATTTTAACTGTGACAAGATGATTGACAGGGCAGTTTAAGTGACAGGATGCACGCGACAGATCCGTCCGATAAAGATGACGAAGTAGTATGTCCCAAAGCTTGCCTACTTTTTTGCTACACATTCAAAAGTAAATACCTTTTCTTCACAAAAAGAGTACATACTTTTATGGAGTAGTGTAACTTAGGCGAATTGGGACGCAGCATATGGCTTTACACGATGACGATCGCTCTGATTGGTTTTAGGTCTATCCAATTGCGCCCAGAGGCATTTGAGCGACGTCTGTTGGTGACGCCCCTTTGGAAATGAGTTATTAATGGAGCTTTGCCAGACCATAACTCAGTTACTACTGAGAATGGTCTGGTTTTAACATGGCTATGTTTTTGTTTCATTTTCATGAACATTCTATTTAGTTTTTATCAGTCACCTGTTTTCCTTTGTTCCAGTTTCCCGCTCCTCATGTATGGTTTTATAGGCTCCAACTATGGTTTCTGATTAATGAGTCACCACCTGTTCCTCATTTGAGTTCAATCACCCTGTGTGATTCCTCCTTTCATTCACTTGTTGTCTGATATTGTTTGTGTATCATACGCTGTTACGTTGCCTTCCTGCTTTTGGATTACCTGAGTTTGTTTTAATAAAAAATCTTTTATTTGTGGAAACTAGTTTGAACCTTTTCATCATCTTCATCTGAACGTGACCGTGAACATAATACATGTATATGGAGAAATTACAGCATTCTAGGAAATGATTCTTCCTCTATTGTCAATAAAATGAACATTAATAATTATTATATAAATAATAACCAAATGTCTCCACGTGTGATTTCACATATAGAATATTAATTAAATATGAATATCATACAACATATGGGCTCTTTATATTAATGTTTATGGGTAGCCTAAGTCATTTTGAAACATGTGGTAATTTCTCATACTGAAATGCATGATTAAAAGTACACATAACTTTTTCATTCCCGGCTAATTACACACCACAATCATGCACACTATTAAATTTCACAACATAAGCACATCAAATCAATTATTCCCCTCATATTAAAATATAAAATCATTCTATACATAAGGGTTTGTTTTAGTTTTTCACAAAAGAGATCTGCCTAGTGTCACTGTCAGATACTGTACAGCTCACATATGTTTGCCAGAACATTAATCCTTTGGTATACAAAATTTAAAAACAGTTGGCAATATTCATCTTTAGAATATATTGCATCTGTTAGAGCTTTATATATCAGAGATTATGTGCCATGGATATTGTCAGTTCGGGTTTTATTCAATAACGCTCTCCTGTCCAATACAGCAGAAAATTAATGCTATCTGTTTTTAGGTAATCCTGTTTGCACATACAGTGATTTACCAGGGTCAACAAGACTGTGAAAACATATGGGAAATGACAAGCACAACATTTTTCCTTTATTGGTGTTTCAAATATGGTGGCAGCTTCTCCTGAACACGAGGCATGGCAACCAACGCAAAACCAATGAGATCGTTTCTGAGAAATCGCCTCTCGAGAGACACTGACCCTGCGTTCCACAGAGCAGTTACACATGCGTGCACACACACACACACACACTTGTTTGTAATGGGCCCCTGCAGTGATCCATGGCATCTGATAATTGTGAGCGCACTGAACCATCGCTAACAGATGCAGTGGAACCGCGCCATTAGCTAATACATGCGGGCTGTCAACCCACGCATCAATGGTATGAAAAGTCAAACTGTCATTCTTGCAGTGCTGAGACCATATTCATCTGCCATCCAATCTAATACTTATTAAACGCACATTATCAGAGGATGAAGCTTCTCTGCTTGAGTTGGTCTTTGCTAACCCTGATAGCGTGTGCCAGTGGACAAGAGTGAGGTGGTGAGAAATGGGCACACGCTCCTTCAGTCGACCCTGTTCCACTGAAATGGTGCTTATGTTGGAGTCAACGCTTGGCTGGGGATGTGAGAGTCTTTCATACCTGGTCCGTGTGCCCACTGACTTGAGAGCTGAACATTTAATGTAACTGACTATCTGATGTGACAGAACAACCACCTTCCTTTGAGTCCGTGTCAACCCATCCCTTTGATCGCCACCCTGCAGCCAGGCTCCTGACAGGAGCAGAAAAGAGAGGAGGAGTACAGTAGCAAACTGGGCTGATGAGGTGTGACAAGTCACATCTGAAGTTAAAGGAACAGTTAACCCAAAAATGAAAATTATTTTATAATCCCTAGTGGAAAAAAAAACCTATACCAAAATGTATTTAAAATGTGTTTAATTCATACTAAGTATTCCACAAATCAATTAACATGTCATCACTTCAGACTTACTGATATAAAAAATATAATTCAACTTTATTTGGAGTACTTCTTTATTGCACAATGCACATTTCTTAATATTTAGCTTAAAATGTGTGTATTATCACTATTAGTAATTGTATGATCTCTGTATAATATCAGTCTTTAAGTATAATTGCAATAGTGCCATTTTAGCACAATCAAATATTTAGTTGGACCTCAGTACTATTTCCGGATAACTAAAGTACATCAAGTACAAAATTAGTTCCAATTTAGGATACTTTAGTATTCTTTAAATATACTAATTTGGTATATCAATCGCAGGGTATTTATATGTAATATGTAAATGTATTTGTAGAATACTTAGTATAAAATCAATGTTTTTCAAATATATTTTAGTATATGTATGTTTCACTAGGGATGTAGCTTTCCTGTAGCTCAGTGGTAAGAGCATTGCGTTAACAAGGCAAGGTTGTGGGTTCGATCCCAGGGGATTGCACATACCTACAGTATGTATATGTATGTATAAATGTATAGGATAACGCAATGTAAGTCGCTTTGGATAAAAGCGTCTGCCAAATGCATAAATGTAAATGCAAATGTTATTCCAAATCATGATTTTTCTCTTCAATAGAACACAAAAGAAGAAAGTTGAAGTATTGGCCAGGTTGCTCTTTTCCAAACAACTTTAATGAATGTGGAGCAAGACTAAAGCAGTAGTTGCAGTCCATATGATTCAATATTCCAGTGTTTCTGATGCCATATGATACCTTGGTGTGAGGAACAGACTGCTAACTAATGCAAGTAAAACATTTTTTTTTTTAAAAGCCCTAAAAAAATGATTGAAAAGAAGTTGACAGTCAGTAATACAATAAAAAACAAAAAAGCAAATCACAAACAATAGGACAAATACAATAGAAGATTGTTTAAAAATGTAAAATAGTTTAAAGTTAGGTCAGAATAGATCAATGTTCTCTATATATCAATAAAAGTTACATATAAGGATAAATGTATTAAATGATTGCATAATACCTTTGTCTCACCGTTTCAGTTTCTTTTCAGTTTTTTTTTCTTTCTAGTGACAAAGTAGTTTGCAAGCTGTTTAATTCATAACATTTTATTACAATTAAAAATTAACTAAAACAAAATCAACTAAATTCATAAAAAAGGTTCATGAAGTGCCTGACAGAACCCTTTAAGCTTATAGAACTTTTTCTTCTAAGAGTGTGCCTTCATACTGCTGTTTATTTCACTATAACTGCAGTGTGGAAGGTTAATAACTCATTAATGAGAACTCAATATGGAATAAATGGAGTTTGTAATACTGATGCAGTGCTTCATTTCCACCAGGCTGCGTCTTTATAGCTGGTTCAGGAGCACAGAGAAGAAAGCTAAACGCTCCTGCCCTTCAGTGACTGATACCGATGGTTTGGCTGTGTGTGGTGGTTGTTTGAGTCGAATCAGGCAGCCTTGAGGGTCCCGATGTAGAGGTTACAGAGAAATGAGTCCATGACCATACTGGCTTATCAGCAACCAGCTTTTATTTTTTCATAAATGAGGGATTAATTATTGCCCCCTGAAGAGCATAGTCTGCACTGTGTAGATAAATCAGACATTTTCCCCACAGCGCTGTGCAGAAATGAGGGGGAAAAGGGCAGATTTAGGGTTTTAAACAGAGTGAGAGAGTAACTTTTCCCCCCCACAACACCAACACAACTCCACGGCCATCACATGATCCAGAAAATGAAAGCAGTTTTGCATGATTGCCTACAACATAGCCCCCATTTTCAAGCTTTAATGGTTTTATTCTATTAAAGTTTGTCTCTTAGGTATAACTAAGAAATTCTGTCAAAGCAAAAGCTTAATGTTTGTTCAATTATTTAGCTTGGTTTGTTGTTATTGTTTTTGTTTTTTTTTCTTTTCTTTTTGTTTTTCTTTTTTTCTTCTTCAGTTAGTTAATTGCTGTGCAGGAGAAAACTGTAATGGTATTTAAAAAGCAGTGATTAAAATGGGCTCTGCCTCTCCAGTAGGCTCTTAAGTAGGCTCAAACGTGGTGAACATGATTTCACCTTGTGCAACATATTCCTAAATCAACATATCTGTTGATCTTGGAACTACTTTCCAATCAATCAGTCAGATTTGAGGGACAAGTTTACAGTTTTTGTCAAGTTAAGATTTACAACCAAATTCCACTTTTTGTGGTTTCAAGTATTTTAAAATATGTTGATCCAGGATAATGCCTTACTTGGCAAAAATCACAGTGACCAAAGCACAAAAGCTGCATCTTAAGTCCCATATAAGTTTACTTTGACATCATAAATGTTAAGGTTTATTGGGTAAAGTGGGTTTCACTTTATTTTGATGGTCCCTTTAACACATTATGTTGACTATAAGTTGTGTTGCAACATGTCAACTATCTCTCATTAGAGTGTTAGTAGAGTATTAGTAGATTGGTAGGGTTAGGGTTAGAATAAGTTACGTATAGTCAGTAGAATGTCTGTTGGAGGACCATCACAATAAAATGTTAGCAGACAATAAGCAGACATTCTACTAATACTCTAATGTGAGTTAGTTGACGTGTAGCTGCAAATTGACTTTTAAGCCCCTTTCACACATACAGTATTTACTGGTAAATTACCGGTAACAGATCATGTGTGAACAGGACCTTTTCAAAAATACTGGTAAATTGCCAGAACCGATTTACCAGTATTTTTGAAAAGGTCCTGTTAAGGGAAGTACATTACCGGTAATGTACCAGTAATGTGCTCTGTGTGAACGCAGAATGAAGATTAAAGGTATTTGCAGGTTCGAAGTCAGATGGCGATGACATAAGAAGTCTGCTTTGGGCCAATCATAAAGACTTATGAAGTTGACCTGATTACTCTGCGCTGTTTACAGTAAGCTTTTTAATAGTTTTTCTATTTAAACATGCGCCACGTCTCGCAGCTTTTTCAACGTGTTGCGCTCGAGACCCAGCCTTCTTTTCCATTTACCAGCACTGCGGCTCTGTAGTTGGATACTATTGCGCGCGTCTCGTGTTTTTAAGAGCAAACACGCATTCTGTTTGAACGTCCATTATGCCTGTCACGTAGACATCAAAAAGATGTTGTCAAATTGAACAAACTAAAGCGTTTCTCCTCATGCGGGCAGATAAACACAACGGCGCAGCGTTTAAAGATAATTTCCGATGGCTGACATCACAGAATTGACTCATATTTCACTGCTGATGTGTGAATGGTCTCCTACCGGTTAAAAGCCAGAATGCCGTTGCTTGTGTGAACAGCATATCTGTGTATTTACTGGTAAAGTCATTCTGGTAATTTTACAGTAATTTACCAGGATTTCTGTGTGAAAGGGGCTATAATCAGCAGAATGTTCAAAAGGGACCATTAAAATAAAGTGTTACTGTAAATTGAAACATATGGTGTGTTCAAGATCGTATTTACGAGATGAACGCACATGAACGCCAGGGGCGCAACTACCCAGTGTCAGAGGGGTATGCAGCAACAATTTTGGCGTTGAACTTTTTAATGTTGAATTCATCAATCTGGTGCACTTTGAGAGTTCAAAATTAAAAGCTCCAACCCATATTCAGTGTGCAAATTAAACAAAGAAAAATTCGCCCCTTTTTTAGTAACACTGTCTGTCTACATTACACTACTACATAATAATAGTTATAATATTAATTCCATGATAGTAATAGCCATATATTGTAAACAAATGCACTGAAAAATAAAGGAAACTTTCATAATTAGTTTTGTACTAATTTCTATACTTCACATTAAAGATGTGATTGGGCCAGCCCAGTGTCAATCAAGAAAAGAACCAATGGGCCGCTGATCTACGTGTTTAATGAAAAATGTCAAAAATAAAAAATACCAATGCATTACAACGGCACTAACCCAGCGCAGCCAATTAAGCAAAACAAAACAAAAAGAATGGGCCGCCGATGTAGGAGTTTTATGGGCCGTTAAGACAAAGACAAAAAAAAAATAATTGCCTATTAGATGTATCGGCCCAAAAAGCACGTCGGCCCACCGGGAATCTCCTAGCCTACATGCGTGGACATTACACTTTAAATCCTACCTGTTGCCTTTGACCATCCACTTATTTAGCTGCTGGCGCATCAATTGACATGCCATCTCCTTTTCCCTCTTTCTTTTTCTATTTTTAGTCCCGACAGCTTTTTTGCTTTATCCATCTTTTTCGACTCGTACCTGCTCGCTCAGCGCTCACGGCGCCCCCGCCTGCTCGCGATTTTATCTCTCTATGTCAAAATTCTATGATGGAATCTTATGAATATCCTACTCTAGCCTGTTAGTCCTCTAAAAAGTTATATAACATTGAGGAAATGCAGAAATTATTTAGAAACGCACAACAGCAGCTACATATAGATAAAAAATAAAATAAAAATAAATTACCATCGCTTTGGCGCCCGCCTGGTGCTGCGCGCCCCTATGCGCCGCATATAGCGCATACCCACTTTTTGTGCCACTGATGAACGCCACAACAAAGTCGTAAATACCAGTAGGAAGCTCTGGATTTTTTTACAATCCCGATCTTTACGAGTTGGATTAAGTGAGAAACATGGCGGAATACCACAATACTTATAGGTGTTTAGCATTGACATTGTTAGGCTTTTTTTTTTTCACAAAAAATAAGCTATACCATAAACAATTCTTCCACCTACTAATGTTAGGCCATTTACGGTTGCCAAGAAACATAGCATCTTGATGCATTAAAATAAAATGTGCAATTCAAACACAACTCATCCAATCAAAATTTTGATTTGGAACTATTTATTTTATCAAATAATACTTATACACATCAACCAAATATACAAGAAAAGATTACTTCGACCATGCCACAGAGATCAAAGCCTTCTTATTTTCCAGCTGTCTGTCTTTCAGTATCTCTCTGCAGGACTCTGTAACTGTCAGCAGGCATTTCAGCATTTCAAAGAGCAGCTGTTGGGCCATCTTTCTTCACTTCATCCCTCTGTCATACCTGGAGATCTTTGCATCTTTGGGCTCCATCTCGCAACTACAAATCAGGCCAGCCACAGCAGCACCACACTGCTTTTACAACAGTGAAATGAATTCTCTCTGATCAGTGTTTTCATTTCTGATCTTTGGCTGTGACAGAAGCATCACTCCCTGATTATTTGTCTTGTGCAAGCGTGGGCCTCCAACCTTCTTCAGAACCACCCATACGAGGTCCACTGACAGCATTCAATTTGGCCAAAGAGGCAAAGTGCGAATTGAAGTGTCCTGAAAGTGGGGGCCAGATCTTTCCAGAGATGGAAGTGTCATAATTACATTGTGATTTGCAAATGAACTCTTATTTCTCTCTGGCTGTAGTGGGAGGTCAGTTTATGGACAGCGATGAGCTTCTCAGCTGGAGGTCACATCAAAATTCTCATTTTTGCCCATGTGGATAACATGTACTTCATGCATGAGTAATGTGTGGTTATTTATTAAAAGAAAATAAAGTAGTAGCACGTGAACTCCTTACGCTGGGGAATACGGCCTCAACATTCCAGTTCCTCCTCATTAGTTTTCCTCTGTGGTACGAGAAACAAAACAAAATGGGCCTAACCAGGCCTTATCGGATGTTTATTAGGAGCTCATTAGCATATTCTCGCTGACCTCAACTGCTGGAATCATGCTTGAATCGGGTGAGGAATCTATGCGGTAAATCACCAGTGTACAGCAATGACTTTTGATAGCTCAGAATTCCCAGTTTCTGGGAAATTATCATCATGAAAAACTCGCAATCATGTATTTAATGGGAGGAATAATTAATCAGAGACCCCAAATTAGAGCTAAAAGTATGACTGGGAAACGAAGAGGTCTCCCTCCGCAATACTTCACAGAAGGTGAATGAATTATTCACAGTCGGCATGCATGATGGGAAATTTGCTGCAGGCCATCTCTGTAAACAGCTTGCACTGAGCTCAGAGCAGAACGTACTGTTATGTAAAAAAGCATATTGGAGCCAATTTTAGAAAAAATAACAATAATTTCAGGGTAGGGGTTTCTACGAGATTTAATTTGGTTTTACACCTGGTTTGATTGCTTGTCTGAATAAGAGTTTGATTTTACCTTCTTCCCTTTCACCCAGCAGGTCTCTTTTTGTATGATTATTTTATGATTATGTGAATATTATTATGTGAATAATACATAATGTAACCCACTAGTAATGACTCATGTGTTACTCGCTACATCATTCTAAAGGAATTACAAATTATTTGGAACAGTATTCTAAAGTGAAAAACATGAACTCCATAATATTGACTGAAATCATTGTAAGATTTTGAGGTTTTGGATAATGACTTCAAGTGTTACTACATCCTTCTAAAGGAACTATTAAGCATTTGGAACAGTATTCTGAAGATCATGGTAACCCACTAGAACTGACTCAAGTGTTAACAAATCCATCGGAAGGAATTACTATCCAAAACCTTACGAAAACCTCAAAAGCTTAAGCCTGGTTCACACGGGACGATTTTAAAATTGTCGGCCGATTTTCCAAACCTGAGAGACCCCACACATGGGGATAAAAAATCACGGGTCTAACAGTTTTGGTCGTACAGTGTGTGGTGCGCAGCCACACGGCAAAATCAACACATCACACACGAACCGATTTGACTCCCGAGCATTCCCAGATCAGACGGGAAATCACGCAAAATACCTCGAGATCAAACGTGACTTCAGAGTAAACAATCATGGCGGACGAAGAGGATGCAGTGGCAATAGTTTGTAGTTTGTTTTTAACCGGAAAAAAAAACGTTATCAAAAGAAAAGGCGATGATCTCTGACGTCCACCGGACTTTCTGGTGCGCCATGCCGCCGGCTGTTTTGATTATATTTCCCGGTGTTTCCTTGTCACCTCGCTTTCTGATTGGCTACACTCCACAGTCCACAGGCTGCGTGCTCGGGGGACACCACACACGAGAAGAAATCGGGCCAAATAAATCCAACATGTTGGATATCCCCGATTTGAGATCGGAGCGGTCCCGACGTCCTTCCGAGCAGACGAGAGCAGCCTTAACACACCACACACGGCAGGAATATCTGATCAGATTATTTTACGATAATCGGAGCATCCTTAAGATTGTCGGAAGGGGTGAATCGGGGCTAAAATCGGCCTAATTATCCTGCCGTGTGAACCAGCCTTTACACTGACTACGTTTACAAGTGCACCACAAATGCAATTATTTCGAATAATCAGAGTAAGGTCTTAATCGCAGTAAGATGTTTACATGACATGAGCAGAACTCTTCACTACAGTTTACATGCAATTTTCATTATTCTGATTATTCGCTAATTTAGTATGGTTATACCTCACTCATATAGGCATACATTATGCATGTTACTGACCATTGTTTTAATATACTCACATCAATTTCAAAATATATTTTTATGAACGAACTGGATATTAACATCGCAATGCCGGGTTTGCCTACGCTGCTGTCGTGTTCTTCGCACCATCTGGATGATCATGAGCTTAATCGCATTAATTTGATCGAAGAATTGCGTTTAAATGAGGTAAAAATTAATCGTGATATTGCCAAAATCGCATTATGAGGGTGCATGTAAACTCACTCAATGACTTCATTCATTTCTAGAGAGTTATCATCCCTTTCACTTTAGAATACTGATCCAAATAATGAATTATTCCTTCTGAAGTATTTGGTAATACTTGAGTCAAAACTAGTTACCTTCACTTTAGAATTAATTATACATAATGAATTATTCATATTAATTATGAACTTGTATGTATTAGTTCTTAGTATGGATGGTATGAAAAAATAATTGATTAGCTAATAGTGAACTACCACATTCGACTATCAATTTGTTAATCAGAGATTCTTGTTAGTTAAAAGTATTTACTAGAGTGTTAAAATTGCATTACTCATTTGTTCCTGTGTAGTTACTCATTGATGAGGGAACAGTATTCTAAAGTGTTATCATTATTTCAAAATCTGAAAGTGGATTTGATTAATCTGAAGTGAAGAATATTAGTGCATGTAAACATGCCTACTATGTTTGAGTATTAAATGGCAGCTGTTTACCACTTTTGCTAGGTATTCAGACTAGTCTTAATTAAGACTAGTAAGATTAAAACTAGTCTTATCATATACCATGATAAACACTAATAAAAAACTTTAATTTTGCCCCCTCATTTAAGTCAACTGTTCGTTTACGCATGCTCATATCAGCAGCTCATCGGTCGTCTGTGGACATGTCCATGTCTAAACTATTTCCTCAGTTCAGTGTAGGTACTAGTGACTTGAGAACTGTTGCAACCATTAACCAACTCTTGACTTGAGAGAGAACCACTATCACTGTACTGCTGTTAACATAAGAACTAATGGCATTGGATCACTGTCATATTTCCAATACGCTTTTGTTATACTTTAAATGACACAAACACACACATACATACATACATATTCAACATCTTGTTTCCTGAGCGTGTACTCACACTAGGCAA
Organism: Leuciscus leuciscus; assembly: GCF_965113295.1. NCBI lineage: Eukaryota > Metazoa > Chordata > Actinopteri > Cypriniformes > Leuciscidae > Leuciscus > Leuciscus leuciscus. The sequence continues at coordinate 8,556,100 of NC_138734.1, read as the reverse complement.
TCTGAATCGTGCCCGAGTGTGTTTGACCACGCGGATCGTTTAATCGTCCCTGGCCCGCGTCGAAGAGGTGGGCCCGAGCACGGTTCAGTTGGGTTCTAGGCTCGATTAATCAGTCGCGTGTGAGCACATCCTCATGATTATTGCCTACATTTTTTATATGCCACGTTTTGCTGTCCTTTATCTCTCTCTCTCTCTCTCTCTCCCTGTTTCACTGGCCGTTTGCTCAAGACTGTAAATGATGACTTGTTGCCAGTCATAATGTTGTCATAATGAAAGGCTCAAGGGGCTTATTGTCTCTACTCTGCCTCACAGCTCACATCATACACACCCTGATCTCAGATCTCTGAAACACCATACAAACACATTCATTTAGAGCCGCTCATTTGATTACTTTCTTTCTTTCTTTTCTTTATTTATAAAGCACATTTAAAAACAACCATGGGTTGACCAAAGTACTGTACATAAAATACAACTACATAACATATTTTAGACACCATCTGTTCAAGAAAATAGGATCTAAGCATAGATAGAAAAAATAAAAAGATGGTTACACACATAATCTCCTTCTATGAATTTAAATGGGAAGTAATTGAGTTCCTAAACAGCCTATGAAATCACAATGGTGGCACCATCTGCTAGTAAGTTTTATTGATGGATTATAGATTGTAAGTAAATGTGAGTAAGTGTTTACATGTGTTTTGACGACAGTCATTTGGGGGGGATAATTAGTTTCAGATGATCACATATGTAGCTAAATTGAGATAGTAGAACAAAGCTCTCCAGATACTTTATGTCCTCCAATATTATGTTGGAAACACATGCTAAGTTGTGCAGGCTTTATTTTGATTGACAGTTACAGTATTATCTTCTCATCAACTTGTATATTAGAAATCATTTAACAGATTAGAACACAAATCTCCCTGGAGGCTGTGTCTTATATCTGTTCAATAAAGCAAGTGTTGCATTTATTGTGTATGCATTTTGAATGTTCCCTGCAGGTTGCTGAAGTCAATGGATGACGGTTACCGTAATCTGAAGTTTCATTCATTCACTTACTGAAATATGTACATACTGTAACAAGTAAGAGCTGAAAATAAATCTTTGAGATACTAGTAATTTAAATCAGTGTTGATGGATCTTGCAAATTGTATTGAATGTTCACACTGCAGTATATAGGAAAAGCATAGGATATCAAGCTGCAAAAATAACAAAAAATCATCATAAAAGTAGTCCGTACAATTATAATTGTATTCTATATTTTATTTTATTATTTTTTATTTTATTATTGATTTTGCTTTATTATTGATTGCTTGTTTTTGCCCATTCTTTGTTACAGGAAGTTCAATGAATTTGACCCAGGGTCTCAGAAAGCTATACGGACAAGAGAAATGTACTTTCATTTAGAAGTAAAGCTCTCAGAAACTCTTCCACAGGCCCATATGTGTTTGTCTTAATCATAGGTATGAAAAGCGAGAGAAAGACAGAAGGAAATAACAGTAATTGAGAGAGGGAGTGATTAATGTTCTCATTGTGACTAGATTAGGTAACAGGCAACTCAAAGCTTTCATCGGTGATGGCTCTATTGGGTTTGACAAGTATGAAAATATTTTCTCATATCAGACACACTGATCAAGTTACAGCAGGGTGGGGAGAATCTGAAAGATTGCAAACCTCATTCAGCCAGAGGGACAATAACTCTCTGAACATTCATTCTGGATGATTCAGCAAGCAGGCGCTTTGTAAGTTCTCAGTACCCATGGCTCCTCTGCAACAGCCCATTAAACCATGGTGAACTGATGAACAATTACTGACCATTCCTTAGCAATGTGGGGAAACACTTTATAATAAGTATAGTGTAATAAAGTACTTACAAATCATTTGCAAGCTATTACTTAGCTATATAGTTTATAAACTGTAGGTATACATTAATATAGACATCATACTCAAATTAATAGACATTCAGTAAAGCAAGTGTTGCATTTATTGTGTATGCATTTTGAATGTTCCCTGCAGGTTGCTGAAGTCAAAAGACGTTAGTCTGAAGTGTCATTCATTTACTGAAAAATGTTAAAATTGTAACAAGTAGGAGCCGCAAATAAATCTTTGAGATAGTAGTTATTTAAATCAGTGTTGATTGGTGTTAAATGGATGGTGCAAATTGAATTGAATGTTCACACTGCAGTATATAGGAAAAGCATAGAATATCAAGCTGCAAAAAGAACAAAACAAAAACAAAAAAACATCATAAATGTAGTCCATATAATTATAATTGTATTTTATAATTAGTCTTCAACAATCATAATTTTTTAATAACTGTGACAATTAATGAAGAACTCACTATTTGTATATAGTTAAATAAACTATATACAAATAGTGAGTTCTTCATTAATTGTCATAGTTATTAATGAATTAGTATTGTTTAATAAGCTCATATGTAGAGTTAATGCTTGGTTAACAACTTATTAACAGTAAATAGTTCTCACTTTAGATTAGGTCATGGAAAATGGGAAAATTACTTTAAGTGCTTTAAACCAACCTTTATTGGACATTAATTGCATTAATATTCAGTGTTCTTAAAAATGTTTACAAATGCATTAAGCAAACACACAGACACAAGTCAAGTCAAGTCAAGTCAAGTTTATTTGTATAGCGCTTTTCACAATACAGATTGTATCAAAGCAGCTTCACAGTATTAAATTAAAATAATACAACAAAGTTTGTTTCAAGAGGAATTTATTGATTGATAAAATTAAATTAAATATCCCCAAAATATCCCCAACTGAGCAAGCCAAAGGCAACAGTGGCAAGGAACCGAAAAACTTCATCAAGTGACCTAATGGTGTCCTAAAACTCCATCAGGTGACCTAATGGAGAAAAAAAAACCTTGGGAGAACCCAGGCTCAGTCGGGGGCCAGTTCTCCTCTGGCATTTATGAGCTAGAGGCCGGATTGTAGTTTGAACTGTAGGATTATATGAATGCCTGGCTGAAGAGATGCGACTTTAATCTAGTTTTAAACTGGGAGAGCGAGTCTGAGCAACGAACAGTATCAGGAAGACTATTCCAGAGTTTTGGAGCCAAATGTGAGAATGCTCTCCCTCCTTTGGTGGTTCTGGATATCCTAGGTATGACCAAAAGCCTTGAATTTAGTGATCTTAAAGAGCGCAATGGATTATAGGGTGATAAAAGATCCGTTAAATAGACTGGAGCTAAGCCGTTTAGGGCTTTATAGGTCAGTAGCAATACCTTGTAATTAATACGGAACTTTATAGGTAACCAATGCAGTGATGATAAAATCGGTGTTATATGATCATATTTTCTTGATCTAGTAAGAACTCTAGCGGCGGCATTTTGGACTAACTGTAGCTTGTTTATTGAGGATGCAGGACAACCAGCTAATAAAGCATTACAGTAATCCAGTCTCGAGGTCATGAATGCATGAACTAACTTTTCTGCATCAGAAACTGATAGCATATTACGTAGCTTAGCAATGTTTCTAAGGTGGAAAAATGCTGCTTTTGTAACATATGAAATATGATTTTCAAAAGACAGGTTGCAATCGAGTATAACACCCAGGTCTTTTACTGTAGAGGATAAAGTAACAGGACATCCTATGATGTTAAAGTTGTATTGTGCGAGGTTTTGTGGGCGGTTTTTTGAACCGATAAGTATTACCTCTGTCTTGTCTGGATTTAATAAAAGAAAATTACGGGTCATCCAATCTTTTATATCTTTAACACACTCTGTCAATTTGGAAAATTTTGCGTTTTCATCCGGCCGTGATGAAATATATATTTGAGTGTCATCAGCATAACATATGGAAACTAATTCCATGTTTCCTTATAATATTTCCAAGTGGCATCATATATATTGAAAATAACAGAGGGCCTAACACAGATCCCTGCGGCACTCCATAGTTTACTGGAGTTATGATCGATTTTTCTCCATTTAAATAGACAAAATGGTAGCGGTCAGATAGGTATGATTTGAACCAGCTTAGTGCTTGTCCTTGAACACCAGTATAATTTTGTAGTCGATCTAAGAGTAATGTATGATCTATAGTATCGAACGCAGCACTAAGATCAAGTAAAACTAGTATTGAGATACAGCCTTGGTCAGAAGCTAAAAGTAAATCATTTGTGATTTTAACAAGCGCAGTTTCAGTGCTATGATGCGGTCTGAATCCAGACTGAAACTTTTCATAGATCTCATTTTGTTGCAAGAAAGAGCCCAGTTGAGCGGACACCACTTTTTCTAATATTTTAGACATAAATGGAAGATTTGAAATGGGTCTATAATTTGCTAGATTATTATGATCTAATTGTGGTTTCTTAATGAGAGGTTTTATAATTGCCAGTTTAAATGTTCTTGGAACATGACCTAAAGATAAAGACGAGTTAATAATATTGAGGAGAGGATCTTCCACTACAGGTAACACTTCTTTCAGTAGTTTAGTTGGTATAGGATCTAATAAACATGTTGTTGTTTTAGATGAAGTGATAAGTTTATTTAACTCTTTTTGTTCTATAGTTGTAAAGCACTGTAATTGTTCTTGCGGGGTGATAATTGAAGCTGAATTATAAGGCGCGATTGAAGATTGAACGTTTACAATTGTGGTTCTGATGCTTTCTATTTTCTCAGTGAAGAAGTTCATGAAATCATTACTACTGAACTGTAACGGGATATTTTGTTCGGGTGACGTCTGTTTATTTGTTAGTCTAGCCACGGTGTTAAATAAAAACCTTGGATTGTTTTGGTTGTTTTCTATTAGTTTGCGGAGGTGCTCAGCCCTGGCCGCTTTTAGGGCCTTTTTATAACGTGACATACTGTCTTTCCACGTGATTCTAAAGACCTCTAAATTAGTTTGTTTCCATTTACGCTCTAAAATACGCGTTTCTCTCTTTAAAACATGCGTAGTATTGTTATACCATGGTGCTTTATTTTTCTCTCTGACCTTTTTTAATTTAATAGGTGCAACCACATCCAATGTTCTAGAGAGAATGGTGCTCATAGTGCTAGTTAGTTCTTCTAGTTCATCTGTTTGTTTGGGTTCAGGCAGCAGCTGAGACAAATTAGATAAGCAATTTGAGAAATTATCTATGGTGGATGGGAGGATTGTTCTGCCTGGTTGATAACATATTACAGCAGTACGTAATATGCAAGTTACCATGTAGTGATCAGTGACTTCATCACTTTGTGGAATGATATCTATATCGGTTGGATCGGTTCCATGTGATATAATTAAATCGAGTGTATGATTAAGACGATGTGTTGGTCTGGTGACGTTTTGCTTGACCCCAAATGAATTTAATAAATCTGTAAACGCAGCTCCTAACGCATCATTTGGATTATCTACGTGTATGTTAAAATCTCCAACAATTAGTGCTTTATCGACATTGACTAATAGGTCTGAGAGAAAATCTGCAAACTCTTTTAGGAAATCAGCGTAAGGCCCTGGCGGTCTATATACGGTAGCCAAGGCTAGAGATAATAGGGATGTTTTTCTAACATCTAAGAGCGTAACATTTAGTACAAGTACTTCAAATGAAATAAACTTATAACCCGTTTTCTGGGTAACATTTAGAATATCTTTATAAATGGTTGCAACACCTCCGCCACGACCAATCAGACGGGGCTCATGCTTATAACAGTATCCAGGAGGAGTAGACTCATTAATACCGAAATAATCATTTGGTTTAAGCCAGGTTTCAGTAAGGCAAAGTATATCGAAGCTATTATCTGTGACTATTTCATTTACAATAACTGCCTTAGGTGTGAGTGATCTAATGTTTAGAAGACCTAGCTTTAGAAATAGTTTTTGTTTACTAATAGCAACATTTTCTGTTTTAATAACAATTAGATTTTTCCTAGATCCTGCATTAGATTTATTATTTGATCTCACTAAACGAGGAATAGACACGGTTTCTATGCAATGTTCTACACTAGTATTTATATCAGTTGAATTGGTGCAGCAGAGACTATGATTTGGACTTTTGGTTACTAGTCAAAGTGTATTTAACATTTTGGAGATGTTATCTGACAGAATATCTGCTCCGAATCTGCTTGGGTGTAAGCCATCAGCACGGAAAAGCCTAGGACGCTCCCAAAACAGATTCCAATTATTTACAAAGAGCAGTTTCTGCTCATTGCACCATGACATTAACCATTCATTTAGCGCAAATAATCTGCTGAACTTTTCATGCCCTAGTCGGTACGTGGGAAGCGGTCCTGACACAATGATCGTTGTTTCAGGCGATGTGCTGCGTACCGTATCGATTAGATTCCTGAAGTCTTTCTTTAGAATCTCCGTCTGGCGCAGCCTGATGTCGTTCACTCCCGCGTGCAGGACCACAGTTCCGACGCGCTCGTCACCGTTCAGGATCTCGGGAACGCGAGCAGCGATTTCAGAAACACGAGCACCAGGAAAGCAGTGACTTTGCACCTTACTTTTACCTAACGTAGCGTGTACATGCCGAACGATGGAATCGCTGATGATCACAGCATCGCGTTCTGTTTCGCGTAGAGGGGAGAAGCGGTTTTGTGTCGATAACTCGAAAACCGGGAGGGTCGGAGAAAGTCTTGGTCTAAACCTGACTCGCGTCTTCCGCTGCGGAACCACCCAGGCTTCGTGGTGGCGTGTTGGAGCCGGAGTGAACGAGACCATGGCTGATTTCGACCGATGCTGAGGAACGCACGGAGTAGACGCGGTCGGAGTCAGCGGGTTAGTAACGTTAAACACTGATTTGTGTGCATCGGCGCGTGATGTTTCAAGAGCCAAACACCGGTCTCTCAGCTCGGCCTGTCTCAATAAAAGGTTGTGGATCTGTTTCTCAACAGCTTCCAGCTCAGACTGCAGTGCGTGAAGCTCAAATGTGTCCTCACCTGCACCAAGCGGTAGACTACTTACATCTGATATATTCGCCATTTTAACAGATGGACAGTGAGTTAGCAACGAAGCTACCAGTGATGCTATCAATATTAATACTAATTTATATTATAAGTTTGTTTGTAAGTGAGTGTGGAGAAGACGCGTTCAGCCGTGATCCATGGACGTAACCTTTAAGAGTATGCAGCGTTGGATCACTAATAGGCTTGAGACGCGTCTGCTCAACAGTCCGCGTTGTAACTATGAGGTTTTTTAGGTTTTTTAGTGGTAGGGGTGTAGAGTAGACGCACGATAGGCGAAAAAAAAAAAAAAAAAAAAAAAATGTTTGTTTATAAGTGAGTGTGGAGAAGACGCGTTCAGCCGTGATCCACGGACGTAACCTTTAAGAGTATGCAGCGTTGGATCACTAATAGGCTTGAGACGCGTCTGCTCAACAGTCCGCGTTGTAACAATGAGGTTTGAGCAGTAACATTAGTGCTTCTCAGTGAGGAAAAGTAGAAAATGTTGGTTGTAAGCGAGTTTAAAGAGAAAAATCAAGAATTATAAATCAAATCGATAGAGCTCCAAAAACAACAACGCATTCAGACGCAACGCATGATAATAACAGGACAAGACATTACTCACCGTGTTTGTTGAGTGTTTCTTACTCACCTGAGCTTTTCTGAACTCAAAGGCGCGAGCGCGCGAGAGAAAATAAATAAATAAAAATAGCTGAGCGCATACGGGTGGCGCGTTTACAGGCTAGCGAATTACTAGCGTGTTGTGCTAGTAGTAACGTAAGCTAGCGATGTCAGGGTTGGGTAAGCTGTATTTAGTAGTAATATAAACAACTAGAAATTGTAGTAAATGATGGTTCAAAACAAGGAAATACGAGGCTAAGACGGAGCTTACAGCACCGAAGCAGACACACTCACAGCAGGCAGCGAGAAAAATCAAGAATTATAAATCAAATCGATAGAGCTCCAAAAACAACAACGTATTCAGACGCGACGCATGATAATAACAGGACAAGACATTACTCACCGTGTTTGTTGAGTGTTTCTTACTCACCTGAGCTTTTATGAACTCAAAGGCGCGAGCGCGCGAGAGAAAATAAATAAATAAAAATAGCTGAGCGCACACGGGTGGCGCGTTTACAGGCTAGCGAATTACTAGCGTGTTGTGCTAGTAGTAACGTAAGCTAGCGATGTTGGGTAAGCTGTATTTAGTAGTAGTATAAACAACTAGAAATTGTAGTAGATGATGGTTCAAAACAAGGAAAATACGAGGCTAAGACGGAGCTTACAGCACAGAGCAAACACACTCACAGCAGGCAGCGAGGCAGACAGGAGCAATGACACACACACACACACACACACACACATTGGGTTTCCAAGTTCTATAGGGACTTTCCGTAGAAATAATGCATTTTATACTGTACAAACTGTATTTTATTTCCCCTAAACCTACCCCTAATCCTTACTGATGTGATCTTATGAGTATTTGTACGTAATTCATATTGACAGAATAATTTTAGTTAGTTACTGTAGTTAGGTTTAGCTTTGGAGACCGGCTTAATGTTTTTGTAAACATTTTAATGTTAAACATTTTAACTCTTAATAATAATGTAATTCATGTTCAATAAAGGTTGGTTTAAAACACTTAACGTCATTTTCCCATTTTCATGACGTAATCTAAAGTGAGAACTATTTACTGTTAATACAGTATGTTGTTAACAAAGCATTATCTAACTCTTTACAAATGAGCTAATTAAACTATAACACTTTGTTAATTGCAGTGACAATGAATGAAGAACTCACTCTTTATATATAGTCTATTAATGTATTAACTACAGTTTATAAACTATTAATTAACTATGTACTTTATCACACTATAAAGTGTTACCCAATGTTGTTCAAATTACTACTATTATAATATTTTATATAAACTTTTCCATTATATTTTTACACATAAATTACTTAACTATCTGTAAAAGAAGGGAGGGTAAAAAAAAAGAACAAAAAAAGTGATGGGGAAGCCAACAGCAAAATCAACTATTTATTCCTAGTCTTTACAAAACGTTGAATCCTCTGCCACTCCACCAAAAATCTACTTATTAAAGTAACAGTAGTGTCAGTACACAAAGCATGAATGTTTTATAGGAATCAGAACATCAGAATTGGCTTTTGAACCACCTACTGAGAGCATGGAGCTTTGAGAAGCCAACCCAATAAAACAAGCCTGTGTGTGTGTGTGTGTGTGTGTGTGTGTGTGTGTGTGTGTGTGTGTGTGTGTGTGTGTGTGTGTGTGTGTGTGTGTGTGTGTGTGTGTGTGTGTGTGTGTGTGTGTGTGTGTGTGTGTGTGTGTGTGTGTGTGTGTGTGTGTGCGTGCCAACACAGAGTGGCTGCAAAGGGAGGAGGATTCCTCTGTGTGAGCAGAAATCTCAAGTTACACCAAAATTCTGTTCTGTGTGACTTTGCTGTGCGCACTGGCACTACATATTTGATGAGCACTTTCAAAGTATCAATAATTCTAAGAATTCTCTTTCTTGAAAATTATTCACTCAAATATAATGCCCCTATCATAATTTACTCACTCATGTGCCGTCCCAAACCTGTATGCTATTTTATTTAATTTTTTTCTGTGTAGCAGAAAAATATCAAATAGGCAAGTTCTAAATAAAACAGAGTATATTTGAGTATATTTTACAAGAGTAAAAAAGTCTTTGTCTTTGTGCCAAAAAAATAAATAAAAATAAATATCATGTTTGATTCAATGGGCCCTATCTTGCACCCAGCGCAATTGACTTTGTACACAGACGCATGTGTCATTCCTATTTTGCACCCGCGCACAGCGGCCTTTTCCCTCCACAGACGCACGTCGGTTAACTAAGAAATACACTTGCGCTCCCGGGGGCGGTTCAGCGCAAAGAGGAGGCGTGTTCAGGCGCAAACGTTCCCTGCTATTTTGCAGGTTTAGAAAACAATTCCGCCATTAACCGAAAAAAAATTTGTTTAAAGTCAGTGGCGCGTTGCGCATGTTATTCATATGCTATTTTAAGGGTGCATGCTTGGCCATAATCAATGTAGCGTGTGCACAACGCGCATACACTTTGCTTATCTCACACAGAAGCAGCCGTTTTCATTTTTTCAAATCATACATTATTACGATAGATAGATAGATAGATAGATAGATAGATAGATAGATAGATAGATAGATAGATAGATAGATAGATAGATAGATAGATAGATAGATAGATAGATAGATAGATAGATAGATAGATAGATAAATTGATTGATAGATTGATAGATTAATTATTATAAAAGCATACATCTAGCTTACACATGTACCCAAATGATCATACGCCTGTTTAACCGAAGTTAATTTGGGTGTGTTTCTCCATCCCCGGCCTCCTCGGCTGTGAACCGCTCCTGGCGCGCGCCTGGCAAATCCGCCGTTATAATAGGAATCCGCTATAGAACAAGAGCGCCTGCTCTTAAAGTGAATGTGAGATGTCGCTCTGATTGGTTTATTTCACGTTAGGCCCAAACCACACCTATGAATAAAGAAGCTACTTCAGACCAACCCCTTTAAAGGGATAGTTCACTTTGAAATTAATTTTTGGTATGTTTTAGCTTACCTCAAGGGCATCCAAGATGTAGGTGTCTTTTTTTCCGCAGTAGTTTCAATTTTTATATTTTTAGGTCAAACCGTTCTTGTCTGTCAGTCATAATGCAGGTCTATGGTCACGGTCTCAAAACACATGCACAGAGTCCAAATTAAAACAATTCCCCGTCGTCCAAATTAAACAATTCCCCATCGTAAGTACACATTGATGGCCTAAGACACGAAACGAGCGGTTTGTGTGAGAAAACGAACAGTATTTATATCGTTTTTACCACTTATACGCAGCCATGTCGAAGTGATCTGATCTGACGTGTACGCAGACTGGTGCATAGATATATACACTAGATGTCGCCTTAAAGACATTCGTTCAATGAACTGCCGTAGACAAGGCGACATCTAGTGTGTATATGTCTATGCACCAGTCTGCGCACACGTCAGATCAGATCACTTCGACATGGCTGCGTATAAGTGGTAAAAACGATATAAATACTGTTCGTTTTCTCACACAAACCGCTCGTTTCGTGTCTTAGGCCATCAATGTGTACTTACGATGGGGAATTGTTTAATTTGGACGACGGGGAATTGTTTTAATTTGGACTCTGTGCATGTGTTTTGAGACCGTGACCATAGACCTGCATTATGACTGACAGACAAGAACGGTTTGACCTAAAAATATAAAAATTGAAACTACTGCGGAAAAAAAGACACCTACATCTTGGATGTCCTTGAGGTAAGCTAAAACATACCAAAAATTAATTTCAAAGTGAACTATCCCTTTAAGATTTGCGTCGGGCGCAAGAGTCATTTATCCCGCCGGTATAATAGCAACAGCGCCCAAGACCCGCCCACAAAGTTACTTGCGTTTTGCGCTTGATACTTGCGTTTCAGATCGTTAAAATAGGGCCCCATGTGTTATTTGTGAAATTTACTACTGTAGCACTTTCTGAAAAGTGAAAGTTATTAAGTAAATCCTACTTTTTTTTAAGGTGGAGTTTAAATTGGCGACATCTGTCAAGCTCCAAAAAGGAGCACTATATATACATTTTTGTGCACTATATATTTCAAGTCTTCCTAATCATATCTACTTCTTTTGTTTTAATGGCATTTCCCCTCATTTTTGTAGCATAAAAATCATGCTTACTATGAACTTGTATGAAAAAAATGGCTTTTTAACATTTCTGTTTTTGTGCTCTATGAAAAGAAAATAACAGCAGAGAGGTTTTGGAAGGACATGAGAGTGTGTAAACAATGACAGAATTTTTTTCTTTTAAGTTTTACTGTCGGTTTTTGAACACATTCATGCCCAAGGGACATCTTCGGCTAGATTAATGATTGGTTCCCGAAACAGAGGAGTCTTTGTTATAGTACACAGAGGATTTAAGTCCTTAGATTCTCGAAGATGCTTCTTCTCCTCTTTTTTCCCCCGTTCCTCTGGGGTGGAAAATAAGACGAGGGTGTTCGGCGTACTTGTTGTGGTGCTCAGCTTCAGCTGGTTGGCCCGAGCTCACTGACTATAAAATAAATAATTTCACATTTGATTTGGTATTTATAAGCATCACTTTTATTTATTTTGTATAGTGATTGCTTCTTTTTCTGTCTTTCTCTTTTGGACTGGATTTTACGCCGTTTTCTATCTGTACATCTAAAATTGTGCATAAATGGAATGAATTGTGGGTTCTCAATCCACGTTTCATCTGCCACTCATTCAATAAACCAAGTGCAGAGCGTGCGGCAAAAGCCCAAATCGGCAGTTCTTTTTGTAATTTACCAGCAAAGTGCAATCTCCATTCTGCTTTTTAACAGCTCCTGTAGATCTAGCCATGCTGAAGATCAAAGCAATTATTCATTTGAGCCACCATGTGGTCGAAAATGAAGGGAATCATTTGAAAAGCATTTCCTCCATCATGCATTTCTCGATGTAAGACCTTAACGCCAATGCGCTGAGAGGAGTCCAGATAAATGAACAATCCCAGTCTTGTCAGTTACACTGTAGGACTTCAGCCGCCAGTGAATGTAAAGCAGGACTTCTCCACTGTGCAGTTGTTGATGCTCTGCTGATCTCTTTAGATGAGATATTCATCTTAATGCAGATCCTTCAGTCCAGAGAGAGGCAGTGTGGTGAGCTGTTGTTGGGTCAAAGCTTGGTCAGATCTCTTTCTGATGGAGCTCTGTGGTTGAGACACTCCAGGGGACGAACCAGAGCCGCAGTGCCATGCGTATTCACATCTCAGTCATTCACATCTTTGGGGAAGGGGAGGAAGAGGAATCAACAGAGGAGGAATCAACAGAGGAAGAGGAAGAGATGGAGGCCATGCTGGAGGTAGAGGAAGAGGAAGAGGAAGACAAGAAGGTGCTCAAAGAGGACCGAATCTGACAAATGAGATCCACGCAACACTGGTTGACCACGTTGTCAACCACGGCCTGACGCTGAGGGAGGCTGGACTGCGAGTACAGCCAAATCTAAGCCGATACACAGTGGCAAGTGTGATAAGAACATTTCGACTGGAAAATAGGTATTGTAAAAATATCATCATATCAAAAACATCTGCACGGTTTCAGTAACTGCTTACAGTACTGTATTCTATGCACTCAGCACTTCTGTTACCTTTTCCTGTGAAATTACTGTACTATTGTATACTGGGTTTTTTTTTTTTCTACATAGGATTGAGCGTCAGGAACGACAAGGGGGAAGGCCTCCTATGTTCACAGAGCAGCAAGAGAGGGAGATAGTAAACATGGTTTTGGCCAACAATGCTATAACACTCAATCAGCTCCAAGCTAACATTGTCAATAACCACGCCACTTTCAATGATATCCATCAGGTCTCAACATCAACACTGGCACGCATCCTAAAAAAAAAACATATTCAAATGAAGCAAATGTATCGAGTGCCTTTCGAGCGCAATTCTGAAAGGGTGAAACGACTGCGGCATGATTATGCAGAGGTATGTATTCACTTTAGCAGTGTGATCTTGCATACTGTCTCATAATCTTTTACTGTACTGTAATATGTATACTAGATGTACACTGAACAACACAATTTTGCCTGACACTGTTCTTCAGAGAGTTTTACGAATGGATGGAGAAGAGATCCAGCATGAGTTCATTTACGTAGATGAGGCTGGGTTCCACCTGACGAGAACACGAAGGAAGGGAAGAAACATCATTGGCCACAGGGCTATAGTCAATGTCCCAGGGCAACGTGGGGGTAATATAACACTCTGTGCAGCCATTACACAGAATGGGGTCCTCCACCGCCATGCCCATATGGGCCCTTACAACACAGCACTCATACTTACATTCTTGGACCAATTGCACAACATAACAGCAGCAAATCAAATCGATCATATGCAATACATTGTTGTCTGGGACAATGTGTCTTTCCACCGCTCTGCTCTGGTTCAGAACTGGTTTCAGCAACATCCACATTTCACCGTCCTATATCTTCCACCATACTCTCCATTCCTCAACCCTATAGAAGAGTTTTTCTCGGCATGGCGGTGGAAGGTATATGATCTCCGTCTCCAGGCTGAGGTACCCCTCATCCAAGCCATGGAGGAGGCCTGTGACCAGATGGAGGTAGCAGCAATGCAAGGATGGATTCGTCATTCAAGACGTTTCTTTCCAAGGTGTCTTGCAAATGACAACATTGCCTGCGATGTTGATGAAATTCTCTGGCCAGATCCAGCTAGGCGAAGAGACAATGTCTAGTTTTATTTTATTTTTTTTACAGTAAACTTACAGTACAATACGTAAAGTGACATTTTGTTACAGTATTACGAATCTCCATGTCAACATTTTGGGCGTGTTGAGAAATAAATGAGTTTCTTCAGTCTGCAACATTGGTCTTGTGTAGTGTTTGGCGAATTTACATTATATTTGTACTTTGTTGATGGTAGCCTACTCTAATCATAGGGAAGTAGAAGTGCTAAAAGTGTTTTAGGTTTATCACAGCAGAGTGTAACTAGTGCAAACAGAGTATAGTAATGTGAAACGTGTGTGTTTCCTATGGTAACAAAGTGTGGTTTTTAAACAAGTTTTTACAAGAGTGTTTAATTATGCAAAGGATCTGTAGTGTTTTGCTAATTGGGTGTGTGGTTGTGCTAATTGTGTGTAGTGTTTTGAAAACACGGGCCCTGTTTTGAAAATTGTGCTTAAGCAATCCAAAAAAACTGTAATATCATATACGTTTTCTGCTCAGTGTGGTACCCTGTCTAATATTGTGGTATCTTGTTTGTTATTAAGTTTCACATGAGATGGTTATCTTACCTGGAATTAAGGTGCAGCTGTATTTACATAAGGTTTAGACAAATGGAAATACTTATATGGCCATTTCGGATTCTTAAGGCTGGGCTGGTTCACACAGAAAACGTTTTTGCTTTGAAAAACGAGAGACACTGGCAGTGGAATGGGGAAAAAGTGCAAGATCTCGAAACGCGTCTTTTAAAAGTTGAACTTATTTTAACTTGAGTGCCGTGTTTTAGAATGCCGTGTTTTATAATGTCGTGTCATCCGCGAGACGCTGCAAAAGACATGAGAGCAACGGTCGTACATGTCCGTCTAGCGCGTGTTTACATTGAAAAAAAAGTAGCGCAGTCCAATGGAAAAACGTGAGTATTCGGTACAGGATGAGAGCTTATTACAGTAATTACGAAAACTATTATTTATTTTTGCTAATTATTATTTTATTTCAGTAACTGTTGTTAGTTTTGTTTCGTTTGAGTTTTTCATTGATGTTGAAATTTTAATTTTATTTCAGTTTATGAAAATGTTTTTTTACCATTAGGCTAGTTTTAGTCTTAGTTTCAGTTTTCGTTTACGAAAATAACCTTGGTGTGTGTGTGTGTGTGTGTGTGTGTGTGTGTGTGTGTGTGTGTGTGTGTGTGTGTGTGTGTGTGTGTGTGTGTGTGTGTGTGTGTGTGTGTGTGTGTGTGTGCGTGTGTGTGTGTGCGTGTGTGTGTGTGCCTGATATTCCCTATGTTCCCTAGGTTATGGGGACCAAATGTCCCAACAAGGATAGTAATACAAGTCAATACCAGTCTTGCTTTAATTCAATTTAATATATTTAATTCATATGTATATACAGTATTTAATCATCAGTATTTATACAAATTTAATCCCAGTAAATAAGTGAGACTGTCATGTCTCATTAAAAGCACATTCCCAGTCTTTCGATTATAGCAATATAAAGGGGTACCTCTAGGGTATGAGGTGCCCCTAGGGACATTATTCAGAATTACCATGCATATACATGTACTTTTCCTCTCACATACACATATGAAACCAAATTCATTCACATAATATAATGAAATGCTCACACACATACAAGTGAAATGCTTTTACAAACACAACTGAAACGCTCTCATGCATACAACTGAAAATATTACGCTCACACACACAACTGAAACGCTCACACACACACAACTGAAACGCTCACACACACACAACTGAAACGCTCTCATACATACAACTGAAAATATTACGCTCACACACACAACTGAAATGCTCACACACACACAACTGAAACGCTCACACACACACAACTGAAACGCTCTCATACATACAACTGAAAATATTATGCTCACACACACAACTGAAACACTCTCACACACACAACTGAAATGCTCACACACACACACACAACTGAAACGCTCACACACACACAACTGAAACGCTCTCATACATACAACTGAAAATATTATGCTCACACACACAACTGAAACACTCTCATACACACAACTGAAATGCTCACACACATACAAGTGAAATGCTTTCACAAACACAACTGAAACACTCTCACACACACAACTGAAATGCTCACACACATACAAGTGAAATGCTTTCACAAACACAACTGAAATGCTCTCACACACACAACTGAAATGCTCTCACACACACACAACTGAAATGCTCACACACATACAAGTGAAATGCTTTCACAAACACAACTGAAATGCTCTCACACACACAACTGAAATGCTCTCACACGCACAACTGAAACGCTCACACACACACAACTGAAATGCTCACACACAAACAAGTGAAATGATTTTACAAACACAACTGAAATGCTCTCACTCACACAACTGAAAAGCATTTCAGTTGTGTGTGTGTGAGAGCATTTCAGTTGTGTGTGTGAGAGCGTTTCACTTGTAGGTGTGTGAGCATTTCAGTGGTGTGTGTGAGAGCATTTCAGTGGTGTGTGTGAGAGCATTTCAGTTGAAACGGAAGGTGGTTAAAGTCTCCAGTCCAGTTGGTGGCAGTAGTGCACCTCAAGACGAAGAACTAGAAGCTATGGAAGTAAAATAATGTCAAATGTTTTTGAAATAAAAAGCCTGTTGAATTGCACTACTTGAAACAAAATAGGCATTGCATTAACCATGCTTGCATTTTAATGCATTGTATTTTTAGTGCTTACATTTTTATGGGCTGAAATTCAACATGGTTGAATATTTAAGCTGTGAATATTTCAATTAAAAACATTTCAAACACCTTTTCATTATTAAAAATTCAATAATCCATATTCACCTTTCATATTTCACTTCCAAAATATTCAAACTGTTTAAAAATACAACCAATAATATTCAACAGGCAATTTTCGGTCCATTTTATTTCGCTTTGCAAATTCGCTTCCACAAATTCAGTGGTTCAAATTCGACAGTAAATTCAACATTGACGTCCAGGAACTGCAGGAAAAGCAGTAGATTGCCGAGCATACTCTCCATCTGCTGTTAGTCGACCTCACCATCAGATGGTGCAAAAGCGCTTGTTGCTGACGAAGACATTCATTCATAAAATGAAAATGATTATCTGTGTCAGTATATGCGGAAAAGATGATAAACACACAAAAGCTGTGTTTATGTTTCATTCAATAACTTCATTGTTACTTTCCCTGTGTATTCTACATGTCATCAGCTTTCTCTACCATGAACAGGATTATAATCGGTTTCCCTCAATACCTCATACTCAAGGATTCCCCTTCCGTTGATAGTGATATGAAAGACCAATCTTGCACCTTATTAGGGAAGTAGGCTGTAGGCTATTATATAGGCTACAGGCAAGAAGATGGACTCAGAATATGAACTTAACGCGCAAAGTTTCATGCTGAGCGTTCGTGATATACTGGCATAAAATCAACACATACATATATATATATATATATATATATATATATATATATATATATATATATATATATATATATATAGTATGCATACGTGTATTGCATTAGCTTAAACTGTCACAGCACTTGCATATTGTCCTCCTATTGTTAGTTTAACTGTAAATCGCTTTGGATAAAAGCGTCTGCTAAATGACTAAATGTAAAATTGGCTTGATATTGGACATTAGCACATTTAGGGACCGTCTCTAAAGTTGCATACAACATTGGCATACACGTTTCTAACTTCAATAGCAAACTTAAATTTATTTGAATAAATATCAAAAACCAAAGGGTGTGCATTATGCCTGACACTAAATGAACACTTTACAGTTGGTTGTATGACTGTAAGTCGTTCTATTCAAATGCTATCGGAGTTAGAAACGTGTATACCAAAGTCGTACACTTTAGAGACGGTCCCTAAATGTGCGAATGTCCAACATCAAGCCATCTGTATGCCAGTCTATCACTGGGAAACGCTCAGCATTAAGCTTTGCGCGTTATTCTGAGTCCATCTGCTTGCCTGCGAGTTTGGTCTTTTACATCACTGTAGTCCATTAAGCTACGTTAAGCGTTGTATATATCCAGCAGGGGAATCCTGAAGTATTGAGGGAAACCCTAATAGCCTGCATGCAGCACATTGCCACAATATAAAGTTAAGGCAACTAAACAACCAAGAGAGAAATGTCAACCTCAAAAATGTAACATTGGATCTGTATATCCGCATCGGGGAATAACATTATAATCTCGTTCACGGTAGAGAAAGATGCATGTAGGCTACACAGGAAAAGTAACCGTGAAGACACTGAATTTAACATATAACAGCCGTCATAATAATCACAAATACACTTACATTGCTGTAAATGAGTTTTATGAATGAATGACTTGTTCTAACTGTTGCTGGTCTTCAACACGCGCTTTTGCACCCCCTGCTGGTGAGGTCGACTAACAGCAGATGGAGAGTATGCTCGGCAATCTACTGCTTTTCCTGCAGTTCCTGGACGTCAATGTTGAATTTACTGTCGAATTTGAACCACTGAATTTGTGGAAGCGAATTTGCAAAGCGAAATAAAATGGACCGAAAATTGCCTGTTGAATATTATTGGTTGTATTTTTAAACAGTTTGAATATTTTGGAAGTGAAATATGAAAGGTGAATATGGATTATTGAATTTTTAATAATGAAAAGGTGTTTGAAATGTTTTTAATTGAAATATTCACAGCTTAAATATTCAACCATGTTGAATTTCAGCCCATAAAAATGTAAGCACTAAAAATACAATGCATTAAAATGCAAGCATGGTTAATGCAATGCCTATTTTTTTTCAAGTAGTGCAATTCAACAGGCTTTTTATTTCAAAAACATTTGACATTATTCTACTTCCATAAAGCTGACTGTTGAAAGAAAGCATAGTAAACTAGCGCAAGTTGGCTATAAATTCACAGATGCGAACTTCCCGCGGGTCAATAACTCGTGAGCTAAATGTTGTTAATACACAAATAACACCTCGTTTTAATCGTAGTAATGTGACGTGAAGAGTAAAGGCGGCAGAGAGGCAGATCCGAAGGGACCGTCTGCAAAGTGCAAAACCCGAAAAGCGTTACTACGAAAACAGTCAATAATTTCTCTGTTACACACTATAGTGTCATCAAATTCAGTTCACACATCACTGATGCCCTGATGATTATACTACAACATTTATTTTGAATAAATATATTTTTGAATATTTTTTATGATTATTATTTATGAAAAATATTCAATAACTTCACTGTTATTCACTGTATTGTTGCCAAATTCAGTTCGCACATCACTGCTGTCCTGATGGTTATACTACACTTATTTTTGAAAAAAAAAAAATTAATTGTATACAGTGAAGTTTTGAATTAGAGTGAAGTTACAAACATTTACAATTGTATATACAATTTAAAATAAATATATTTTCCCCAAAATAAGTGTTGTAGTATAACCATCAGGGCATCAGTGATGTATAACCTGAATTTGGCAACAATACAGTGAATTACAGTGGTTACTGAATATTTTTCATAATAAAAATCATCAAATAGAAACTTTTTTTTTTTTCAAAATAAGTTGTAGTATAACCATCAGGGCATCAGTGATGTGCGAACTGAATTTGGCAACAATACAGTGAATTACAGTGCAGTTATTGAATATTTTTCATAATAAAAATTATCAAAAAGAAACTTTTTTTTTTTTCAAAATAAATTGTAGTATAACCATCAGGACAGCAGTGATGTGCGAACTGAATTTGGCAACAATACAGTGAATTACAGTGAAGTTATTGAATATTTTTCATAATAAAAATCATCAAAAATATTTTTATTTTTTTTAAATAAGTTGTAGTATAACCATCAGGGCATCAGTGATGTGCGAACTGAATTTGGCAACAATACAGTGAATTACAGTGAAGTTATTGAATATTTTTCATAATAAAAATCATCAAAAAGAAACTTTTTTTTTTTCAAAATAAATTGTAGTATAACCATCAGGACAGCAGTGATGTGTGAACTGAATTTGGCAACAATACAGTGAATTACAGTGCAGTTATTGAATATTTTTCATAATAAAAATCATCAAAAATATATATATTTTTTAAATAAGTTGTGGTATAACCATCAGGACAGCAGTGATGTGCAAACTGAATTTGGCAACAATACAGTGAATTACAGTGCAGTTATTGAATATTTTTCATAAATAATAATCAGAAAAATATATTTATTCAAAATTAGTGTTGTAGTATAACCATCAGGACAGCAGTGATGTGCGAACTGAATTTGTCAACAATAAAGTGAATTACAGTGAAGTTATTGAATATTTTTCATAATAAAAATCATCAAAAATATTTTTTTTTTTAAATAAGTTGTGGTATAACCATCAGGACAGCAGTGATGTGCGAACTGAATTTGGCAACAATACAGTGAATTACAGTGCAGTTATTGAATATTTTTCATAAATAATAATCATAAAATATATTTATTCAAAATTAGTGTTGTAGTATAACCATCAGGACAGCAGTGATGTGCGAACTGAATTTGTCAACAATAAAGTGAATTACAGTGCAGTTATTGAATATTTTTCATAAATAATAATCATAAAATTATATTTATTCAAAATAAGTTTTGTAGTATAACCGGTCCCTTCGGATCTGCCTCTCTGCCGCCTGCGCATAGTGTTCAATGTGTTTTGTCCACTGCGAGGGAAAGCTCGTTTTGAGGAAAATTAGGTTGCAGCTGCTTGTCTACATTACTACGATTAAAACGAGGTGTTATTTGTGTATTAACAACGTTTAGCTCACGAGTTATTGACCCGGGAAGTTCGAATCTGTGAATTTATGGCCAACTTGCGCTAGTTTACTATGCTTTCTTTCAACAGTCAGCTTCTAGTTCTTCGTCTTGAGGTGCACTACTGCCACCAACTGGACTGGAGACTTTAACCACCTTCCGTTTCAACTGAAATGCTCTCACACACACCACTGAAATGCTCTCACACACACCACTGAAATGCTTGCATACAACATCATTCTGAAATGCTTTTCAGTTGTGTAAGTGAGAGCGTTTCAGTTGTGTTTGTAAAAGCATTTCACTTGTATGTGTGTGAGCATTTCAGTTGTGTGTGTGTGTGAGCGTTTCAGTTGTGTGTGTGAGAGCATTTCACTTGTGTGTGTGAGAGCATTTCAGTTGTGTGTGTGAGAGCATTTCAGTTGTGTGTGTGAGCGTAATATTTTCAGCTGTATGTATGAGAGCGTTTCACTTGTGTTTGTAAAAGCATTTCACTTGTATGTGTGTGAGCATTTCAGTTGTGTGTGTGTGAGTGTTTCAGTTGTGTGTGTGTGAGCGTAATATTTTCAGTTGTGTATGTGAGCGTAATATTTTCAGTTGTATGCATGAGAGCGTTTCAGTTGTGTTTGTAAAAGCATTTCACTTGTATGTGTGTGAGCATTTCATTATATTATGTGAATGAATTTGGTTTCATATGTGTATGTGAGAGGAAAAGTACATGTATATGCATGGTAATTCTGAATAATGTCCCTAGGGGCACCTCATACTATGGCCCTATCTTGCACCCAGCGCAATTGACTTTGTACACCGACGCATGTATCATTCCTATTTTGCACCCGCGCACAGCGGACTTTTCCCTCCACAGAAGCACGTCGGTTAACTAGCAAATGCATTTGCGCTCCCGAGGGCGGTTCAGCACAAAGAGGAGGCGTGATCCGGCGCAAACATTCCCTGGTGCTATTTTGCAGGTTTAGAAAACAATTCCGCCACAGACCAGGAAAAACCTAGTCTAAAGTCTGTGACGCGTTGCGCATGTTACTCATATGCTATTTTAAGGGCGCATGCTTGGCCATAATCAATGTAGCGTGTGAACAACGCGCATACACTTTGCTTATCTCATCTACACACAGACGCAGCAGTTCTCATTTTTAGAAAACCATACATTAAGGAAAAATATTAACACACGAGGGAAATCATTGTTGTGTCCATGAAGATGTGAAAAAATAGGCATAAATTTAGCTTACACATTTACCCAAATTATTATACGCCTGTTTAACGCTTTTGGGTGTGTTTCTCCATCCCCAATGTCACTTCTCTGTCTTTTACGGCCCTGACGAGAACGTCGGTCTCCTCGGCTGTGAACCGCTCCTGGCGCGCGCCTGGCAAATCCGCCGTTACGATAGCAATCCGCCATGGAACAAGCGTGCCTGCTCTTAAAGTGAATGTGAGATGTCGCTCTGATTGGTTTATTTCACGTTACGCGCAGACCACACCTATGAATAATGAAGCTACTTCAGACCAACCCCTTTTAGATTTGCGTCGGGCGCAAGAGTCATTTATCCCGCCGGTATAATAGCAACAGCGCCCAAGACCCGCCCACAAAGTTACTTGCGTTTCACGCTTGATACTTGCGTTTCAGATCGTTAAAATAGGGCCCTATGTGTCCTAATAGTTGTTTTAAAAGTAACATTTCCCATTGATAAATGCTTATTTTGTCTTATTTTTACGTTTAATTCTTTTTTTATTTAAATCACCACTAAAGATGTTCACAGAAACTGCATTCTAAGACATGCCACTTTTGTTTCATTTATTTTAGAGCTGCCATTCCTAAAAGACATATACAAAACATAACAATGGAAACTATATATATATATTTTTTTTTCTGTTGGTCACAAGCCTCTTTTCTGTGGCTGAACATTTGAGACATAACTATTACTCGATTTAGGCACTCCGGACCCCTGACAGGCCTGACTAATTTCACCCACTCATAGACCACACAGGAAATAAAGAGCTAGAGTGCTGGAAATGTGATTCAGAACAGAAAATACATAATTTCCCAACAGAGTTTATGATTATCCTCAGCGTGCAAAAATATGTGCGGTCTTTTTGAAATGTCAGACTAATGGCAAGACATTACTGAACACATAATTCAACCCATTTGAGCTTGAATTA
Source organism: Leuciscus leuciscus (assembly GCF_965113295.1). Lineage (NCBI taxonomy): Eukaryota > Metazoa > Chordata > Actinopteri > Cypriniformes > Leuciscidae > Leuciscus > Leuciscus leuciscus. The sequence continues at coordinate 8,532,983 of NC_138734.1, read as the reverse complement.
TACGCATACACCTTCAGTTTCATTATTGTATTATTAGACTAAAGTAGAGGTTCTCAAACATGGGCTCAGCAAACTTACAATGGTGACTCAAAGTGACTTAAAACTATTTAAAATAAGACAAAAAACATTAGAAATAAGCTAATAATAATAATCAAGATATTGATAATTCACCCCTTTCCCACAGTCTTGGAAAAGCTGGATATATGTAACCTAATTGTAAAAGTGAATCAGACCAGTAAAGTAATGGATGAATGTTTGTTTTGTTTTTTTTCAAGATATGCCAAGCTCTAAAATATTTTATTGTGTAGAAATTAAAGGAGCCGTATGTAAAATTGTGGCCAAAACTGGTACTGCAATCACTTTCAAATGACTGTAGAGCGGTGTATCCCCTCCCCCTCCCCCCTGACTCGAGGTTGCCAGATAGGCTGCAGGATCCAGCAGGAACGTAGGCTGCTACGTAGCTGTGGTAACTAGAGCAGAGCTGGCAACCCCGATGCCGAAACACTACTGACTTCATGATTGGTAGATAGGTGGAGGGTGGAGCTTCAGGCCAAAACACAAGATAACAACATTAACATCAGTTGAGGGCTACAACTTCACTTTTTAAATGACAATATCCTGGCCGGACTACTGTTGTCAGTGATATAAGTATTTGAAATGAACATGATTTCTTAATGTCTAGTGACATATCAGGGCCATTTTATGATTAATTGAAATACATTTCTTACATACAGCTCCTTTAAGTTAAAAAAAATGTAAATCAGATTCAGAACGATGCTCAAAACAGATGGAGTAGATCTAGTCCATCAACACTCTTAAAGCTTTCACAGTCCTGTTCATGAGTTTGACATTTTTCTCAGTAACATTAGGCAGTTTTGATATGCTGTTGAATATTTGGTAAGCATGTTAGCTTACTTGCACGTAAGCAACTTCTACCCCCTCTTTCTGGTTTATGCCATAGACAGTAAAATAAATGGACACAGCGACCTCATAGACTTCAACGGAGACCAGTGGAGTAAATTAGAAGCACTCTCTTCCTGATGGCTGAGCGTACTGCACAGACTCAAACTGAGCTTGATGACATAGATGTGACGTGAGCAACCTGTCTGTCTTCTAGTAGCTGTGCCAAGAGAAATCTGAATCATTCCCTTCTGAATCTTGCAGAGACGGAGAGTGTGAATGGAGCTGTCTATTAGCTAGGAGCAGGAGCAACTTTTGGTAAGTATTCTTGAATTTATCGGACTTTATGCCTCCATGTCCCTCCGATTGCCCGCGAGCTTCTCCTCCTGGCTATACGGTAATCTCTCTACTGTGCAACAGAGTCGCGTGGTTATGACGCAATCGTTAGCCTATTTTTACAAAAACGGCTTCTACGGGGCCATAACGTAAGATACAAGGTAATGGCCCCCGTTTATACATTGTCGTTGTTTCTTTAGAAATAAACAATGGACAAATAGTGTCTTTAAACGCCTCAGATGTAAAGTTATTCGCTGTCAAAATGACGCCAAAATGAATGGGAGTCAATGTAATGCTAACAGCAGGTGATGGCCAATGGATGCCCCCATAGAAGGTACGCTTAGATGCTAGATTACCCCCTTGGTTTATGCAGATCTTCTTCTTCGCTTGTTTTTGGATCCAGAGATGATGTAATATTTAAGAAGATCCGTAATAGCGCACCCTACTGTAAAAAAGTGAAAACATGGATTGCCCTAAAAAGTCGTCAATGCGGGGAAGCGTTGTCATAAATGATGGAAAATCTCGTCAATTGTGGGGAAAGAGTTAAAAATAGTAGGATCCCTGAAGAACAAATAAAAATTAATAGTCCTTCGGATGAGACGTTAAACCGAGGTCCTGACTGTCTGTGGTCATTAAAAATCCCAGGATGTCCTTCGAAAAAGAGTAGGGGTGTAACCCCGGCATCCTGGCCAAATTTGCCCCTTGGCCTCTGTCGATCATGGCCTCCTAATCATCCCCATTTACTGATTGGCTTCATCACTGTTTCCTCTCCACCAGTAAGCTGGTGTGTGGTGAGCGTTCTGGCGCAATATGGCTGCCGTCGCATCATCCAAGTGGATGCTGCACATTGGTGGTGGTTGAGGAGATTCCCCCCTTCTATGTAAAGCGCTTTGAGGTCTCAGAAAAAGTGCTATATAAATGTAACAAATTATTATTATCCTAATTTTAATCATAAATATTGTATTTAATTAATATAATCTATGGAAACCTCCTAGTTTTTTAAATAAATTATTCAAATATTGTTGTGGGTAATGGTGGGCCTTGCAGTCGAAGAGCTTGGGAATTACTGGACTAAAGCAAATTAAAATAGTCCAGTGTTCCAGCTCCATTTGTGAAATGAGATTAGCTCAATATACAGTCATGTGAAATGGTAAATCTGTTGAGGCTGCAGAACAAATTTTAGATCTATTAAAATATGTTGACATGAATTCAAAGGCAACAAATATAAAATATCTAGCATCAGGGCAGGACTTAGGGGGCTGGGGGCCCCTGGGCTTGAGTTTCTGTTTGGCCCCTACTTACGCTACAAACATCATTATGAAGTAGCACAAATTACACAAAAATGTAAAGGGCACCAATTATGACCCTTTTCACAAGATGTAAAATAAGTCTCTGATGTCCCCAGAGTATGTACAGTATGTGAAGTTTTAGCTCAAAATACCCCACAGATAATTTTTTTTACAGCATGTTTAAATTGTCATTTTTCACGCCGTTTTAGTTAGTATCCCTTTAAATGCAAATGAACTGCTGCTGACGGCCCAAAAGGCGGAGCCTCACGAGCTCGAGCTCAGAGCCAGGACAATCTCATCTGATAATATCAAAACAGAAACTCTCAGTAGCGGTGTTCATTTCGACTCGGAGTCGGACAATAATGCCCACAGAGCCAGAGAATATATGCTGTATGGAGATTGAACAGGTGTAGTTTTGCTTAATTATGGTTATTAGCTTTTATCCACTATTAATACAAGCCTGCTGTAGCAGACCTCGTCCGAATGATGACCTAAATATACTGATGAGTTCAATTAAGTTTATTGTACATGACACAAAAGATGAAGCGTTAGTTTTACTCCAGAAAATCACTGTAAGAGCTGAATAAACACAGTATAAGATGTGAGCATTAAAGTCTTATCCAAAACTCTCTCTCTCCCTTTCATTATCATGGAACATACACAGCGAAGTACACAAAACACTCGTTACAACTAACAATAAACAAATATATACACACCTTTTCAGTATGTGCTTAATAAACTGGTACACTGTAAATCCGTAAAACTATTCGATGAGCTGTCATAAAGTGCGCGCTCTCACTTTCATTTCTGCCGTGGTCAGTAACGTTAGTCCTGTCGCTCTGGAGACTGTAATCTGGATCACGAACAGTTGGTACAGATCCATCCTCGAGTATTAACGAGAGTAAATGAAGACTGCTATGTTCATTCTTACATCCAACAACAAAACACCTCAATCGCTTAGGAGACATTCTTGTCAACTACCGCTGCTCAAGCATCGAAACAATGGCGGACTGTGTCCAGCTCGCTCAGGGCGGATCTATGCTCAAACTGCAGTGTCAATCAATAGTCGTGGGATGGGCCTGTGCAAAGTGACGTCACATTGCCCCGAATCTGAGAACAGCTCGTTCTGAGACAGTGCTTATGATTTATGGGGATTATAAAAAAAGCACTGGGTGGATTTTTATCATTATAGGGTGGTTGTGTACACACACTGCCAACACACATTTATGTTCAAACACCATGTAAAAGTGAATTTTGCATAATAGGTGCCCTTTAAATATGCTTTGAGGTTCCTAGAACAATTAATATGCAACATGCCTATAGTCAAAGTTTAGTGGCAGGCTAATATTAAATAGTCATTATAATACAATATAATGCAGGATGTGCTCTCTCGGTTGAGAGAAGATCAAAACTCTAATAATATTTTCCAAGAGAAAACAGTATTTTTAAATTCATTGTCATAGCTATCTTTCCTCTTATGTCAGATTCTTATTTAGTCAACAAATTCAAGCAGAATGCAAAGACACGGTGTATGGCTATTATGACCAAATAAAGGAGCTCGGTATCAATAAAATCCATTTTTGGATTGACACAGGCTGTTTGGACATGGCATGGCATGTATGGATTTACACAGCAAATTATAATTGCATAAATTATAATTGTATAAATTATGTTAAGAGATTAATGTTTTAAATGTAAACATTTTAATGTAGAAATATGAAATGAGAGTCTACTTTTTAATTATGAAACTAACACCGCCAATAGGTGGCGGCAAGTCTCCATCTTCAAGAGGGAGTTAAATCCTTTATTCAACCGATTCGTTCAAAAATCCTAATTCGTTTAACCTAGCAAACGACTGTATTTATGAATGGGTAGCCTAATTGAATAATTTACTCGTCTGATTCTGTCAAAAATGCAGATATTTTGAGGAACAAAACACGTGTTGCTCGGAGGCGCAGCGGTTCTGCTGTTTGTTCTGTTTTCTTTGACGGAGCAAAAACAGAATGCATCTATAAAAGTTACTCTAACTTTATTGAACTGTTGTATAAATGTCACATTTGCGATGGTGCAGATGTTCAGAAAAACAGCACTCTTTCTGGTGTGATAACTCACATATCATAGGCTCGAGTTATAAATATATAAAACGGGAACTCGTAACTCACGCAATTGGCACTTTTACCCTTACAGAAAAAACACATGAACTTCACATGTGCAAAAACTCATGTGGTCACATGTGACCACATGCACATGTGAAATTTAACATATAAAAACATGTGTTTTGCACATGTGAAATATGTGGATCACATGTGAAACGTGTTTTGCACATGTGAAATTTAACATATAAAAACGTGTTTTGCACATGTGAAATATGTGGATCACATGTGAAACATGTGTTTTGCACATGGGAAATGTGTGCTTTTGGAACATTTACACATGTGAAACACGTGATTACAAATGTAAAATTCCCATGTGAAACCCATGAGCTCACATGTGAAACGTAAAATTGTTCACATGTGGTGACATGTTGTTCACATGAGGTCACGTGATCACATGTGGAAAACATGTGATAACGTGAAATTCATGTTTTTTTAACATGTGAAATTCACGCTCTCACGCCACAAAAAAATTCAGCTCTCAGATTCTGTCAATTCTATTATGAAATTCAAACAATAAATACCGTTTTGGCGCTTGTAAATGTGACGTGACAGATCGCAGTAGCGACTCAGTTCAAGCGGAACGTGAACCAATCATCTCTGGCTAGCCTAGTAAATAAACAGGAATGAACAATGTTGAAAGATTCAGTACAACTTACCGAAATGTATATTCCTCATACATAATATCGATCAATCAGTGTTTTTCATCCACGGAAAGAGGTAAAACAGCTGGAGAACAATTGTCACATACCTCAGGAAAGCCATTTAATGACCATAATACATAGCACATTAGTTCTTCACATTAGAAAAAAGAGCTATAGAGAGTATTTTGATAAATATGTGTTCTATATTATATATTTATTATATTTCTACTTATATCATTAAATAAAGTTATTATCCTGGGACCCAGGAATAGATTTTTGTCCACTGTAGTGGACATTATGAGTTTCTCTGCATCATACATGTCACATGTCACGACCTGGGTGTCCTGTGAAGAGCACATTCAGGACTTTTCAGAGATACCAAATAATTGGAGGTTTCACCATGAAAACAACTTCTCCTTGGTCTTTAAAAATGTCTGACATTAATTTAGTGATCAAATGTAGCACTCTTATGGAAATATGATAATATATTGTAATTATAATTTAAATCGTACTACTTTTCAAATTGTATCTCATAATCCAACATCTCAGGGAAACGTTATGGGGTTTCAAATCAAAAAATGACTCTCTGTTCCAGAACAGGGTGTTGATTTCATACATGTCCACTGTAGAGGACATCAGGACTTACATCATGTTTATCAGGCATTTTAGACAAGTGAATATGGAAATAAGTTATACATCAATATTCCTATGAAATATAATATATTATTATTAAAATGTTGCTAATTATTAGTCCAATTATTACACTTCTTTTTTCATTAAATGTTGCTCCAAGAACACAATGTGTGCATTAGATACAGTGTATAGATACATTGCATTGAATGGGAATATTAATTTATGGCCATTTTACCCACATATTGCATAAAGTAAAATGGTGTATCAATTCATTCCGTTATATCTTTCATAACATAGTTGAGAATCAGCTTTATACAAATTTTTGTTAAAATAAATCCTGAAACCCCAAAATGTATTGGCGATTGAAAACAAAATCCCATTGTTTTTGCCTATACATATAATTTCATGTCATTGTATTTTTTAAACAACTGAGTGTCCACATAGCATAACATATGAATAAAATATAATTTTTCAAAAATGTTTCTTATGCTCTAAACAATGTGATGACATGAAAAAAAAAACTAAATTCAAAAAAAGATTTTTTTTTCTGGGTCTCAGGAGGATAATAAAAAATGCATTATATTTAATTTGAGTTATTTTTAACCTTAAATAATACTACCAGCTGATAGGGTTCTCCGTATGTTTGCAGCATTAGGTGAGATTTTTTTTTTTTTTTTTTTTTTGAGAAAAATTAACGCCTTTCTTGAGTATCTAATATTTATCCAGATGAGTCAATATTGAATCAAATCACAAGAATTGAATTGAATTGAAATCGTGAAATTTGTGTCAAGCAATAATTAAAAAAACGTAGCTTACCCCACCCCCCACACACACACAGACACTCATGGCCAGACAGTGGAAATACGGCTAATAATTTTGAGGCATACAAGTTAACTGAACAAAACAAACGAACGAAAACGGGTAAGGGAGGGGGCTGCAGCCCAGTCAAGCCCAATGGTAAGTCCGGCCATCTCTATTATTCTGTATTTGAGTTATTTGTTGAACATTTGACAGTCAAAGAAAGGAGATGGAACTTGTTCATCCAGCCCAACTTTGCTCAAGGTTATAGTTTTATTGAGAGTATATTTACAATTCTGCTCTACAATTCAATACGGCATAGCGCTATGCAATTTTCCCCAGCATATGAATGTTTGAGGGCTGATTGCAGTGTGGTCTCTGTGAAAGATGGGATTTATACAGTATTTACTCTAGTCCCTGGGCTTGAATTATATCAGACTGTGGCAGTGTTCGAAATGTGGCAAGCATCTCGCATCTCACGTTTATTTTACATTGTGTTTAAGATGAATGTCTCGAGTGGGGCAAAGGTCCAAACTGTGTAGAGGGGGCAGAACAGTCCCTCGAGATGAGATCTGGCAAGAAAACCTGGCCGTTTCAGCCAAAGAACCAAATCACATTATATTCATGGCCACACCTTTGCATGCTGAGGAACAGGCATGAAGAGCTTTAGGATTTGACACACATATTCCCTCGTGGGTGCATATAACGTCCTTCCTGTGATTCTTTACATTCTAAACGTCTTTTCTTGGGCTTTGAGGTTTTCCTAGTATTGTGTCCATTTGGCTCTTTGAGAACACTTCACTGTGACCTGTAAAGACCCCTTCACCAACCAGACAAACTTTCTCAGAGATGGATGCAGCATTGATGATGTTATTTTAGGACACAGAAGTTAAATTGCTTTTGAGAGCTTTGAGCTCCTCAGACCGTGTACTGTATGTCAAATGTTGAAGGCATTTACTGTACATTTGGACAGAGGAGAACTGGACCCCTGACTGAGCCTGGTTTCTCTGGATTCACATGCTGATTGGTTGAGTTCATGCCACATTTTGATTGGTTGACTCCGCGCAGCATTTTATTTCAACCACCATCAGTTGCGGTGCATGCAGTAATTATATAGTTATAGTTTAAAAAATACGACCGATGGACTGACAACAAGGTTCAAGATTTTAGTAAAGACAAGAACAGCTTAATCAAAAATATAAAATATTGTTTGTATCCATAACGTTTACTGATGGTCGCCGTTACGCCGCGTACGTTACGTTACGTTACAACACACAATACAGTGCCAGTTAGGAGATCGATCATTTGATTAGCTAAGCAGTCCTATTAAATCCAATTCCTCTCAGATATCACAGCAATGAAACCAGGTTACAACTGGGGAAATAACAAATACAATAGGATTAAGTATGGGCGTTAATAGTTGGGAGAAAATATGATGCGTAATAATGATTAGATCTGCATTTGGTCTTAAAGAGGCAGCAGTCTAATATTCCTGCTGACGATTGCTCCATTAATGTGAATCAAATAACAAAAGGCAAAGAGAAAATCAGTCACAGCTCTTGAATGATATAAGCTTTAATCTATCTATGATAAACTATGCAGTGTCATTTTAAATCTGACTTAATTAGATGTCTTTTTAGCCCATATTACTCCTGATTATTAAAGCACTGGATATATAATTTGTATATTTGTTTAATTGTATACTTTTTTTTTTTTGTTTGACCATGTGTTTGTACTTTGTTTTTGGTGTCCTATGTCTTCTGAATATAAAACACAAAAGCCATAATGTATGTTTTATTTGTTTTGTTAAAGCATTGTTTTTTCTTTTGCTATAGATATTTACTGTATTTTACATTTCAAAATATAAAGCAATATTAATTGTGTTCTAAATAATTTTTTCCCCTTTTTTTTTTTTATATAAAAAAAAGAACCGATAAGAGTACCGTTAAAGTACCGGATCGATAAGGAGTAGGCCTATTGGTAAGAGTAGTAATACCGAATGATACCCATCCCTATTGGCAGCAACAAATTAAAAGTTATGGCCAATTTAGCTGTGATTAAATTCAGTATATATACGTCTGCCATATGTTGCCACCCCTCAAAAATTCCTGCCCCCCTCTCGCCACCCCATAAATATTTTTCTAGATCTGCCCCTGCGTATAGCTGAATTCAGCTCATTTAAAAAATTATTAACTTTACAGTGTTATTGAACTGAACTGAAGACTTGGCCTGAATAATGATACTAATGTCTTCTGTAGAGCTGCTTAACAGCGGAATTTACATTTGTCTCATATTTGAAGTTTCACATCATTGATTGTTATTTTCCTGGTTATTGCTGTGAAGCTGCTTTGAAACAATTTGTATTGTATAAAAATCTAATAAAGGGTGACTTGTCTTTACATAATCTGCAGATCCAGTGATCGGAAAGCTTGAAGAGTTGAAACCGAATGCCATTGCCTAACAGAATGGTAAATCTGAGCCATTTTTACAGTTCATTTTGACCAAAGGGTCTAAGTTTGACTTGTTAGCAAGCCAGGCTAAGCAATTCAAGTGCAATTCAAATAAACGGAAATGCTTATAAATAGCATTCTCCAGGTTATATAGACCTATTTGCCTTTAACAACTGCTTTCAAGGTCATTTTTAAATTAGTATTTGCAACAACTCTAAAAAAGATACTAGTAACCTTGCCCGCCAGCTCACCTGATTGAGCATTACACTTGTGAAACAAGTCATGCTAAAAGAACTCAAAGACTTGTAGAAGCAAGCTAAAATGGCATGGTTGCACAATATTTGTATCTTTCGGTTGCTTTTGTTAACACAATCGGTTAGGTTTAGTGTGATACATTTGACTTGATTTAACATTAACCCTTTAGTGCCACTCACCGTATACAGTCTTTAATTTCCAAACTGCCACGATATGTCAAGTCCAACAACCAACATTATAAAATATTACCAGATAAGTGTTCAAGATATACTGAATAATGTTAGCAACCAAACAGTTTTGGTTTCCATTTGCAAAGCAATGCAATGCAAAACATTTTTTTTATTTTTTTATATTAATAATCTCAAAATATCTTCGTTTATGTTTCACAAAAGAAACAATGCCATACTTTGTAAGAATTTTGATGGTCCATTTTGAACATTCTGTTGACTATAAGTAAATTTGCAACTACATACCAACTAACTCTCATTATGTATTAGAAGACTGTGCTGTCTGCTAACACTTTATTGCAATGATCCCCCAACAGACATTCTACTGACTATAAGTAACTTTGTTAGTCCATGTCAACTTATTCTAACCCTAACCTTACCAGTTTACTAATACTCTACTAACACTCTAATGAGAGCTAGTAGACATGTAGGTGCAACATTACTTTACAAAACATTACAAAAATTAAGTGAAACCACATTTTTTGGGTGAATTATTATTTTATTATTATTTTTGTTATTATAATTTTTTTGAGACATTGTAACTAACTTCACTTACCTAAAGACAACAATTTCAGGTGTATCTCACATCCAAGCAAGAATTAGGGAAACCTCCAATCATATTTGCATAACATACTTGTTAAATGTTCAGGCAATAGCAGACTGATCAACGCATGACTGCCAGTGCACAGATCTGATCCGTCTTCATAATGGAAACCCATGACTGCACAGGCAGCCAATAATTCTCCTTCCATATGGCTGAGGATGGTTGAGCAAACCTGTCAGTGTTTTAAGATGTGGAGCAACAGCAGCCTGGGAGGATACACAGATGCCAGGATTCTGATATTTTACCTTTGAACATCTCTGCAGAAACTGAGCAAAAGAGATCTGAGTAGAGCGAGTTGTTTTTCTGGCCTATGCCAATATAATGGCTATAAAATAAATAAAAACTATTTTAAAGGATCATATGCTATCCACAAGTATATAAAGATACAGCATATAGAATCCAAAGGCAAATGGAAGATGAATACATTTAAATCAGTCTTGTCTTTCTGTATTTGGCATATGACCAAATGCAACAGAAGGAAAAAGTTCTCTAACTTTCTCATCATTGTAAACTATGACTGAAAGTGTACTGAAAACTTGAATTCCTCCCAAAGCCAGCATTTTGCGTCCTTACATAAGCTCAGAAGAATGAAATGACCCTGCAAAGTCGGGTTTAAGTATTCCACGCTGCAATGAAGCCTGTTTTCATGCATCTAGTTTTTAATATACTCACCGATCTACCAGAAAGCTTTCAGCATTTATTGCCTATACAAATTGAACCAGAAGTTTAAAAGGGTAGAAGGGTATCAGGAAAAATAAAGAGATCAAATTTCATATATAAGGCAAATACAGTAGATCAGGCTTGATATTTGCAACATCCTTAAAATAGAGATTCTCCAATATAAACAGGTTAAACATATTCATCTTTCTGCCTAGTTATTTTGCAGAGAAAGATTTATTTTGCAGAGAAAGATTAATTTTGCATTAAGCAGAATAACAATGTAATTAAATGTACTTCATCAGAACATATAATTGCAGAATGTGAACACTTACACATCTAAATGTGAACATTTTCTACTTTAGAGATACATTTATACTGTACAGCAGTTATCAAGTACAAAAACGTGTTAGATTCACTGTCCATACAAGTACGAATATGAATAATAATTTAATGATGAGATACAATCAAATCCAAACCTCTGCCTCAGTGCAGGTTTAATGCATTTAACTCAGAAATAATGAATTATGTAGTACATTTTCCTCCATGACACATTGCTCCATACACACTTCAGTCGTCTGTGTGTTACTCCGCTCCGCTGGCTTTCTGGTAAATGCTGCTATTGGTTGGCCATCTCAAGGTTACAACCGTCACCACCGATGGATGATGGACTGATAACGGCTATTTTGATTTTTTTTTTTTAAATACTGCCAAGGGAGTGTCAAATACTATGTTTCTTGACAGTGAAACAAAGGTCTATTTATCACCTTCACTGAAATTTATCTCAGAGGTTAACATTGACCTTTAAAGAGGACAGCGGTGTGTGAGTGAGTGTACTGACAAATAGTGCATTGGTTTTAAATGAGTTAACCTCTGTCATCTTTCAATTCACAGACAACATTATATCAAGTCTCAGGCCGTTTCTGGTTCGATCATTTATTGATTTGGACATCTTAGAAAATCCAACACATATGTGCACATCAGTTCTGTCAAAATCACACTCCACAACTGAGTTTTTACACTAAGTGCGGTTTTCTTTTCCAAATTGGTTTGTGATATAACTTGATATCACTCTGTAAAAGAATGGCAGCAGTGGTTGCTAGAAATGAACCTTTTAGCGCAAGATCACTCAGTTTTAACTCAGTTTTTCAACGTCCTCACAATTATGCGTTTCTATGTCAATACTAGGGGTGTAAATCGGAGCCTACATGACGATTCGATACGATACCGATTTCTTAAGCCAACGATTCGATTATTTTCGATACTTCAGAATTCCCCGCGATACGATTCGATTCGATACGATTCAATACTAGATTTTTACATGATATCTATTAAGTTTCAAATAAATCAACAAAAATAATATATAATTTGCCTTTTATTGAGAATACAGAATACAATTGCAAGTCACAAAGAAATAGTTTTTCCACCTCCACGAATGAATGTTGTTCATTATGTCGCCTTGTTGAGGTAAATTGTAGTTTTCCTTGCTTTACCCCGGTCTTAAAGTAAAAAAGATGACTGTGAAAAATAGTAGAATTAAATTAAATACATTTAAGGTGAGATTACTACAATTTATTTAATTAAACGCATTTATGGTGAAATTACTACATTTTCATGTCAATCTGTGTTCATTTTGACCACGAAACATGCGCTGTCACTTTAATTCAGCGCGTGCAGCACAGCAGAAATAGACTCGGTGTGGAAACGATCTCTGCACTGCTGTATACGCACCGCAACTGGAACGGATAAACGGACCGCAACCGCGTGCAGTGTGAAAGCTCTGACCTGTTAACATGGGTACTGAAAAAAATACACACCGCATACGCACTTCAAACGGAGTATGTGTGAAACGGGCGCAATCAGACAAACGGCAACATCTCTTACCACTGCTCCATCTGTTTTCCTGAAGCCAAAATACATCCACACCCATGACTTGACGGGGGGGGGAATACATAGAATATAATCAAATGTGTTGTGTCACACATGGGATTTCTGAGAATGTCCTTTTATTATTTAGTATAGTTTAGTATTATTTATAATATAGTGACTTATAATATATAATATAGTGTAGATTTTCACCAAAACATATATAATATAATACTTACTAAAGAGAACACACACACACACACACACACACAAAAAAAAACAAAAAAAAACATCTTCAGGTTTTGTAAATGAATGTTTTGTAAATGATTAGTTCTTCATTAACTAACCACTTATAAATGACTTACAGCTGAACGTTATTATAAAGTTTTACCAAAGTTTTATGGTAAGGTAGCCAAATAACAGAGTTGATTAATAGTATAAAATCAAATAATAGTCTTTATAAAGATAGTTTTTTGGTTGTCATGAGAATAAGCATGAAAGCAGAAAGGATGGTAGATGTCCCTGAGCACACACTGCACCCTCCTCACTATTTGGACAGCAAAAAAGTTGAAGAATTGTCATGCTTTTGCATAACTTGTCTTAGGCAATTCATGTGTGTCCACTGAAGGGCTGGGGATTCATGTGAAACCGAGACTTTAGGCAGATACATTTAAATGGGGGCATTTCTGTCTCTGTGAGAGTGGATGGCCCTGTCAGCTGCACGGTTTGCTGGAGCAGGTTTATCTCTCTCTCTCTCTCTCTCTCTCTCTCTCTCTCTCTCTCTCTCTCTCTCTCTCTCTCTCTCTCTCTCTCTCTCTTCCTGTGCGAGTGTTGGGCGTGAGTGTTGTGAGTACATTTTTTCTATCAATTTCTCTACGCTGCTTTTTTCTTGTTTCTTTTGTTTGTTTGTTTGTTTGTTTGTTTGTGTTTTCTTATTGTTGTTCTATATCTAGGGCCGTGTGCTATCCGTTTGTAGGAAGCATATCGGCCCAGCGGGTGCAGGGTTTGTGCTCACGAGACGCCACGCAGTAAAGGTGGCGTCCGCGGTGAGCATAGATGACTGTTGTTTGGCTGTTGGGGAGGTGGTTGGACACTCAGGTGTTTTATCCGCTTCCAGGATGAATAATGCGTTAGTGTTTTGTTTTTTGGATAGCGTAGAAAAAGCTAATGACTTGGAAGAGCGGGGAATTGTAATTAGTGGAGGATTTGTTACAGTTCTTCCTCTTTCCTTGCCTGCCAAAAGAGTAACTCTATCTAACATGCCTTTTGTCAGTGACGAGATTCTAACACAAGCGTTGTCACGTTATGGTAAGTTGGTGTCTCCAATTAAAAAGATACCGATTAGTAGTGAATCATCTTTATTGATTGATATAGTTTCTTTTAGGCGATTCGTCTACATGATCATTCCAGATGACGCTGATCTAGATCTAACGCTCAATTTGCGGATTGAGGATATTAGTTATACTATTTGTGTCACTACTGGAATGACTAAGTGTTTCGGATGTGGTAAAAGAGACATTTAATTTGAAATTGCCCCAACAAAAATATTTCAGGAGAGAAAGGAAACGAGAATAGAAATGTTGAGCAGGGTGATGAAGGTAACAGTGAAGTGGACACTGGTGTGACTGTGCCGGGAGGAGGCTCGGTTGTCACAGAGAGGTTTGAAATCCCTCCCGGGGAGTTTGAGGCTGAGTTAACCCCATCTCGGCGTGAGCAAACTGAGTCAACTCTTAATGATGCACCCGTAGCTACGGTTTCTTGTGAGTCAAAGGTTTTGGTTTTTTTCTCAAAAACAAAAAAATAAACTATAACCAATGAACAGAATCAGACATCTGTAAGTGAAACTTGTGAGATACAGTTAACATCGGAGCAAGAGCAGCTTCCCTTTTAAGATACCTCTAAAAAGAAAAATGAAAAACAAGTTTCTAGATGCAAAAATAAGTCAAATCGATTACTTAAAAGATATGCAAGACACCGAGAGTGATAGTGATTCCTCAATGTAGTACCTCAAGTGAATCCGTGGATCGTAGTTATGAACTTGAGGACATACAATTGTTTCTCAGATCAACGAAAAGAGAGGAGTGAGGGTACAAGATTACTTCCCTGCTCTGAAACAGTTTGCTGATAAAGCAAAAAGTTTGATGGATGGAGATTTCTTTACCAACAAAGAAGTTTATAGACTAAAAAAAATTGTGAGGAACACCAACCAACAATGCCCTAAATAAATGATGCTGTTTGATATAAAGAATAAAGATAGCTCTTCTTTTTGGCCTTGTAGATTGTATCTTTTTTTTTTTTTTTATGAGTGAAGTGCATCTCGCTTCTTTGAATGTTAATGGTCCAAGGAATTTTAAGAAAAGAGCAAATATTTTTTTAAGAAATTCAGCAGAAAAAATATAGATATAGCTTTTTTACAAGAGACACAGTAGCTCAGATAATGTTATTGATAGGATGAAAGAATTCAATGGAATACCTGTTTTAAGCCACAACTACTTTAAGTGGCGGAGTTGCTATTTTATTTAGTACGAATTTTAAACCAATTTCAAATGATGTAGATGAAATTGTTAAAGGCAGAATGTTAAAGGTTAGAGCTAGTTACGAAAGTTTTGTTTTTGTTTTAATTTGTATCTATGTCCCAACTGCACCTGTGGAAAGACTATGTTCTTAGACACCCTTTTTTCAACCTTACAAAATTGCTGTACGGAAGAGTTACTATTCGTAGGTGGTGATTTTAATTGCACTGAACTTGATAGAGACAGAAATCATGTTGAACCTCACATAAACATCTAATAAACATCTAGATCTCAGAGGATCCAACAATGAACTGGAGATTTCCCTAGCTTTAGGAGAACTCCATGGAGCACTCCAGGGTATGGAGTCCGGAAAAACTCCTGGTATAGATGGGATTCCGGTTGAGTTTCTGAAAACTTTTTGGACTGAGATTGGAGTTGATCTGCTAGAGGTGCTCAACGACAGCTTGCTGAAGGGTGGGTTGCCGTTGAGCTGCCGAAGAGCAGTGGTTACTCTTCTGCCAAAAAAAGGAGATCTCACTGAGATTAAAAACTGGAGGCCAGTCTCACTCTTATGCAGTGAGTATAAGTTACTTTCAAAAACATTGGCAAATAGACTGGCTAAAGTAATGGGACAGGTGATCCATGCTGATCAGTCTTATTGTGTGCCTAGCCCTAGAAGGTCACATTGTGACAACATTTCTTTGATTAGGGACATTATCCAGGTTTCTAGATTATCAATTGCGGTTTGTTGTCACTAGATCAAGAAAAAGCATTCGATCGAGTTGAACATTCATATTTATGGAATACCTTGGAAGCCTTTGGTTTCCATGACATTTTTTTAGGTATGGTAAAAAATCTTTATGGTGACATTGAAAGTGTAATTAAGATGAATGGTGTTTTATGTGCTCCATTTAATGTTACTAGAAGAATCAGACAAGGATGTTAATTTTCAGGAATGTTATATTCTCTTGCAATTGAACTGCTACTCCAACAAATTAGGAAGAGTTTGGACAGGCTGATTTAAATTTTTGTTTATCAACATATGCTGACGATCTTATAATTTTAATACAATAGACAAATGGATATACATGTTTTATCAAAATTATTAGAAGATTTTGAAAAATGCTCCTCAGCAAAGGTAAATTGGAAAAAAAGTGATGCCTTTTTATTAGGAGTTTGAAATGATGGAAAACCAACTCTTCCCGAAAGGTTTATGTTGGAATAGATGGGGTCTAAGATATATTGGGGTGTTTTTGGGAGATGATAATGTTGTACAAAATAATTGGGATGGAATGTTACAAAAAGTTAGAGGTCGTCTAGACAAATGGAAATGGCTTCTACCCAACATGTCCTATTGAGGTAGAACACTTATTGTCAATAATTCGGTTGCATCACTTTTATGGCATACACTGGCATGTATTGCCCCCCCCAGCCCCGCCCGCCCGCAAAACTGATGGCGGTCTTCGTTGATTTCTTTTGGGATCAACTTCATTGGATCCCACAGAGCATATTGTATCTACCTAAAGAAGAAGGTGGTCAAGGGTTAATTCTTCTACAAAGCAGAATTGCAACTTTTCGGTCTCTTTTTCTACAAAGACTTCTCGATGGGTCAGTGAATGTAAGCTGGAGGGCTATTAGTTGCGCTTTACTACGAACCGTTGGAGGTTTTGCCCTGGATAAATCCCTTTTTTTGATGGACCCCAAAAGTCTGAACCTCTCACAGTTGTTTCCTTTTTATCAGAATCTTTTTAAAGTTTGGAGTTTTTTTCACATCCAAAAGACTGAGAATTTCCATTCCACTTACTGGCTATTGAAAGAACCTTTGATTATTAAAGGAAGACTGGACATTTCTGATTTTGGAGGACTTTTTTTCAGGGACTAGTATCCCTGATAGTTAAGACCCATTTCCCTGTTTGTTAATTCAGTCGAATTTTGAAGAGTGTTCAGGTATTTTATTAAAACAAGAAAAATTCCTTTCAATTGATTTTATTTTATTTTATTTTTTTTTTTTCTGTAAAGGAAAAGATTTGTATAAAATGTGTGTTCTTATCCTTAACAAAAAAATGCTTGACAAAATAATTGATACTCCATGCCGTTCAGTTTTTAAATTATACAATGATGTAAAACCTGAATGGAGAGTGTTATATAAACCACCATTATTAAAAAAGATGGGAGATTTGCAATGGATAATTCTTCATGGAGCCATTGTTGTAAATTCTTTTATTTCTGTTTTGGATTCTAATAACAACTCCGGTTGTCCTTTTTGTCTTCAAAAAGAGACTGTCTTTCGTGCTTTTATACTGTTTTAGGCTTAAACCTTTATTTGTGTTGGTTCAAAAAATGTCTGACAAGTTCAATGAGAATTTGTTATCCTGAAATTTTAATTTTTGGTTTCAAGTATGTGCAGAAAAAAACGTAACGAGTTTCAATTACTGAATAAAATGTTTGGACAGGCTAAATTGCCGATTTATATGAGTAGAAAAAGTAAACTAGAGCAAGGGAAAAGATGATGATGGTTGTTCTGGTTGTTAGGTCCTTACTCAAAGCAAGAATGCTGATTGATTTCAGTTTTTATAATGCCATGAATGATCTTTCCACTTTTAAAATAAGATGGTTCAGTCATGATGTGTTGTGTTCAATAACTGATGATTACATTTTTTGGTTTTGATTTCTGAAGGTCTAAAAAAAGAAAAAGTAATTAAAAAAATAAATAAAATAAAATACTGTATATATAATATTTGCTTTGTGAAAATAGAATCCTATTTTGTGTTTTTTGGCTACTTGTGAATAAAGTACAAACAAATGGTTTGTAGAAATGTAATGCCCAGCGGCACCACATTGACTCCACAACTATGGCCCATGTTACTGTTGAGCAAACGTGTCACAAGAATTGTGCATTGGAATAGTCATTCGGCACATTCGGTGTGCAGTTATTGGTAACACTTTATTTCGATAGTCCACTTTAGACATTCTACTAACTAACTTTGCAACTACATGTCAACTAACTGTCATTAGAGTAGAATGTATGCTTAATATCTGCTAACACTTTATTGTGATGGCCCCCCAACAAACATTCTACTTTAAATTCTGCAAATATAGTTTAGCTTCATACAACATATTTACAGGTTAATTGGACCACAATTCATAGTTTTAGACTGGCGCAGAGACCTGGAGCAAAGGCCTGTGAATTTTTTCAGTTGTTTCAAGCCACAAATATTTAGATCTCTTCTCAAAAGAAAAAAATGAAAGATATGTAAACAAACTCCATTGGGCACTTGCAATAGGGGCTATTATATTGAAATTAAAACCGTGTGGCATTCTAAAATGCTTGACGTGGCTTAATGTACTAAGACTGTGATATTAAAAGATTAATTCAATATACACCCTATTGATGTATATACTAGGCAAGCAGATAAGCTAAGAACATAGTTGAGAAAGCAGCATTCAGGTTTGCTCAAGTGTCCTTGTAGCTAAAACAGTAGAACATAGCATTAAGAATGACGGTCATGGGTTAGATTCGCAGAAAATGTGGGAACTGATAAACTGTATACCTTGAAATGCAATTCAAGTTGTTTCAAGGCAAATGCTGTTAATTGAAATAAAAATATTTGGCAAAGCAGAAAATGTAAACATGCTATTTTCTTGATTTTCTTGCCACACTAGAGACACACTAGATTTGCTGCATTCCAGTTTCCAGTAGGCTTTGGTGTCAATGTTTATGTGTTGCCCATAATTTTGGCTAGTGGTCATCAAAGGCTCCAGCGTCCTTCTGCTCTCCCAGCCTCTCTGATGATCAAGGCCAGCCGCTTGCTTTATATGCTTCTGACTGCTGTAAACACATTTCTCTGCTAAATTAATGCTTTTGATTTCCAACAAACACACCAAGGTAAAAGCTCAAAGCATTGTTCATCAGTTCAACAGTGATCAATGAGAGAGCACTCAACCCCAGACACAACTTTAAACAGAACAGTGTTTTCCTGTGTTTTGATTACTTGTTTAGGTGGGACATCAATCATTCAGATAATTCAGTCTCAGTCTCCTGCTGCACAGGATACATTCAGATCTCTACATGCTGCTGAATGTCAGACGGAGATATTCTAGACTACAAATGAAACATTTTATTTATAAGTGAATATATAGGCCTACTAGTCTCAACATCAGAGAACACACCAATGCACCACACACTGTCTGTTCACTGACCAACTGATGGATAATGCATAGAGCTCACTGAAAAATGGTGGTTCATATATAATTGAAAGCTACTTCAAGATGATCCTACCTTAAACTTAGTAGTTTTTGAGGAAATGAGTGCCTCAAGGTATTTATGTACTGTGTGCACGGCTTTAGAAACATACAAATATTAACGCTATGCTGTATCTAAGCCTCTATATTATCAATCTGATCAAAACTTTGATGACAAACCTGTCGTATGTACTACATGACTTATGTGGTCTAATTTTTAGGATAAATGTAGTATGTTTAATACTTTTAGTATAATTCTAAAAAATGTCCCCCTTCATGTATTCTTGCTGTGAAATCTTTACTGATTTTATGATTGACCTGAATGTGTCATTTATTAGGAAATATGAGCAATATCACTCAGACGGGCTGCAGCGTTTATTGTGCGTGAAAATACTTTGTGTTTAATCGGAAAACTAAACTCTAGTAATCACATATTTCATATATAGTCTTTCTTCAAGCCCTTTTCAAGTACCTTTTCAGAAATATGGCCGTTTTCAAGGGTTTTCCAGTACTTACATTTCAAAAAGTCAGATTCAAGTATTTCAAGCACCTTGTACGAATCCTGTTTATATTCCATATACTCATTTTGCTGTTTTACATTTCACACCTACCATCACACAAACATAAACTTAACAATATGAAATGCATACTAGGTGGATAAATGCACAGTGAAGGTAATTGTAAGTATTTTTCAATAAACATTTTAATGATAACTTTTATTATTATTATTATTATTTTACAGTAAAATTATGGAACATGTCCAAACAAGTTGAATAATACACTTTAAAAATGTATATGATCAATGAGTTATGACAACATGTTTTACATTGATTTAACTCATCAAAATAAGTTAAGCAACTTTCAACTTTTTTTTAAAAGTCAGTTTACAGTTTTTTTCCAATTGCTAAAACACAATTTTGCTAACTAGTTTGGTTTTATCAAAATACTTAACACAATACACAAAACCACACACCCAAACTGCAAAATACCTAATATATCCTGCAAAATGAAGCACTGCAACCAAAACATATAGCATTATCAAAATCAACCTTTTGCACGAAATGGCACACACTTCATTCATATTACCAGATTTTTGTCTAACCAACTACACACTGTTGGGCACAAGGAAAAGCACTCTTATCTTTAGAATGCTTTGCCATAATACTAAAATAGTTCAAATTGTAGAAAATTCTTCAGATTGTTCACATGCACAGAAATATTTGCAGATACACACACATGCTGTTGAAAAATGTATTTATTTTATTTTTCACCAAACAAGTCAGTGCAGCATATGCACAGCAGATATATTTACATTGGACTGAACAAAAATATGCTCACAAAAAACAGTAAACTGAAAAAGAAAATTGCGAAAAAAAATAATATATATAAATAATTAGGCAGCATCTTGCCGCACAGCTGGGTCTGGCCACAACGCTTCATCCACATCACAAGCAATATCTTCCCTTGCCAGACATCGAGGGAAGAAGCGCCTTTAGTGCCTTATCTATCCCTGAATCGCACCCACATCAATCTCATCACATGCCTCTTCCATAGCCTGCACAAGAGGCATGTGCACAAAAGGCTCTTCTATGGGGTTTTTCTTCGAAAAGAACTCTTCTATGGGGTTCAGAAATGGTGAGTATGGACTATTGCACGATAAAAATGGTGGGTGGTCAGCAAACCAGTTTTGGACTGGAGCTGCACAATGAAAGCTCACGTTGTACTGGGTTATTTGATGGTCTGCATCATTCATATGCTCTGGTGGTATGAGAATGTTGTGGAGTCTGTCCAGAAATATGAGAATATGGACTGTGTTGTATGGTCCAAGGTTGGCATGACGGTAGAGGACACCATGCACATATGGCAGCGCACATTGTGATGTTCCCACCACGTTGGCCAGGAACATCTATAATGGCTCTGTGGCCAATGACGTTTCTCCCCCTTCTTCTGGTCTTTTCTAGGTTGAACCCAGCCTCATCTATAAAGAGGAACTCATGTGGGACAGCATGAGCATCCATTTCCAGTACTCCCTGAAAACAAAGAACAAAATCAGTCAATATGGTGTTATCCAGTACACTGGGAAACAATGTTGTGTGTAGTGTACTGCAGTCAATATTGTACTTACATCCACATATGCTCGTCTAACCTCTTTGTTTCTTTGAGAGTTTCTCTCAAACGGCACCTTATAAAGTTGTTTCATTCTGATTTGCTTTCGCTTGAGAATGCGAGCCAATGTGGACAGACTGACTCGTTCAATGTTGTTGAATATGGTGTTGTCTTGGATGATGTGGCTTTGAATTTCTTGTAATCTGATTTCATTATTTTCCAAAACCAAGTTTACAATGCCAGCTTCCTGTACCCCGGTGAACATTTGGCCCCTTCCTCCACCATGGTTGCATCTCTCAGTTCTTTAGAAAGACAAACAAACAAACAAAAATATTGGGCTTGGACAATGCAGCCTAAAGATATTTCCCCCACAGTAGAGTACATTGCACAGGAAACTTGTACAGTTAGTGTATGACATCAGCCATTCATGAAGTAAACGGGTGTTGTCAGCCCATGGTTGATGACATGATCAACTAAGGTTGCTCTGATTTCATTTGAAAGTCGTTGTCTTCTTTGGCCATGAACTCCTCTACCAGCTCTACCCCTACCTCTCACTCTTCCTCCCCCTCTCATTCTCCCCCTCCCCCTCTCATTCTCCCCCTCCCCCTCTCATTCTCCCCCTCCCCCTCTCATTCTCCCCCTCCCCCTCTCATTCTCCCCCTCCCTCTTCCTCTTCCTCCTCCCTCTTCCTCTTCCTCTCTCTTCCTCTTCCTCTTCCTCCCTCTTCCTCTTCCTCTTCCCTCTTCCTTCTTCCTCTTCCTCTTCCTCTTCCTCTTCCTCTTCCTCTACCTCTCTCTGCAACGTCTTCCATTGTTGTTGTAAAAAAAAAAGGTGCTCACCTGTGGTCTTTTCATAGTGCTTACATCCTGATTGAAGTGTTAACAATTAAACCATTGAGGTGTTTGGCCAGGTGGCACATGTATTGGCCAATTAGCTCGTGTAGTGTCATTTTGAGTGGCAGTGTTTTGAAATGGAAAACATATGACATTATGTCAGATTGTTATCTCTTATGCAGAGAACCGTGTTCAGTGCATTTAAAAAGTGCCATTTTGAATTGCAAAATGTGTGTAAAGTTTAGACTTTTGAAAACTTGAGAAGAGGTTTTGCTCTCTGTGTGTCAGTTTAAATAATTGTGCTGTGCATGTCATTTTACTGTGTTAGCAATTGGAAAAAACTGTAATGTAATTTAAGTTTAAATGACTTAAACATCCAAGTATATTGTACTTAATAATTTAAAGCAGCAACCTTTTTTTACAGTATACAATAAATGACAGCAGAAAACAATTAAACTGTTATAACTTTATAGACACTGAACAAAATTATAAACGCAACACTTTTGTTTTTGCCCCCATTTTTCATGAGCTAAACTCAGAAATCTAAGACTTTTTCTATGTACACAAAAGGCCTATTTCTCTCAAATATTGTTCACAAATCTGTCTACAGTAAATCTGTGTTAGTGAGCACTTCTCCTTTGCCGAGATAGTCCATCCACCTCACAGGTGTGGCATATCAAGATGCTGATTAGACAGCATGATTATTGCACAGGTGTGCCTTAGGCTGGCCACAATAAAAGGCCACTCTAAAATGTGCAGTTTTACTGTATTGGGGGGTCCAAAAACCAGTCAGTATCTGGTGTGACCACCATCTGCCTCACGCAGTGCAACACATCTCCTTCGCATAGAGTTGATCATGTTGTTGATTGCCTGTGGAATGTTGGTCCACTTCTCTTCAATGGCTGTGTGAAGTTGCTGGATATTGGCAGGACCTGGAACACGCTGTCGTATACGCCGATCCAGAGCATCCCAAACATGCTCAATGGGTGACATGTCCGGTGAGTATGCTGGCCATGCAAGCAAGAACTGGGATGTTTTCAGCTTCCAGGAATTGTGTACAAATCCTTGCAACATGGGGCCGTGCATTATCATGCTGCAACATGAGGTGATGGTCATGGATGAATGGCACAACAATGGGCCTCAGGTTCTCCTCACGGTATCTCTGTGCATTCAAAATGCCATCAAAAACCCTCTGGGGTCTGAGGTGTTTTTTGGGTCCTGGAGGTGTCCTGACATGCTGTGACATTTGTGCTTATTTCTGTTACTTGTGACATTTGCATGGCTAAAGTCTTATTACACTGTATTTAGCACAAACTTTGCTACAATAATATGTCAGCAGCATATATGTAAAAGTTTGTAGTTTTGAGATAATGACATTTATGCGTGGTTTGAAAAAAAATAAAAAATAATGTCACTGAAATAAGGTCATGAAACCCATACTGATTATTTCTTCACAAGACGTTTGAAAATTGTATCACGTAGCCTAGAATATTTGCTTCAAAACTATGTGAAAATCATCCTGTGTACTCATTCAGATAAAACAATATATTGATTTAAAATTTGTAAGACATGTTTTGTGTAAGAAAGCTTTATGCGAGGATCATCATGAGGCGTGAATCATCATGAATATTGATGTCTTTCACACCTGAGAAAGACAAAGACCCTCCCATAATGGCCCTATCATGTGCTATCAGGCCCTATCATTATGAGGAACCTTGCACAAAGAATGAGTAGAGATTTAAAAAAGAATGGCTTTTTGATTGTTTGGATTTATTTACAACACATCATAATCCAAAGATACACAACAAAGGACAAAAAAAGCACATTATTGAACACACTGATCTAAAGACAGAGACTTGGAACAGTCACATAACTTTGTGCCATTCCTGAAATACCTCTCATTTCCAAGGTGTTTGATTTTTCATTTTACCATGTTCATGTACAGAGACTCATGTGAATGTTGAAGCCAGCAGGACTCATCAGTGGCATCTGGTCCCTGTAAAAAAACAAACACCAAACAACTGTGACCATGCTAATATCAAGAGAAACTATAGGGCTGCACGATTTTGGGAATAGATTTTTGATTTTTCTGGTTAAAACTGCAATTTAAAATGTACAAAATACATATATACACTCACCTTGTGTTGTCTTTATGTAAGATATGTGCTGGCTCCTTTAAGAGCAGCGACTTGATGACATCATCAATGTTAGACCAGCTTCAGTTTGCCGCATGGAAGATAGCTGTCCTTTAGTGTGCTTTCATCCTGAGCAATCTGCTACATTTCTTGTCTTTCGGGAGTTATCGTTGGTATGCACATTTATGTTAAGAAATGATTCAACTATGTTTGATTGTATTTTATGTTTAGAGTAAAATTTCATTCTGATCCTTATACATGTGTGTACTGTGCATTTACCATGCGTTAATTATCAGGCACACACATCTATGCTATTATCTATGCTGCTATGTTTACTTATTGTTAATCACTCATTTTGATATAATTGGAAGTGAGCCAGTATACAGTTTGAGATGTCAGTTTATTTCACATCCATGTATGAAGTCCTATGCACTGTTATTTCATATGTGCCATTGTATACTAGCAATTTGTGTTAAATTCCTTATTCTGTATACTTAAATTCATACGTTTATTGTATCATATTTTCCTTTCAGTTTTACCGTACTTCCAGTCATCCATTAAACGAAGTGAACTGGGTATCTGCTTCAGTGTGGTGATTGGCAGAGGAGTTACAGTCGTGCCCAGAATAAATCCTACCCCTGGTAAATATGATCAAAAATGGCTGTAAAAAATAAATCTGCATCGTTTATCCTTTTGATCTTTCATTAAAAAAATTGGCAAAATCCTAACCTTTCATTTAAGTAAAAGAATTGAAAGTGGGGGGGAAATCACATTATAAAATAAATGTTTTTCTCCAAAACATGTTGGCCACAATTATTCATACCCTTTTATAAAATACCTTTTTGCAATCTCCTTATGCCAAGATAACTGCTCTGAGTCTTCTCCTATAATGCCTGATGAGTTTGGAGAACACCTGACCAGAGATCAGAGACCATTCCTCCATACAGAATCTCTCCAGATCCTTCAGATTCCCAGATCCATGTTGGTGCTTCTTCTCTTCAGTTCCCTTTCAAGGGAACTCGCGTTGCGTCGAAATTGACGCTATGGGGAACGCTTTGCGTGATGACGTCTTGAAGCACATGTAAAATCAGTCCAATGGTGTGGCGGAACGTCAGAGGCGGGTGACGTCACGTACCAGGAAGCTATAAAAGCCAGCCCGAAACAGAAAACGAAAGCTTTCTGAGTCTTCAGTTGCGCTCTGTGTGAAATCTGTCCTTGTTATTTGGTGTTGTCTGTCTATATTATATTATTATATTTATATATTCAGTATGGCGAGTAAGCAGCAGCAGTTTAGAGTGTGTGTTCACCCCTGCCCGCGTTATTTAACGAGTGGGGACACTCACACTCTTTGT
Source organism: Leuciscus leuciscus (assembly GCF_965113295.1). Taxonomy (NCBI): domain Eukaryota; kingdom Metazoa; phylum Chordata; class Actinopteri; order Cypriniformes; family Leuciscidae; genus Leuciscus; species Leuciscus leuciscus. The sequence continues at coordinate 8,506,990 of NC_138734.1, read as the reverse complement.
GTTGTCTGTTTGGGTGAAGAGCATGCCCAGTCAGCACTCGAGGGTGCTGGCTGTGAGCATTGCGATGCGCTTCCTATGCGTACGCTCAGATCCCGCCTGGCTTTATTTAACCAGGATCGCGTTCCCCAGGGCTCTGGTCCCGCCGCTGCCGAGGCACGGCGTCGATCACAGACCTGGGGTTCGCAAATGGATCTATCAGTGGATGTTGAGACGGGCTCTGCCTTATCTCAGCCTCTTTCTGATAGATCCAGTGCCTCTCATCAGGGTGTGGAAGCACGCGTTGCGGTTTCTTCCCCCCCGATGGAGGCACCAATACTGCAATTGTCCAGCTCTGAGGAGTTGGACGTTGTTAGTATTGACGCTGAGTCTGAGGATTCGCCACCTCAGTCTCATGCGTTTGAAGAATTGCTCGATGTTGTTACGAGAGCTGTCGAGCGATTATCTGTTGAGTGGCCAGAGGATCGGCAGGGCGCTCGTTCGAAAAGCAAACTCGACGAGCGTTTCCTGCCATCTCGTGCACAGCCTCAGCGCAGAAGCCTTCCGTTTTTCCCCGATCTCCACACCGAGGTGTCGAGATCGTGGGGGAAACCAGTGTCATATAGAGTGTATACTGCACAAACATCACACTATTCTTCCATTCACAATTATAAAGAGCATGGTTATGGGGAGATGCCGAAGGTGGAAGAGACGCTCGCGAGCTATCTCTCTCCAGCAACGGCATCTTCTCTGAAGGCTCCTGCACTACCATCCAAGCCAGTAAAATTCACATCTTCCCTGGTTCATAAGGCTTATGCCGCCGCCGGCCAAGCTGCAGCGTGTTTACACACAATGTCACTAATGCAAGCGTACCAGGCTGAATCATTGGGTGATTCTGAAGAGGGCGGGGGTATTGGTTCCGAAACTGTGTCTGAATTGCGTAGAGCCACAGATTTGTCTCTCAGGGCCACCAAGGAGACGGCTAAATCCATCGGCCGTTCTATGGCAGCCCTGGTGGCCACTGAGAGGCATATGTGGCTCAATTGAAGTGATATAAAGGACAAAGAGAAACATGTTCTTTTAGATGCACCGGTTTCCACTGAAGGTTTATTTGGAGATGCAGTTAATAGTGCTGTAGCTAAATCTCAAGAAGCTTCAAAACAGGCAGCTGCACTTCAGAAACTTCTCCCCCGCCGTTCTTTCATTGAGGCTGCTGAGCGGGAGCAGCCTCACTCATTTAAAAAGAGCGCTGAGCACCGTGCCACTCAGAAACAGAGCGTTTCCTCCCGTGCTCCCCCACAAAAATCTCGGGGACGCGGAGGGCGCTCTCAAACCCAGCAGTCTTCGAGGGGTAAAACGGATCTGCGGACCGTTATTACCGCCAAGAAGGCTGCTGGGAAAAAGTCCTGATGTCTGAGGGCTCAGGACAAATGAGGGTAGTCCCCCCCGAAGTAGAGCGGCCAACACCTCTTTTTACGGTGCCCGTCTCTCTTCGGTGCCCTCAGGGGACCGGTCTGCCAACCCTGCCGCCTCCGGTGTTTCAGGGCGCAGCGGTCTCCGGCGAGCACATATCTCAAGGACCACCCGGAAACGTAGTGGCCTCGGGATGCCCGCCCCCTCTGAGGAGGGTGTTAGAGCAGTCTGTTCAGTCGTTCCCTGCCGGTGCGCCGTTACAGGGCGACGAACCGACTACTCAACAGCAACACAATCCAGAAACCAGTCTCGAGAGGCTGGTACCTCTAGTAGAATCTTTGACAGCGTGGAAGCTACTGTCAAATGTTTCTCGTTGGGTCCTGCAGACCGTGGAAAAAGGGTATCAGATACAATTCTAGAAACGCCCACCTCGGTTTATGAGGGTCCTGCCCACAGTGGTGGGCCCCGAGCAGGTTCTGGTTATGGAACAGGAAGTAAACACTCTGTTAGAGAAAGGGGCCATAGAATATGTACCTCCCGCCAACAGGGAAACCGGGTTTTACAGCCGGTACTTCATAGTTCCAAAGAAGGACGGGGGATTGCGTCCCATTTTAGATCTTCGAGTTCTGAATGAGTCAGTCATGCAGCTCAAGTTCAAAATGTTAACATTGAGACAGTCGTGTCACAGATCAGGTCCGAGGACTGGTTTGTCACGATAGACCTCAAGGACGCATATTTCCATCCGTCCGTGTCATTGGAAGTTCCTGAGGTTTGCTTTCGGGGGCAAAGCATACCAATGTCGAGTTCTTCCATTCGGCCTGGCTTTATCACCCCGCACTTTCACCAAATGCGTGGATGCAGCTCTGGCGCCTCTGCGCCTCCAGGGTATTCGCATCACGAACTACATCGACGATTGGTTGATTTTAGCTCAGTCGCATCAGTTGGCGGTTCAACATCGAGATGTTGTTCTCGCCCATATGAAAGAGTTGGGGTTACGGCTGAACACCAAGAAGAGTGTGCTTTCTCCATTTTAGAGGACCACTTTTTTAGGCGTGGTTTGGGATTCAGTGTCGATGCAGGCGCGCCTGTCACCGCCACACATAGATTCCATCCTGGCAGCTGTGAAAAGTGTAAAGCTAGGCCAGCTACTCACTGTCAAACAGTTCCAGAGACTGTTGGGTCTCATGGCAGCAGCTTCCAACGTGATACCTTTTGGACTGCTGCACATGAGGCCCCTGCAGTGGTGGCTCAGGACCAGGGGGTTTCCCCGAGGGGCAACCCATTTCGCACAATCAAGGTCACGCGGCGATGCCTACGTGCCTTGGTTATGTGGAAGAAACCTTGGTTCCTGTCCCAGGGCCCAGTGCTGGGAGCTCCTTGTCGCCGCAAACTGCTAACGACGGATGCTTCCCTCACGGGTTGGGGAGCGATCCTAGAGGGTCGCTCATCTCAAGGTCTGTGGGAAGACCATCATCGTTCCTGGCATATCTATCGCCTAGAGATGTTAGCTGTCTTCCGGGCTCTGAGGAGCTTTATCACAGGTCTCAGGGGACACCATGTGTTAGTGCATACGGACAACACGTCGGTAGTCGCCTATATCAACCACCAAGGGGGTTTGCGCTCGCGCCCATTATCCAATCTGCCACGCCATATCCTCTTGTGGTCCAAGGGGAAGTTGCTGTCACTCAGGGCAGCCTACATCCCCGGGGTCCAGAATATAGGAGCAGACACTCTGTCGAGACAGGGGCCGAGGCCCGGGGAATGGAGGCTCCACCCCCGAGGTGGTGGAGCTGATATGGAGGGAGTTTGGCCAAGCATAAGTGGATCTGTTTGCGTCTCGAGAGACGTCTCACTGTCCACTTTGGTTCTCCCTCACGCATCCAGCTCCTCTGGGACTGGATGCTATGGTACAGACGTGGCCGAGGCTACGTCTGTACGCCTTTCCCCCAGTTGCTCTGCTCCCGGGAGTTCTGGAGAGAGTTCGCAGGGACCGGGTTTGCCTGCTTCTTATAGCCCCGCGCTGGCCGGGCAGAGTATGGTTTCCCGATCTTGTGTCCCTCCTCGACGGGCATCCTCTGGAGCTTCCTGTCAGGAGGGACCTTCTGTCCCAAGCAGGGGGCTCGATTTTTCACCCCCGACCGGAACTGTGGAACCTGTGGGCTTGGCCTCTGAGGGGGCCCAGCTCATAGAGTCAGGTCTCTCAACTGAGGTTGTTAAGACCATTCTACAGTCCAGAGCTCCCTCCACGAGGAAACTTTATGCCCTGAAGTGGAGAGTGTTCACTTCTTGGTGTAGTGACCGTCGGTTGGATCCAGTCAACTGCCCAATTGGTACAGTTCTGGAGTTCCTGCAGGACCGGTTCACTGCAGGTCTGACCCCGTCCACTTTAAAGGTTTATGTAGCGGCTCTAGGTGCTTACCACATTCCTTTGGGTGGAATGTCTGTGGGGAAAGACCCTCTGGTATCTCGTTTCCTTCGTGGCACTTGGAGGCCTTCTGTCCTCCTCCTTTTCAAAATGCGGACCAGGAGGCGAATAATTTGCTTTGCCCTGTTCGGGCGTTAGACGCTTATGTCCACAGAGCTGCCCTGTGGCGTAAAAGCGATCAATTGTTTGTATGCTTTGGGTCCCCTAACAAGGGAGGTCCAGTGTCTAAGCAAAGGATGAGCAAGTGGGTGGTTGAGGCTATCTCACTTGCTTATGAGGCGGCTGGGCAGCCTTCTCCTTGGGCTGTCCGGTCGCACTCTACTAGGAGTATGGCGGCCTCTAAGGCCCTTATATCAGGAGTGTCTTTGCAGGACGTTTGTGATGCGGCAGGCTGGTCCTCACGGCACACCTTCGTCAGGTGCTACTCTTTAGACCTAGACTCTACTCCAGGGTCTCAGGTTTTGTCTTCCTAGTGCTGCTCACTTGATTTCACACAGGACAGACATTTGTAGCTATGGTGGCGTTGGTATAGACGTTCCCCATAGCGTCAAGAGGGAACGAGCGTTGCGTCGCCTTGCCATATCTCCTTCATGCCTGTCAGCACGACTTCAGACTCTACGAAGCTTTCGTTTTCTGTTTCGGGCTGGCTTTTATAGCTTCCTGGTACGTGACGTCACCCGCCTCTGACGTTCCGCCACACCATTGGACTGATTTTACATGTGCTTCAAGACGTCATCACGCAAAGCGTTCCCCATAGCGTCAATTTCGACGCAACGCTCGTTCCCTCTTCAGGGAACCGAGGTTACAGTCGTAACTGAGGCGTTCACCCCACTCATCAGGTCAGGGAACTGGGACGGTCATGGCAGAAGCTTCATTTTGTGCTCCCAAACACATTTTTGTGTTGATTTTGGTGTTTGTTTTGGATCGTTGTCCTGATGGAAGATCCAACCACGGCCCATTATACGATTTCTAGCAGAAGGCGTCAGGTTTTGATTTTTTATCTGTTGATATTTGATAGAATTCACAATGCCATGTCTCTGAATAAGAAGTCCAGGACCTCCAGCAGAAAAATAGGCCCACAACATTAAAGATCCAATGGTATATTAAATTGTACACATGGGGTACTTTTTATCCTTGTGTTCACCAAACCCATCTAGTGTGTTTGCTGCCAAAAAGCTATTTTTTTAGTTTCATCTGACCACAGAACCCTGTGCCGTTTGAAGTTCCAGTCGTGTCTGACAACTGAATATGCTGGAGTTTGTTCTTGGATGAGCGAGGAGCATTTTTCTTGAAACCCTCCCAAACAACATGTGGGGATGTAGGGGTTGTTTGATTTTTTTTTAATAGGCTTTCTGATCCCAAGACTTAACTAATCTCTGCAATTCTCCATCTGTGATCCTTGGAGAGTCTTTGGCCACTCAAACTTTCATCCTCACCGTCCATTAAGACAATATAGACACACGTCCTCTTCCTGGCAGATTCGTAACATCTTTAGTTGATTGGAACTTCTTAATTATTGCCCTGATGGTCAAAATGGGGATTTTCAATTCTTTAGCTATTTTCTTACATCCACTTTCTATTTTGTGATGCTCAACAATCGTTTGCTGCACATCAGAACTATTTTCTTTGGTTTTATTCATTGTGATGGATGATTCAGGGAATTTGGCCTTTGTGCTTCCTCATATTTAAACTCCTGTGAAACAAGAAGTCATAGCTAGACAATTTCATGTTCCTAGTCACCCTGGTGTGCTAAAAAAGGTAAATATTAATGGGAATATACTTCAGAGATATTTTATTCATAAAAAATTCTAGGGGTATGAATAATTGTGGCCAACGTGTTTTGGAGAAAAACATTTATTTCATAATGTGATTTCCCCCCCATTTTCAATTATTTTACTTCAATGAAAGGTTAGATTTTTGCCAATTTTTTTAATGAAAGATCAAAAGGATAAACGATGCAGATTTATTTTTTACAGCCATTTTTGATCATATTTACCAGGGGTATGATTCAAGGGCGTAGGTTTGGCCTCAGCTTTGGTGGGGACATCCCCCTCCCCCTGGAATGAGATTTCTATATGTAATTAAATAATGAACAAATGAATAAAATACACACGTATCATAGTATGCATTCAACACAACAAATCCATTATTATTATCTATTATTATTATCCATGATTACAGTATTCCATTAATACTAAAATTGTATCTACTATTCTATATCAAATTCTATTGATATATTCTATTCTTAAATATTAAATTCTTAGGCTACACTCACTCACAAATACATTACATAAATAGAATGTAGAAACGAAAAATGTCTCAGATCCACTGTTTATGTTGACTGCAAGATTCTAAGTTAAGGTCAGCTAATTAACATTCAGTGACTTGCTAACGTAGCATTCTATCATGATAGCGTGACTTCTATGAGTATCAGTGCTGCACAGCCTAATCAATACTCTTAACCTTAGTTGAAAGATTGCTGCTGCTAGGTTTAACTGTAACAACATGGTAACACATACTATCACCAATCAATACTATTTTCCACAGTAGAATCTGCATTTGAAAGCCTGGTCAGTCACTACTACTGCTAGTTTATTTGTGTGGCTAGTTATTTTGCCTACTTACACTCTGCTTTATGAAAAAGCTTCGTATGTCCCCTTTCTTCTTCTTGGGTGGCATAGCTGATCTATCTACAAAGTACAAAAAGTGGCAAAAAACGAAATATTAAAATGTTTTACCCTGGCCTTTGTATGTGGCAGAGAGACAGCCCTGGTAACTTACCGTCGGCATCGTCGACGCGCGCGCGCACACACACACACACACACACACCACCCGCTCGCTGCCAGTGCAAGCACAAAAGTAGTCCCGGCCCGCGCGTGTAGCCTGTCAGATACACCGCCGCCAATCAAATTACGGCGTTTCTTGTACTGTCGTTGTTTTGGCCGTTGGAATCGATCCAAATAGCAGCGCAAAGATCCAAATAGCAGTTCAAAGGAGCTTGCTAAATATTGGTGGGGACAAATTTGTCATCTCAAAATATTGATTGGGACTAGTACCTAGCGTCCCCCCCTAAACCTACGCCCATGGTATGATTAATTCTGGGCACGACTGTATCTGTCTGTCAACATATGCAAGGTGCATTGGGGTGGCAGAACCAAGCGGCAACCTCCCCGTCTCTCTCTTGAAACCAACACGGAAGTGAGTTAAACTGCAATTCATTAACTGGCCGCTTGGCCTGGCTGCAGAAGTGAGTCAAATCTGTATCTCCCTCATGTTAAAATTGCCAACTTTACAGCAGAAAAAAACATGTTTACAGCCTGGATCTCTATGTGGCTTTGGTCTATACAGCTAATTTTGCCCTTCATAACAACTGTGAGGGGGGTGAATTTTTTTATAACTCGTCCGTTTAGTTGATTAATATTTAAATTTAAGGGTGTGGCCACTTGAGTGACAGATGGATTGCCGCTGTCAATGCTAGCCGTTTGTCTGCTGTTACTAGCCGTCACTTCACCTCAGCAAATGTTAGCTGCTGAACTTGCCTTCTCTGCAGTGTTTGTGCTTTTTTTCGGGATTATTTCATAAAATTTAATACTTGGGTACAAAGCCCACGTCTTTGGATTCCGTCGTTATCGTTTGAGAGAACAACCAGCGCTGTATTTCAGTTGTTTTCCTCTGTGAACATGGATGGATGTCTGACAATTTCTTTGCTTTTTGGGGTTCTCAAATTTAAAACGTCAATAAAGGCTCGTTCATTCTGCTATCATGGAACAGATGGATTATAATATGCTTATGTACTGTCAGATGAAATCATGCAGGCGTCGGCGCTTTCTCCGTCCGTGCATTAAATGCACATGAATGAGCGCGGATTTTCTAGCGCATTTACTTGCACTTCAAAGGCAATATATCTATGGTTTAACGGTTTAACCAATTTGAGAGGCGGCCAAAATCAGAATTTAAAATGGACTGAATAAGCTCTCTACGAACTTGAGCGATGCCGCGCTGACGGACCATGAAAGAGTGACTGACATGTAACGTTATGCACATAAATCACTGTCACGCACAAACACTCTCGAAGTAATACACAGTCTCACTTGTAGCCATGTCTTTTAACTATTATAATATTTCGAAGGGCAAAAATAGGAACTTTTAATTGGCTTTACATCATCAGCTAACTCGATCACGTCGAGCTAGGTGATTTCAGATAGCCAGGCTCATATCTATGGCCAGGCTTCTTAGCTCCACTCACGCCCCGCCTGTTTGCCTATTTTCTGTTATCCGGGAGTGACGCAAGGCCAAGATGGCGACGGCCGGCTCCGCCCACTTTAGGCTTCAAAAATGCTCTTCAGAAACCTACGGGTGACGTCACGGACACTACGTCCATATTTTTTTACAGTCTATGGGCAGAACACACCTAAAGGATTATTAGGAACACCATACTAATACTGTGTTTGACCCCCTTTCGCCTTCAGAACTGCCTTAATTCTACGTGGCATTGATTCAACAAGGTGCTGAAAGCATTCTTTAGAAATGTTGGCCCATATTGATAGGATAGCATCTTGTAGTTGATGGAGATTTGTGGGATGCACATCCAGGGCACGAAGCTCCCGTTCCACCACATCCCAAAGATGCTCTATTGGGTTGAGATCTGGTGACTGTGGGGGCCATTTTAGTACAGTGAACTCATTGTCATGTTCAAAAAACCAATTTGAAATGATTCGAGCTTTGTGACATGGTGCATTATCCTGCTGGAAGTAGCCATCAGATGATGGGTACATGGTGGTCATAAAGGGATGGACATGGTCAGAAACAATGCTCAGGTAGGCCGTGGCATTTAAACGATGCCCAATTGGCACTACACTCAAAAAAATTATTCATTGGATGAACATGATTTTATCATGCCACCTATATTCCATCTAAACAAACCAAGTTAAGTCAACCAACCTTTATCATATTATTTGAACACAAAATATATGTGTTGGTTAAACATGATATTAACATTTCCATTAAACTCATTTGCATCTTTTTTGAGTTACATGTTCATTCTTAGTTAATTTAGTGAGATTACTTTGAGTGTACAAAAAAACACAGAAAACATGCAAACAATTTAATTAAAATTTATTTTTATTTTTTTGGGCTTTAACATGCACCAGTTAAGTTTGAACTGCTTTCTTCACTTTAAGTATCCCATTCATCTGAGTGTTTGTAACAGGATGTATAAGAAACATTTAGCTAACAAAATCTTGGCTCTTGAGAAAACTGATCCCCAAGCAACGCTTGCAGGACTTTAACGCCCCTTTTTTCTTAACACTTCTAAAAATTAAGCAATTTTAACACTTTCCTTTTTGGGAATTTGTAAGGTAAACCATGGCCTGATACAGAAAAATTTTACATTTCAAAATAAACATGAATTTAACATAAAACAATTGTGAGTAACAATTTGAGCTGTAAAATAAAATAATAATGCGAAATAAACCTAAAATTCTCGGGACAGGAGCATGTGTCCAAATTTTAATCTTAACCGTTCTATTTCATCAGATACGATCTGTAAACAGGGCTTTAAGTGTAAAATACCGAACTTGTCCTTTAAAAATTAAGCCATTTTAATAATACCCATTTTGGGAATTTGTAAGTGTAAACCTTGGCCTTGACACACACAAAAAAAGTAAAATTTGAACAAACATGAATTTATAGCAAGTGTGTAACAACTGCTCCAGTCAGTTGTCCCTTTGGTAAAACACTGTTGTAGTCTCAGTCCATCTTTTTCAAGCTCACTTACTCCAAAAGCTTGTTTTTGAGGAACTGTGCCTTGGATGACAACATCTGTCCATTTAGATTTAGAAAGATCTTCTGCAAGATTTCAAAAGTGCATTTGAGCTCTGGTGGGTAGCTCAGGTTCAAACAGTATCAGTCCAAATAACAGAGCACAAGCCTGTGCAATGCTATTCAAGTCACTGAGCACTTCCACACCTTCAAGGACACCAATGTCTGCTGGGTCATCGTTAGGCAGCGCTCCCTCCTTCAGTATGACATACACTCCTATCACAGTTTTCTCCATGGTACTTTGTGACTCAAATTCTGAATCCTGTGGGATAAGAGCACAAGCAAAAATTAGCTCAAATATTTATTACAAGAAATGCACACTTAAACACTCACTGGCCACTTTATTAGGTAAACCTGTAAAGTAAACTTCAATACAATACAGGAGCTCTGCTGTGAATCCTACATTTTCAAGGTTATAATTATTCAGTTTTTAAGATGAAACTGTCAGAAAGGTGATAATTCTACTGTTTATTATTGAGGTCACAGTGGGTGCTGGAGTATAATGTGGTGCATTTTTAAAACTGTATTTTCTTATCAACTCACCAAATATGCCTTCACTAGTTTTTCAGGGTCTTCATTCAAGTAGGTGCACAGAGACTTGATGACACAGGCTCTTCGGGTATGTATAGTGTCATTCTGTGGGGTGGGGACAAGATTAACTCAAACTTCAGTGGCGGCACAGCTTAAGAGTACTCTTTGGGAAGAAAATGCATTGAGAATGACTATTAAATATACACAATTTAAATATACACAAACATAATGATTGTCGTTTCCAAAACAATGGTGTAGTTTATAATGTTTAAGCAATTTGTACCTACAACTCTCCTTTGTAACACACTGCCTGCACTGCCACATACACGTCAATGAAAGAGAAAGAAAAGGAAAGTTCAGTAATCAAGGATAGTTAGTTATACATTATATGTGAGTGTTAAGAAAAACTACTTACATGTAATAAAGGTGAGGTTCAGACCAGAAGAGCATGGGGACAGCTTTATATTGTGATGCATTTCATCTTTTGTATGAAGAAAAGAATCATTTTCGCTGTAAAAAAGTAAAGAAAAAAAGTGTATAAGACTGACTTCAAAAAATGGGCCAAAGAAAATACCACTACTGGCTGCTGTTACTAAATATAAAGTTTTACTTATATTAATAAGTATATTCCATAAATAAAACATGTATACTTATTCAATCATAACTTTAACTGCCATTTGTTAGGACACTTCATATGGTCGACTGCATCATAGATTTTACTTGACAATTTTTGCACACTGTAATCAATAAGCTGGGTAGCATTAAGTAACATGTTTGAAAAGACAGAAATGGCTAGATACAGAACGTTTAAATTAATATTTTGCTGATATACATATACATATACATGAAGGCCAGGCCAACATAAAAATGGCACATTACGCTAACGTTAAATTAACTTGCAAACAAAAAAAAAACAAAAAAAACAAAAAAACGGGTGTATGTTTTCGACTCTGACGTCTGCATTCAATTTATCTCCTGTTTTACCCTCCCCTCCCATTGTTGGGGTAGAGTTATATTTGCTGAAAATCAGCGAAAAAATGGCTAGAGTTGCCATATTCCCCTTTAACGTTAAGGTATCGACAAAGACACAGAATTGAACCCAACACATGTGCTTCAAGTCTGGGAAAATAAGCCTGCTTAGAAACATTGCAACAGTGTCTAATAACTTAGTTTTATCCCACAGTAATAATTACAAACAGGTACATATATCAGGTACTTACCCTCAATATCAAGGATGCAGAACGATTAGACCGCTCACAAAACGTCAGGAATTCCAGCCTTCTCCACAGTACATTTGAGCCTGCGTGTCCCCGAACTTCCCGCCGCAGTGCTGAGCATGCGCAGTGTGACTCACCAGAGAGAATTGTTGATATGAAGCGGTCTTCTGCTGTTGTAGCCCATCCGCCTCAAGGTTGTGCGTGTTGTGGCTTCACAAATGCTTTGCTGCATACCTCGGTTGTAACGAGTGGTTATTTCAGTCAAAGTTGCTCTTCTATCAGCTTGAATCAGTCGGCCCATTCTCCTCTGACCTCTAGCATCAACAAGGCATTTTCACCCACAGGACTGCCGCATACTGGATGTTTTTCCCTTTTCACACCATTCTTTGTTAACCCTAGAAATGGTTGTGCGTGAAAATCCCAGTAACTGAGCAGATTGTGAAATACTCAGACCGGCCCGTCTGACACCAACAACCATGCCAAGCTCAAAATTGCTTAAATCACCTTTCTTTCCCATTCTGACATTCAGTTTGGAGTTCAGGAGATTGTCTTGACCAGGACCACACCCCTAAATGCATTGAAGAAACTGCCATGTGATTGGTTGATTAGATAATTGCATTAATGAGAAATTGAACAGGTGTTCCTAATAATCCTTTAGGTGAGTGTGTGTATATATATATATATATATATACATATATATATAATGAACACCAGGTGTGCTGTGCCTTGTAGGCATATACGTATAGGGCTGCATAAAATAATAATAACAATAGCTTATAGCATGCAGCCTATAAATCGTTAAAAATGAAAACCTTCAGTAACACTGCACTAGAGAAAAATATAGCCTATGGAGTATCATATGTTACTTCAAATGTTTCCATTCGTTATGACGTTATGAAATGAGATTGGAGTAAGTAAAAACATTAAGCCGTTTTGCTTTTCAAACGCACTGCGCAAGTGACTCAAAATCCAAGCGCGTGCAGAGATCGAGCCGCTCCAAACTATGAAACATTATTGTTACCACATTATACATATCTACGTTTGAGCAGATATCCACAAACACAGTATTTAACATTAAACACTGGTCTAAACATTATAATATTCACCATATTAGAGTAAACACTCATACTAGCCTACTTTTATAATATGCTGTGTTTTATTTTCGAACATAAAAACATCCTTGTGTTGTACATGTATATAAATTTAACATTGAAAGGTTGCCTACCTGTCTAGTTCACATTTCATATATATAGATACATATACATGTATGACATTAGGCTTCATGTTTTTACTCCAATCTCATTTCATAACGTACATATTAGTCTGGCACCAGTTTAACTAGTAGCTACAATGTAAAGTTTAGTCAACAATAACATGCTTACTATTATGAGTGGACATGTCTTACCTTAAAAATCTCTCATCTTCAAATCACATTCTTCTAAATCTTCTGAGGTAAATCCAAGGTAAACAGCACAGCACAAACACAGTCTTCCAAACTCGATGAAAAGCAGAGGAGTACGGTACTGGAGTCTCTGATTCTCTGTTTTTGAGACACCCAATCTCCACTAACAGCATTCCTTCACGTGGACTATTTGCATGTCAATCGCTCGTGTGCACGTGGGTGTGGTCACATTAGAGGTAATGAGGACGCGTTTGAGAAACCGTACATTTTGTTGCTTTCATACGGATTACTTAAACAGAGAATATTTGTTTTTTAATTTAAAAATAGAGACTCCAAGCTTTGTAAAGACATACATCTCAAGTCTGTGTGACAAACATTCGCTGAGTTACAGGTCATTTTCTGTCGCGTTTCAGAATGAACTTCACATTGAGAGAGACGGCAGAACGCGCATCATGTTTATTTTCTTTATTTTCTATATGAGTGAACACAAATAAAAGAAGACATTTAACAGTTTTGAATGATATATAAAACTTATATGTAAGATATACATGTATGCACTGATAAGAAAAAAAGCGAGCTGGTCATGCCGGCGTTGCACAGTGGCCTTTTATTGTGGCCAGCCTAAGGCACACCTGTGCAATAATCATGCTGTGTAATCAGCATCTTGATATGCCACACCTGCGAGCTGGATGGACTATCTCGGCAAAGGAGAAGTGCTCACTAACACAGATTTAGACAGATTTGTGAACAATACTTGAGAGAAATAGGCCTTTTGTGTACATAGAAATAGTCTTAGATCTTTGAGTTCAGCTCATGAAAAATGGGGGTAAAAACAAAAGTGTTGCGTTTATAATTTTGTTCAGTGTACATTATGTAAAAGTGATGCCATTTGAGCAAATTTCACTGACATTGCTCGGTTGCTGAAGCCATGAAGACTAGCAGAATTTGTTCTCTCTTTAACTCTGACCAAAAGCTTCCATGTGGCATAATGACAGTTGCTTCACTGAGAACCTTCTAGAGACACCCAATCTCCACTTTTTATTTTCACAGTCCATGACAGAGCGGACCATGTCATCAGACACTAGACGGTGGATTCTCATGAAACTCGGAACGGGCCGCAGTGTGCTCAGACAGGTGGGATGACTGGATGTGACAGTTAGAGACGTAACCGTGTTGGCTGTGTTCTACAGAGGGAATGAGATAAAAGAGCTCAGGTGTGGCAGGCAAAGTGAGAGGTAGACAGAAGTCAATTAGGTTTGCCTCCCACCTATGATTGAGGCCAGTCTCATTTCTATTTAACAACAGAGGAAATGAAAGTTCATTGGGCGATATTGTGGTGAGCTCGAGCCAGATGAGACTTGTTTTAAAATAGCAACATGGCAGACAGAAAGTGAGAGAAGTGGAAAATTAGAGTATGACACTATGGAAATTTCGCATCAGATGGCAAAAGTGGGAAGCCATTTTGTAATGATGGAAAAAGAGCCTGTTAAATGTTTTTGGGAAAAGTGAACTAAATGCTTTAAATCTCACTGCATCTTAAAGAAGGGTAGAGTTGTTGCATATGGATGTATACTCCATATGAAATATGTTATTTAAATACCTACATTTAAAGTTTTTTGAGCAATTGGTTATATTCACACACAAACTTAAACTCTTTGGAAGACCTTTCCTAGTTTAGTACTGTTGATGTTTCTTGGGAGACATAAATGGTTCAATTGTGGATATACAATAACATATTGGAGATATCAAATGTGGATATCAGTTCAGATAATTTGGGTTTAGGATAATTTGGTGATAAATCTTTGACTTCATAATAGTCAAATGATTCTATTTTTTAAATGGCCAATAATGTTTAGTTTATATCACAGTTCAGCCATAATTGTTTATATCAGTAAGTAGCAGTTTACTCTTAATCTCGAGCCATTTCTCCTCCTAATCTCCTCTATATCGATTTAATATCATTGGTGTCTAAAAGATTGATGTCTAACCCACTGACCAATAATATATATGCTTTTGGACTGCGTGTTAACCGTTATTTCATACAAATGTTAAATTTTTTATTGAAATGAAATGATAGATGATAAACAGCAGTAATGTTATTGTATCATTGTTAATATTATTATGAATATGTTCTGATACGGTTTAATTCTGGGACAATATCAGTTACATTCAAGAAATTGATTGCTTTATAGCATGTGAATTTCCAGAATGCATTTAGCTTTCATTCAGGTACATCCATCTATCTATCGATTTTCCAAACCGCCTGTCGGTCGCGGGATTTAGGTACACATTAAATACTCTGAACCTCAAGCGGATTTACACAAACTAAAAAATAAAAAAGCATTAGGTTGTGCCCTGCTCCTAGTAATAATACTAGCAGTAGCAGTAGTGGTATAGTGTAAAGGTTTAACTAAATATAGATATATGTACATGCATTTTATATATAGACTTCAAATAAAGTGTTTCCAATATCCCAAGTCCTTTGCTGCAATGCATTTAACTTTCAAAAAGAGTAACTATAATGAAAAGCAACACAAGAATATTGCAAGGATTTTTGTGAGTCACCATTTTCATGCGAAATGTGCTCATTAAAGCTTTCAGAGAGCACATCTAATGAGTTGACAGTGCAGGCAAACTATACAGTAGCTGCTTTTCATCTCAGTTAGGAAACATTTTGTGATATATGAACGCCTTCATCTTTTTGGTTGCTGGTGAAAAAGCTGAGCCAATTTGCTGAGCAGATTCTGTGAGCATTGATTCAAGTGTGATATCAATATGCCTTCTGTTTATGCAGATGTTGATCTTAAATCAGAGTGCTGAGCAAAGCTTCTGACAGTTCATAGAGAGCAGCCTAAAGAGGAAGAAAAAGCATTGAGTCCCAGCACAGCTCTGCTGTCTTGTTCTTTGCACCTGATTCACTCTTTAACCCAGATTTATGAAGGTAATTGCTGTATTATAAATGAATGATGCAGGCGGTTCAGTGAACTAGTCATAAACAAGAAAAATGGATGTGGGCAGGTATCTCCACATCAGTGTACAAGTTATCAATCTTAAAACCTAATGGTACTGCAACAAGGTTAAAGACTTTTACATCCATTTGTTTTCATTATGCACGTGTGAATCAAAGGCTAATAGTCAGCCAATTGTTCTTCTCTTTAACATTTTAATTATTTACATAACAAAATCCATATTATGTCAGCGGTTGACAGTTTGCGTAGAGTAAAGACTGGAACATGTATATAAAAGTATTAAAAGCATTTAAAACTCTATATAATGATGTTCTGTGAGATTTCAGAGAGCAGCAGTGTGTTTTCATGCACTCCCACAGATAAAACTCTCATTTATCAGTGAAGGATAGGAAAAAGCTACCAGTTGGAGAGAAGCTGAATAATGCATAATTCTTTGTGAAAGGAGCTTTTCATATAAGAACAAATGGCTGTAGGTTGGTTTATTTACTACATCAGAAGAAATTAAAAGGAAATTATAATTTTTTTAAGAGAGGCTCAAACTTGTTAGACAAGAAACTATCCACCTGAGCTATAATCATAAATACTCTATGTTATAGGTTTTATTGTAATTTAAATGTGATGAATGCTGAAATGTAATTTCGGCCCTTCTCCGTTCTCTCACGGCCCTCTGCCTCGTCTTGTTCGCCACAACTATATATGTGCATTGGTCAATGTTTATATAAAACAGTTACCACACAATATAAATATAACGTGCAAACATTTTTATTAATATTAGGGGTGTAACGATACGCGTATTCGTATCGAACCGTTCGGTACGAGGCTTTCGGTTCGGTTTTCGGTACGCATTACGTACCGAACGGTTCGTTGGACCATTTTTTTCTGCCGACCAAAATTTTGTTATTTCAAATGAAGGCGCGTCGCGGGTGGCAAGCGCGCTCATAGAGGCTGGCGCGACCACAACATCAACTGGCAAATGCAATGTAAGGAACGAAACTGAGCTACTCTTATTGTGTTTGTGTGGACCGTTTATCAGTTTTGACCTAAGCGGGACTCGCGAGCCCTATGCGCGAGCCTGATCAAGCAACACCACACAGCGCTAAGAGATCCAGACCAGTAAAGAAAGCATTTACATTTCAAATGCTTTTTGAATTCGCCACTGAAGTAATAACATCGCTGCGAGATCTAGTGAGAAACATGCACATTTCTCTGTTATTAACGGATCAAACAGCGCTGACGTGGAAACCAGGAAGAAACATCGTGCCATGAATGAACTATCCCGTGTCCACAGATAAGCAACATTCACCGTGGAATGGATTTGCTGTAGTAGTAACACTAACTGCAAGGTATGGAAGTTTGTCAGGAATAGTGGGCTATAATGCTGTCAAGTAACATTACGTCTGTTTTATTTTGACATTATGAATACAATTGCTGCCCTCAAATGTTAATCTGAACTAAAATAAACCTTTGTTTATAACTAGCCTACTACTACAATATTAAATTTAATTTTGTCCAAGGAGCTGTTTTGTTTTATATGCTCATAAGAAGAGTCAAGTATAGCTCCATTATTGCTCAGTAAAAAAAAGCAAAAAAAAATCATACTTTATGATGTTAGTTTCATTAAATAAAATAATAATAATAAAAAAAATGAATTCAAGGAAATTTCTCTGGCATTTATTTATTTTTGCTGTAGCCTATGGAAAACGTACCGAACCGAACCGTACCGAACCGTGACACAAGTGTATCGTATCGAACCGAACCGTGAATTTTGTGAACCGTTACACCCCTAATTAATATGTTACTTTTTTACGAAGTAAAATGTTTGAAATCCATTCTTCCACCAGAAAAAAATGGTCCCTGACAGTGACATTAAAAGGCCAGAAAATTTAACTCAAATAAAAACAGAGACTGGGAACAGTTCTCATGTGCTGTGATTTTTTTTTTTTTTTTAAACAATATATGATATTTCACAGCGCAAGTTCACTGAAGAAGCGTCTTCAGGGACCTAAACTCTCTGTTTTATAAATGTGAAAAATAGCCTAAATTAAATCTGTTCTTCATATAAAGCAATTGTTTCTCTTCAGAAGACTAAACCACTCGATTCATATGGATTCATTATTATGGATTCTTTATTTTGGTTTCATTGACTTTCAATGGAGAGACATAAATCTCTCAGGTTTCTTTAAAAAAATATCTTAATTTGTGTTTTGAAGATGAATGAAAGTCTTAAGGGTTTGGAACTAGATGAGAGTGAGTAATTGATGACAGAATTTTCATTTTTGGGTGAACTGTCCTTTTAATGTGAAATGACAATAGCGGAATGACAATAAACAACTCGACTGATTATGATTATGTCTGTATTTGAATCATCTTAATTTTCTCAGCAAATATCGATATAAGTGATTAATTTAATTACTCACCTAGCTAATCATGCAATGTATATTTATATATATATACACACATATATATATATATACACACACACCTTATATACACCTGCACCTTCTGTTTGATGTTTCGCTGATATTCTCCTGAAATTTCCCTGTACAGTTTTGTACCTTTTAAACATCAATCTCAAATCACTGTCTGGTACGGTGACTTCTCAAACACACACAATGAAGAAAAATGAACTCAGGCCTGTTCAGTTCGCCCTCAAAGCTATCATTGTGGAGTCAGGCCTGCTCTGAAAATCTGTCATGCCACATTACGGGAGGATAGCTGCCTCTGCTCTGTCTGCTTTTCATTGGCAGCGGAGAATTCAATGAATATTTTATGGCTATGGATATTTTGTAACATGGTTCTAGTGAGCCAGCTATATCTGCGTTTAAAACGCCTGTGAACTGAGCAGAGTTCACAGCAGGAGAGCTCGCTGCTGTAGTTAATCTGTGGCCTGAGCACAAAAGCTGACCTGTTATGCAATGTGCACTTTAAAAAATGAAGGTTGTGTGTTTCATATGGAGCCTCTAGGGGAGTTTTGTAACATTATATGAAGAACATGGTTCTAGAAAGGACAGGGAAAGGGTAAATAGGTTGGGTAGATGGGCTCAGATTTGTACTAATATTGGAGATTTTGAATGAAAGTCAAAACGCATTTCCAAGATTTACACACATGTCTGTAAAGAAGATGATTCAGACTTTTTGTCTTCACTTCCCAATTATCATGGCAGAAGTGGCACCACACCTCCAAAAAAAGGCAGATGGGTGCTATATATGTTATTGAAATATGATATCATGTCCTTGCGGAAAGGACCATTAAAAGCTTTTGAGATTTTGAGATGCCAAAAACCTCTTTGAGATATCAAGAATCATTCTGGCTTGCAGGGGATCTCATTTAAAAAAATAAATAATTCTTACATAAATTGTCGTTTTCAATTCAGTTCAGCAATTTACGCAAGAAAAGATTTAGGAATGATTTGTTCTGCTTGTGTTGCATGAATGAGGCATTTTGTGTAGTTATGGTTCTGCTTAAAAGCATTTGCCCCTCCAGAATATCTTTGTTTTTATCGTGCAGAGCCATTAGTCAAAAAATCGTTGACAAAAAAAAGCTCTTTGCTGTCTGTTCCTATGCCTTGCTAAACAACCTCACCAGTGCTGATGGTGATGACATTTCTTTGTTCATAACAATTTGAGACTTCTTAATAAATGTGAATTACTGTGATTTCATTTAAGTGAGAAAAGATAATTGTGGTTTCAGAGGGATGTATTGTGAATGATATACTGTAGACATAATGATTCTGTCAGTATAAATGATGTGGTATAATTTCCAGAAAGGATCTACGGCGAGCTTAAGTAATATAAAAGCATACAGTACATTCATCTACAGAGGGTGTTGTACAATTAAAATTAGAAATGCAATCTGTTCAGACCTTCATATGGAAAACAATTAGATCTCAGAGATTAAAGTGGCATTACTCACTTGTTCACTTCATCACATCGATCAGAGTTACATCAAGAAGCTGCTGACTTTGAACATATGCCCAATATGAGTTCAGAACCATCCATCAATGTCTTTCCACTGGAATGTTGAGAACAGTCAACATCCAAAGAGGGAAAACACTGTAGCTTAAGGTGACCAGATTTCTGAAATTATAACATTTCCTTGCTCAGTGGTCAAAATTTCATTGAAATATAATTTGTTGTATATGAAATAAAAACAGCTACAATACTTTTAAAATTATTGTTAGTTCCATATACTATTTTTTACAATTATTATAGTGTTTTTACACTATTGTATAATTTTACACAATTATTTAGTTTGCAGGTCAAATAAAACCTAACTGGTACATAAAACTAACAACTCTTTAAAAATAGTAAATAGTAAAAAATATGACTTTACAGTACATAAAATATGAGAACGTATGATAAATAAAACTATACTTAAAGGGGTCATGACATGATAAATCAAATTTGCCTTGATCTTTTGATATATGAGAAGTCCTATACCATTAAAACATCCTACAAGTTTCATAGCTTAAAACGTCCTCATCATAATAAACAAAGCATTTATTTATCAAGCTCCCAAAACGGCTTGTTTTGATATTGGGGGATATGTGACATCACACTGGCAGACACATTTGCATATGCCTGCCTCCAGAGCAAGACATTAACGAATAGTTATAAATCATTGCACCATAGGCCCCGCCCACTGGCATTCAGTCACTTAACGGCTGACATTTGCCTACGCTGGATGTGAGCATCAAGTCAAAAACAAATAGAACCCATTATAATCCCTGTCTACACTGGG
Source organism: Leuciscus leuciscus (assembly GCF_965113295.1). Lineage (NCBI taxonomy): Eukaryota > Metazoa > Chordata > Actinopteri > Cypriniformes > Leuciscidae > Leuciscus > Leuciscus leuciscus. The sequence goes on along the minus strand of NC_138734.1, from coordinate 8,486,496 downwards.
TTCAGTTTACAGATGTGTGTTCAGTTTCTGACATACAGAGTGAAAGAATGTTCGCTTTGACGTGTCCAGTTTGAACGGCTCATTTGTGTCTTCAGTAACAAGTAGATGGCAATATTAATGTAATGGAGAGTTAGCAAATGAACTTTTGTTGAAAGGTGAAGCAGCCAGTGGTATTGCATCTGACAGCAGCTACATCACAACCAAACATGTGAAGTGAATCTCAAGGAACATATTAAAGAGCCCCTATTATGCTATTTTAAAGGCTCCTAATTTTGTTTTGGAGGTCTCCCACAACAGGTTTGCATGCATCAAAGGTAAAGAAACATACATTTACTCATAATGTACATTGCACATCAACAAATTTGTCAATGATTCTCAAACGACTTGTCCAAGGAATCAGTCTCTCTAAATCCCTCCTTTCCGCGACTCTACTCTGCTCTGATTGATCAGATGGCCCAGTCTGTTGTGATTGGACTACCGCGTACAGCGAGTGTCGGAAACGAAACGGCCATTACCATAACTTAACGTCAGCTCCGGAGGCTTCCTAAATCCTCAGCAAGTGTACACACTGTGAAGACAGTAACGATGGCGTTGATTTTATCATGTCAATCGTAGTCTGATGACAGAACATTGGAAGAACTAGTCATTCAACCCGAACCTCCATCGCAATGACAACTTACTGATACGCTTACTAAGTTTGATGTACATTATGAGATATTGCAACTGTAATTCCTCACCATCAGCATTAACAAGCGTATGCCCATCAACAAACCGATGTAAATATTTCAAATTTATTGCGATGCACATGTAGGAACTGTATCATTAACTGTATCAATAACAGCCGAGCACTAACGTGAATGAATGATGTAACATTAAAGTTTGTGAACAAATCTTGCCCCATTGTTTATCATTACTCAAAAATTTAAGAACAACAGACAATCTGCATTAATGGAAACAATTTGAGGTAATAGTGGCCCACAGCTGTTTAGCAGAAGTATTTCAGTGAGACAGTAGTAACGTGAGTTAGCCGGTTAGCCGGAGACCTGACCAACACAATATAATACACAAAACTATGTATTTTAAACATCCGGTAGAAAATATATACATTAATAATTAATCATACTTATAGGTTGTGATTGTGAGGAGCAAGCTGGTCCAAATAAAGTGGTTACTGTCATATATTTAATGGTTAAGCGTTTTGTAAATCCCATTTAGACCTCACGGAGATTTGAGAAGCAATCGTCAAGGGTTGTACTGCTGTTGTATCGCTGTGGTAATTTTAACCACTGACTCTTCATGACCTCTTTAACAAATATTTTTAGCATTTTATAATTGTATTTAATATTTTCTTTTTCACAAACTAAATATACTACGTACAGTAATTACAACTTTTCAAAATGTCTTTTTTTGAGCACAAAGTGTGTGTTTTCTGCAAATGTAATTGTTTAGTTGATTATTACTATTTTGGTTCAACTTTATTTTAAGGTGATGTTATCTGAAGAAAACACATGCAAATAGAAAAACACCCGCAAATTAAGAAAACGACTTCATCAGTTTCACAACACGTGTGCTCCAAATATTCACAAAACAACCAAATACAGAAACACGCTGCAAAGGTTCACAACACAACCAAATACAGACACGCGCTGCAAATAACACAGACCACAACGGAAATATTTCCAGGGGAACCAAATAAGTGACGAACCCGGCTGGGACGTGATTACAGCTCAAAGTCTACGTTATTTTTTATTTTATTTTTGCAAAACATACAGAGATGGCATGTTTATGACATACAATGTTGTATACAATATACAAAATGTATTAACATGTTCAATGTCATCAGAATACTAACGAGAAAAGAACAATGAGCAGTTAAAACAATAAAAAAATAAAAATAAAAAAAAGATAGAGAAAAAGAACATGAGGGTAAGATACTAATCTATATATCAGTTACATTGTGCAAATGTTGTCATGCTATGTTTAAATACGTTTCATAAGAAATGTAAGGTAATGCAGGGTCCAAAGATGAGATGGCAAGTTTTAAAGCTGAGACACTCACACACAGATATATAACACATATTTAGAAAAAATTTTTTTATATTTATTTGCAACAGTTATGTTAACAGCAATAATAAGATATTTCTGGTAATAACAGCTATTCAGCTGATTCCTTGTTGCGTTGTCATGGGAAAATCCCAGGTGAAAATAATGAGGAAATTACGTTGTCTTTCGTTGCTCCCTTCATCAAGTGCGTTCCAAACGGCTACATAATGGCACACAAGTCCCTGCTCACTCCAAAGTCCCACTTCAAGGGCTCTGTCGTCTCCCCTTCGAAGGGAGTAGGGCATAGGGATGCTCACGAGCAATAAGCACGTCCCAGCCGGGTTCGTCACTTATTGGGGTCCCCTGGAAACATTTCCATTGGGGTCTGTGCTATTTGCAACGCGTTTCTGTATTTGGTTGTGTTGTGAACTTTTGCAGCGTGTTTCTGTATTTGGTTGTGTTGTCAGTATTTGGAGCACACATGTGTTGTGAAACTGCTGAAGATGTTTTCTTAATTTGCGGGTGTTTTCTTCAGTTGCAGCGCGCTGAGCTCTCTCGGCCACCGTGAATTACACAAATAATTACTGAGTAATATTAATTAACTGCATGTACTAACTAAAGGGTTATCGTTAAGATTTGGTTTAGGGTTAGTCACTTGTAAGTGTTACAACTATAGTAAGTACATGTAAGATGTAACCACACCTTAAAATAAAGTGTTATTTTATTTTTTCCGTCTGGTCACCCTACTGTAGCTAGATGTAACTTGGAGATGAAATTCCAAAAAGATGGGCTTCTGGAAACATCTCATCAGGGAAGTGAAAAGATGCCCCAGTTATTCTCTGGCAAAATGCTTTTAAATGGCTGGGAGTGGTCTGAGAGACGAAACAGACAACGATGTGGAGAAACATGGACAACAACAAGCAACACACATTCTCTACATAGAGGATACAAAATAGATAATCCTTTTGATTGCAATCAGGGCAGAACTGAACAAAACTTGTAATGTAAATGTAAAAGGCCAATGAACAAAAACTCCATATTGGTGGTCCAAAATGCCTTCTGGGGTCTTCACTTTATTCTAGATCTTTTGCCAGGTGCGAGCAAAAATCTAACTATGGCACTAGCAATGTCAAGGTCATTGGTTCAAATCTCAGGGAATGCATGAAAATGTAGGCTATACCTTGAATGCAATATAAGTTGCTTTGGATACCCTTGTGAATAAGAAGTGTGCTTAATCATAGTGAATTTGCACTCGTAGTGTACTTCAAATCAAAACTTATCGTAGTGTACTTTAAAATACTAAAGGCCACATAGTATTTTTTTTTTTTAAAAGAACACTTTCAATATTAACTATGTACGCTTGTTTCCGCTACGGAATATGACTTTAACAGAACTGTGAGATTGCAAGAAAAAAAGTCTGAATTGTCGCAGAAAACAAGCTTCCAATTAACACACTTTGGTAAAGGCACTTTGGTAAAGTCCAATTTGTAATATTGTCAAATTAAAAGCTTTACTTTAAAGTACATTTTAAATCACTGTCTTTTAAGAGAACCTTCGAATTGCATACATTTAAATGTAGGCAAGATGTCCATTCATCACTTCCCCATAAAGAGAAGTAGGCTGATGTCTGAGACGCGGTTGGTAAGCAGGCGTGAGGTTGAGATTGATGGTGGTTGTGGATAATGGCAGGCTATCTCAGTACCTGTCTGCTTGCTGTACGGAAAGATTCTTCCCTCAGGTCTACTGATAAAAAAAAACATCATTGTGAGACGTGATTGAAACAAAGAACATTTGGTGTTTGGTTGTGTGGGTGTTTGTGTCTGGAAACCTCCCCCTCAATCTTTAGGAAGGAGATCATTGTCATGGAAATGTGTTGAGCCAATGCACAGAAATCCAGTTGGGATCGTGCATTACAGTTAGTCCATCAGAAAGAGCAGCACGGTTCAAGTGATAATGATGATGTTGCCTATATCATTTTATTTTCATTCTCTTTGGCATAATTAATGTGCGTAATTAAGATTTCCATTACAAAAGAACAGATGTTGTTCGCCTCTGGCTGATAATGGACTTTGATCAGGCTAAGATACATTTTCTGAACTGATTAAACTTAAGAAGTTTCAACTACATTAGTGTTCCTTCATGGGTGCCATGATGCATAGACTACTTATTTCCAGTGACAAATAATGTATTAACTTTAATAAATAAAAAAATCTTAAGCACTATGATATGGCCTCGATCTTTATACTTTATGAAGTTAGAACACAGACAAGAACATTTTAATCCAACTACAACGTCATTCTGTTGATTCAGAATATTTAGAGTCGGTTCTTTTCAATCCACTGGTTCACATCAATTGTAGTGTTTCAGACTGAAAACGTAGCCACATAAAGGAAGTTTATCAGAGGCTTGTTACGATATTGGAAAAGTTACTATACAAAATGCACATTAATTGATACAATAGATTCTGCTAAAGGGGATATTTTGAGTTTCCAGTCATTGCAGTTCAGTTCATATGAATTGAAATGAGGTGAATAGTGACCTTTACTAATTAGGTGTTGAGAAACTTGAATGAGTTTATACAGTTGAACGGTCTGAAGCATTATGTCTAAATGACATTTCACTCTTACAGGTCTGGAAATGAAAAATACAATTAGTTAGAATTCAGTGAGTTATTAAAAACTGTGAAACCTTTATGTGGATGTATAGGTGTCATGAGATTTAAATCAGCGTATTTACTAACTTCTCACTCAAGCCATTGTGACACCAGCTTTCTTTTAAGAAGAGTACTTATTATGGAAATAATGTACATTACAAGAATATACTTAAGTGCAAACTGAAAATAATGTTTTAGTATGCTTAAATACATGTTATTTACTTTAAATAAAAAGGTGTTATCGTTTAAATTTATATTAAACACAATTATTCAAACTATTTATTGTCTTTGAAATATGGTTATGTGTACTGCTGAATGTACTGACAGCATTTATGGTAAACAAAAACATACATTAATTTAATTTCTATTGAAACTTATATTTAAATAATAGATTAATGTTGATATTAACTTTGAAGTAAAACTTTTATTTTGACATTATTACAAAATGCACTTTAAGAGTACTTAAGTGTGTTAGGAAACATGGTCATGAAATTGTGCTCTCTCTATGTACACTTAAGTAGCCTTTTATTTTATTAATATAATATCTGCAACTTTTTTTAAAATATCTTTTGAGACTTGAAGTACACTACAACTGCACATTCAATACAGTTAAGCACACTAACTTATCACTAAAAACGCTATAAACGTGTTAAAGACTAATTCAGAATGTTGTGGGGGTTTTTAGATGTTACCAAAAGCACAATTTTTTTGAGTATTTACATTATTATTTTCCTCTGTTTATTATTTTAATGGTCAAAGGTCATCTATTTTGATAATAAAATAACCTTGGACAAGATGAGAATTATCTGCTAAGAATATATCTTTCAATTAAACCATGGTCTGTATTCTGATTTGCTGGAACGTGTGCAATATAATCATTTAAAGCACAGGTACAGTTCCAAGTCAGTTTAATAACCATATTGTTTAATGCAGTGTTTTCATTGAAGCGCACACACGCATACGTCACTCGGAGAACGTGTTGCGCACAAAGAAGCATTCAGGAGCACAGAAACTTGTTGTCAATGCTGCCCTGTGACTTTTATCAACAAAATAAATACTGAATCACTACATATCTTTCAGCAATGAGGGGGTAACATAGCTGGTTTTGAAGTAATTAAACTCACAGCTTCATTGATAATAGAGAGAGACGCTGAACAGACACGTAATTAACACACGCATCTCTCATCTCTCTCTCTCTCTCTCTCTCTCTCTCTCTCTCTCTCTCTCTCTCTCTCTGAATTCAAATAAATGCTATAATTCATTCATTTGAACAAATGTAATCTAAAGCACTACTTTATCTCTCTATCTGATTCAAAGCGGGCTGAATGAGATCTAACCAGTGGTGTAGTCTAGTTTTTTGTTGTGAGTATACTGTAATTCCCCCCACCCACCTCAACTCAGCCAGTTAAGAGCTACATTTAGCCTTAGATGTTACATGAATATGGTCCCTGAACCACAGGTTTTATCAGCAAAAAAAACAAAAAAAAAAAAAAACACATTATACAAATTTGCTTTTAGAAATGGTGTTTAAAAAAAAAAAAAAATTGTTATTGTTTTGGCAAGTTTACTGTTGAAAAACTTTGTGTGATATTCCCTTAAAATAACGTTTTAATAGATTGTATTATTATTATTATTTTAAAATACATTTTACTGTGCAATTTCTTTCTAATTTCTTTGAGTTGGACCGAACTTTTATTTTGGTGGGTTGTGCACATTTGAGTTTCTGTGTGTTTTAATAAACTATTATTATTATTATTAGGCCTATTTGAAGTATACTCTACTGTGCAATAGTAATATATTTCTGTTATAATTTCTTCAAGTTATACCGAACTTTTATTTTGACAGGTTGTCGTAAAGACATTACAGTTTCTGTGTGTATATGAAACGAATGAATGACGATAGTTTTATTAAATGAAATGGTGAAATTCTCGTGAAGTGACTTTCATAGCAGCTCTGCGATGAAGTGCACATATGTAGCCTACATCATGTCTCAATACACTGAAACGCTGAAAACACCACTAGCGTGAGTCACGCGTGCTTCAGTGTGTGTGTGTGTGTGTGTGTGTGTGTGTGTGTGTGTGTGTGTGTACTCGTCTATCTATCTAACTGGGGACCTTGGTGTCGTTACACACTCACTAACAGGGGACCGTCGAGCCAAGTGGGGACATTTTTCAAGTCCCCTGTTGGTCATGCTTTAAAACATGTTAAAATCAGCCAAAACACGCTCTGGTTAATTTTGTACATTTTTGACCAAGTGGGGACTTACATGTGTGTGTGTGTTTAAGTCCATACTCAGCAGCGCTCCTGTAGGCTGGAGCAGGAATTGCAGTGGCCCATTAACACACGTCGTTCACACTTCTCTATTGTCTGAATGGCTGCTGTCCTTGAGAGGCTCTGAGACTGTAAGAGCTGCTGTTTAACTGCTTCAGTAACACTTTATAATAACTGCACGCTATTAATCATTAGTTAAGCATTAGTAAAGAGTTAATTCATTTATAAAGCATTAATATACACTAATAAGCAGTATATAAATGCAGTTATAAATGCTTTATTCCTGTTTTAAAAGCATATCTATAATGTGTTTAATAATTGTATTTTCATACTTTATTAATGATCAATTTATCATTTCTAAATGAAGTATAGCATCATTTACAAAGCAGTTATTTAGGAGTTGTCAGTGGTTCATAAGATCCCTTAGAAAGTGTGAGTAAATGATTAAACTAATTCAATGTACATTCATACATCATACACTTATTATTCAGACATATAGTAATAGTTACTTAGTGTGTTAATAAATGCTTTATTAACATGTATTTCTACTGTAGTTCAGGTAGTTATAAAGCATTTAGTAGAGGTCAGTTCACAATTTTTTGTGAGCTCATCTAAAGTGAGGACTAGTTATGCTAGTTATGTAGGAGATTTAAAGGCTGTTAATATTTCTATGTTCTCTATCATTGTGTTGTGTTGTGTTGTGTTTGTTTCCTTTTTCTGTTTAGAAGATAACTGAGTCGTTAAATCTCCTTTATAAATGCTTTACTAGGCATAACTAGTCCTCACTTTTGCTCACAAAATAGTGAACTGACCACTACTAAATGCTTTATAACTCCCTGAATCTACTACATTTACTCACACTTTCTAAGTGATCTTATTAATCACTGACAACTCCTAAATAACTGCTTTGTAAATAATGCTATACTTAATTTAGAAATGATAAATTGATAATTAATAAAGTATGAAAATACAATTATTAAACACATTATAGATATCCTTATAAATCAATAATACAGCATTTAAAGCTGTATTTATAAACGGCTTATTAATGTCTGCTTTATGAATTATGATTTAACTGTTTACTAATGCTTAACTAATGATTAATTAAATGCAGTTATTATAAAGGGTTACCATATATATATTATATAATATTTTTCAGAATATAACTTCAAATATGCATTTTTTTAATAAAAAATTAAATAAAAAAAACATGCCAAGAGGGGATCTACAACTCAATGTTATAATTATAATGTAATTATTATTATATTATAAAGGTATTAATAATGCGACAGATAGTATTGGCTGCCTATTAATTAAAACATCATTTCTACAAAAAAAAAAAAAAAATCAATAGACATGTCCTTATTTTCCTTTGTTTCTAGGATGTTGATGTACAGAGAAAGTCAGTGTTTGAAATATTGCTCAATTTAAATGCAACCAAACATTTACATTTACATTTACATTTATTCATTTAGCTGACGCTTTTATCCAGAGCGACTTACAATTGCTATATATGTCAGAGGTCGCACGCCTCTGGAGCAACTAGGGGTTAAGTGTCTTGCTCAGGGACACATTGGTGTCTCACAGTGGATTCGAACCCGGGTCTCTCACACCAAAGGCATGTGTCTTATCCACTGCGCCACCACCACCCCTATGAGGGCTCTGCCTTCAGCACAATCTTGGACCGGGGTCCCCGAGGGGGAGGCGGTCTGTGGCGGCTGGAAGAGCGTGAGCGCTGGGAATCCCTCGGCTGACGGCGCTGTGAGGCTGACGGCGGGGGAGGCTGTGGCGCTGATTTCCGGTTGGGCGGCTGTTTAGAGCGACCCGTAGCGGAACTGGAGCGCTTCGGCAAGAAATGCCGCATAGCCTGGGAGGTTTTCCGAAAACCCCTTGACAGCCGGGCCGAAGAGACCGGATGGCGCCACGGGCGCGTCGAGGAAAGTGGCTCTGTCGGACTCCTTCATGTCGGACAGCGTTAACCACAAGTGTCTCTCGGTGACAGTGACATATGTCGTTCGTTACCATCCAACAGTGGACCTTTCTTTAAGATCTAATTCAAAACTTTTGAGTTGACTTGCTGCATCTGGTCATTTTGAAGAAACAAAAATGAAATCATTTTTTTCATAATATAACTTTAAAAAAAATTAAAATAAAAAAAAATAAACATGCCAAGATTGAATCTCAACTCTGAACGATCTCTACCTATACAACAGTGGACTCACAATAGCCTGCAATGGAACTGTGTGTGTGTGTGTGTGAATAGTTAAGTATGTCTTTATTTTGTAACTATAAGTTATATATATTTATATATAGGCCTTCATAGATACTTTCTATGCTTGGTTATGCAGTCCCTAACAATTTACTTGCCATTGTTATGTGCCATTGCACTCACACATACATGTCTATATTACTAACAGACCAATATCGCTCTACACTGGCCAAGTGAGGACTCAATGAACGATGTCTATCTATACAAGAGAGGACTTGAACAGTGTGTGTGTGTGTGTGTGTGTGAACAGTGAAGTGAACTGGCAGTGAAGTCTGTCTTCATTATGTATATATAGTATATTATATAGTATATTATATAATATGCCTTTTATCAGTCATAATATTTGTTTATTTTATTTAACACTTATTTTCTCTCTTCATAGATACTTTCTATGTTTGGTTATGCAGTCCCTTTAGGGTTTATAGGATTAATCAAACAGAAATAGCTCTTTAAGGTAACGATTTCAGGTCACTATAGTGACCTATATTTAGTATAGTGTAAAGCATACTTTATACAGTGAATAATGATTTTATTAATCAAAATGAACTTCGCGTCCCCAGTTGGATGGTAAAGAACGATACGTGTTTGGCTGCTTTGTACATTTCTTGCCATCACAAACACACTGTAAAGATTTTGGAGGTCAATCTCAAAATGTTATGTCGAAAAACTAAAGTGCAATAAATAATACACGCTTTAGGGTCTGTTTACACGACATCATTTTCAACTGAAAACGTTTTGGCCGTTCATTTCAACGAAAATGCCATTTTGGGGGCCTGACAATGAAAGCTTTTGAAAACGAGTTTTTGTGAGCTCATCTAAAGTGAGGACTAGTTATGCCTTGTAAAGCATTTATAAAGGAGATTTAAAGGCTGTTAATATTTCTATGTTCTCTATCGTGTTGTGTTTGTTTCCTTTTTCTGTTTAGAAGATAACTGAGTCTTTAAATCTCCTTTATAAATTATTTACAAAGCATAACTAGTCCTCACTTTAGATGAGCTCGCAAAATAGTGAACTGACCACTACTAAATGCTTTATAACTGCCTGAATCTACTACATTTACTCACACTTTCTAAGTGATCTTATTAATCACTGTAAACACCTAAATAACTGATTTGTAAATAATGCTATACTTCATTTAGAAATGATAAATTGATTTAATAAAGTATGAAAATGCAATTATTAAACACATTATAGATATGCTTCTAACTCAATAATACAGCGTTTAAAGGTGTATTTATAAACTGCTTACTAATGTCTGCTTTATGAATTATGATTTATCTGTTTACCAATGCTTAACTAATGATTAATAGGATGCAGTTTTTATAAAGGGTTACCATATATATTATATTATATTTCTCAAAATATAACTTCAAATTTGCATTTTTTTTTATTAAAAAAAAAGCATGCCAAGAGGGGATCTGCAACTAAATGTTATAATTATAATTTAATTATTATTTTATTAAGATATTAATAATGCGACTGATAGTATTGGCTGCCTATTAATTAAAACATAATTTCTACTCTTAAAAAAAATCAATAGACATGTCCTTATTTTTCTGTTTCCTTTGTTTCTAGGATGTTGATGTACAGAGAAAGTCAGTGTTTGAAATATTGCTCAATTTAAATGCAACCAAACATATGTCGTTCGTTACCATCCAACAGTGGACCTTTCTTTAAGATCTAATTCAAAACTTTTGAGTTGACTTGCTGCATCTGGTCATTTTGAAGAAACAAAAATTAAATCATTTTTTTCATAATATAACTTTAAAAAAATCAAAATTAAAAAAATTAAAAAAATTAAACATGCCAAGATTGAATCTCAACTCTGAACGATCTCTACCTATACAACAGTGGACTCACAATAGCCTGCAATGGAACTGTGTGTGTGTGTGTGTGTGTGTGAACAGTAAAGTATGTCTTTATTTTGTAACTATGAGTTATATATATTTATATATAGGCCTTCATAGATACTTTCTATGCTTGGTTATGCAGTCCCTAACAATTTACTTGCCATTGTTATGTGCCATTGCACTCACACATACATGTCTATATTACTAACAGACCAATGTCGCTCTACACTGGCCAAGTGAGGACTCAATGAACGATGTCTATCTATACAAGTGAGGACTTGAACAGTGTGTGTGTGTGTGTGTGTGTGTGTGTGTGTGAACAGTGAAGTGAACTGGCAGTGAAGTCTGTCTTCATTATGTATATATAGTATATTATATAGTATATTATATATTATGCCTTTTATCACTCATTTTGAAAACGATGCCTTTACCATCTGCATGTAAACAACATAAACGTGAATTTGTGAAATTGTTACGTCATTCCAACCCGGTCACACTAAATGCGTCTCTATAGCACACATTGTGTTTATTGTGCAATTTATACGTGCATATGATAGGCATGGGTGGGTTTAGGGTAGGTTTAGTAGTGGTGTGTAATATGTAATATGTATTATATGTTTGGTTAGGATTAGTTTTGTAGGATGTGTGTGTATTACACTCAATAAAGTGCGTATTATATGCATGTAAAAAAATATATTTTCGCGTAAAAATTGCACGATAAACACAATGCGTGCCATAGAGATGCATTTTCATGACATCAGGCAGGTCATGCACAAGTATATAACATGGTCACATGCGTACTTATCATCACGTGTTCACATGTTCATGAGTATTTGAGTTTTTTTTTTTTTTTTTTTTTTTTTTTTTTTTGACAAAGTAAGAAAGGTTTGGGGTGTGCTTTTAGATGGGCCTTTAAAATTTGACAAACAAATATCTTCAGTAACTGGATCTAGTTTCTATCAACTCCGTCTTTTGTCTAAAATTAAACACTTCCTAACTGACAAAACACTAGAGATGGCTGTTCATGCTTTTATTACTTCCCATTTAGACTACAGCAACTCATTGTATTGCGGTATTTCCAAGTCACAAATCGCTCGCCTTCAACTGGTCCAAAATGCTGCAGCAAGATTTATTCACAAAAGTAGTAAATATAATCACATGATGATGATGATACATTTTATTTATATTGCGCTTTTCTGCTTTACATATAGCCTCACATTCAAGCTGGGGGCAAGCTGGGGCCAGTTGTACTGTTAGAGGGGCCAGTTTAGACCTTATTGTTGTCATATCATTTTCTGCACTGCACTATAGGCATTAACAGGCAAAATACCATGATTACCAATCATTCAACAATGTATTTGCATTGCCATTATATTTTTAAAATTTGCATTACATATTCAGAATCAGTCACATTAACTGCATTCTACGATTTTTGTGTTTTTTTTGCAAAAAGATCAGCAAATTCATCTAGATTTAAGGCCTTTGCCCTCCTTGACTCAATACTTAGAACACCTAAATTGCTTAATCTGTCATCTGACATTGTGGACCTGAGATAGGTTTTCACCAGCTTTAGTGCATACAATATAATATACAATTAAATTATGCTTATTTTAAATGTATTGTGCAGGCTAGGTATAAAAAATATAGGAAAAACCATGATAATATGAAACGCTTCAAAACAGAGCGCACAAAGCGCGTATGCGCATCGCGGGTGCAGAATGATGTGCTCAAAGCAACATGGAGTCACAGTGTTCAGCGCTGCACAAGTGCGCATTTAAAAGTTCACGGCACAAAGCGAAGAAATTTCGAGCGCACAAATCCTAGTGTAGCCTATATCTGTCCAACAGTTTATTGATCATTTGTTTCTTCACATAGTGAAGTTTTAAATTCCAGTTATTGTGCGTTTGATGCCGATTCATAGTCCTTGTGGTGTGAACAGGCACACGGTAGCGAGTCGTTTTAAAACAGCAACAAACATAAAATACAAATACACAAAATAAAGTCATTTTATGCAAATCCACAGCCTTTTATCTACAGATCAAGCATTATAATGTGTATATATCATATTGGAGAGAGTTTTACCGTGCATATATATAACATAATATAAATTAACATTACAAAAGTTAATGATAGTACATTTCAAATACCTAAAAATTGACAATTAAGTGATTTTGTTCGAGTCAAAAATATTACTTAACATTAATGAACCAACGGTACACATTTTTTACTTTAGCAATCTTATGGGTTGTGGTCTCTCAGACATTGGCAGTAATAAAAATACAATAAAAACATAGTTTCCCTTTGGACTTAAATTACATATCTTTGTGGTATACGGTAGAAATATTGCACATTTCAGTCTAGCTTAGGTTTTTAAAATAAATAACACAGTCTTGGAAATAATATGTAAGCATGTGCAAATAAGCCTGTATAGTAAATCAAGTTCTGTTGGTCTTTGTGTTTAAGTGAGAAATTAATTCATTTAAATTGAAAGATCTCAATGTTTATAAGATCTTTCAATTATGTTTAACAGTTTTGAGCGTATAAAAGAGTGTATAAAAATGGGCTCTGAGTTTTGGCAGTGGTTGTGTCTAAGTGAAATATGTAGTTTGGAAGATGTAGTCACTGAATGCATTAATACAACATTGAATGACACAGACATTTGCAACACTTCTACAGTAATACCGTAGTAAAATATTTTCAGAATCTAAAAAATTAAATACTATCAAAACAATTAGATGTAGCTGAACACATACAGGTATTAATCTTTCAGTTTCATCACCATCTATAAAAAGGGGAAACTTGGGGGAAATGTGTACTGTACTGTAAACAATGACCATGTGACATAAAATGCTGTGAATTCTGAACAACAGAAAACAGCAGAAATATGTTAGAATTCTACCCGTTATTTGTGTGTTTTTTTATTTAACGTGTGTTTTTGGGGGGTAAAACCTTTTCTAGTGTTCTGGAAGAATGAGTTGATCTGAGAATGAAGTTTCAGTGCATTTTGAATGTGAAATGAACTGCTGTCAAGCTGTAAGTTGGTTTGGAGAAGATATCATGGTCTTTTAACCTGATATCATTTAAGACATCATTTAAGACTGTGGTATAAATGATTGAATGATTTAACCATAACTCATTACTATCCTTGATATTCTAAAATAGGTATTTTTCATGTGTATGTAGACTAGGCTGTGTATATTGAGTTGTTGCACTTCCCCCCCACACGCAATTTACATATCAATGCAGGAAGGCCTTAAAGGCCAGTGTTTTTCTTAGGTGAGAAAACTGGCCAACAACCCCCAGAGTCCTGTTACCAATATCTGTGCAACTTCTCAAATACACTAGAATAAACTAGAGAAAACGCTGGGATTTACCCTGCCAAATTTATTTTGTAAAGTTTTCTTTTGTAAAAATGTATTTAAAAAATAAATAAAACAAGAATTACACTATCTACTGTTCACTGCAGTTAATGTTACATTATCCACGTTTACAATACTGTACAAAAATATGAAACTGAGATTAACACTTGTATAGGTGTTTAGTTAAATATAATTTTTTTGTTTTTGTTTTTTTTAGATTCAGAATTTAAATATTAGGTTTTGAACATCAGTTTTGATTAGAGAATGTAAACATCTGCAAATTGGCCTGTATAGAACATAAATGTCTGTTGGTGTTTGTGTTAAGTGAGAAATACATTTTTTTTTTTTGCCAAAGCAATAATAAATGATCCACAGTTTGGCTCACATAAGCTCCGTTCACACAGAGATTCCGGAAAATACACCTTGCACAATTCTGAAATCAGTATTATATATTATAATATAATATTTAAATATAAAATCTTGTTTACTTGTTTAGCACTATGTTTACAATGAAACTAAATTAATGATTATTCCAAACACAAATAAAATGTAAGTTTCCCAATTCTAAAGTCACTTTTTCAAAACTCTCTTCACACAGTGATCACACCTTCCGTCTATGTGAGCTAAACTGTGGATCACTGCTTTGAAAGATGTCATTGAATGCATTTTGTTCCATTTACATTAATTATTCTTAAACACAAACACCAACAGAACTTTATGTTCTATACAGGCTAATTTGCACGTTTACATACTCTTTTTAAAACTGTTAATAATAATAGTACTGTTAAACTGTTAAAAAATAATTTCAGTAATATCACATTGAAATAGATATTCTGATTCTAAAATATAATAATATCAAAATAATTAGATGTAAGTGTTAGTCTTTCATTTTCATCACCATCTATACAAAAGGGGAAACTTAGGAATATTTTAGTACAGTAATGTTAAAAAGTTAGTTTGTTAGTATACTTTACTTTATTGTCCTTTTTCAGGAAATTTGTCTTGGACTCAAAGCTGCATTAGTACACAACATATACATACACACACAAACCAAAAAGAGTTTAAAACTACATATATGTATAACTACATCTTGCTATTTAACATATTAATAGATACTCTAACGGTTCCTCTTACTCAGTGGGACTCTATACCGTCTCCATGATGGCAGAAGCTGATACATTGGAAATAAAACATGGCTTGAATCACTCACTATTGTCTGTGCATTTTTTTAAAAATCCACGATTCGTAAATTGATTGAAGTGATGAGTACTCTCTTACACCCATAACTTACATTGCAGTTTTCACAAGACATGCAAGCTGTGATTTTAATTGGACCGAAAGATTGCCATATGAAGTTTGCATCCTATAATTTAAAAGACTACCTAAAACGGCATAATGAAATAATTGCATAATTCTCTGATTTACACCGAACAGCCTAAGTCTTCTTAAAAAAATACAATCGTTGCCGGAATTTTGAACAAAGATAATCAATGTGGGCTTTCCAAGTAAATGAACGATCAATGACCACACCTAGATACTTATAGGTATCCACCTGCTCAATATTATCATAGATGATAACTGGGCTGTAATCAAAAAGGATTATGTAACATCAACTGCAGTGAATTATAAACAGTAGATAGTGTCATTCTTGTTTTATGAAAGCATTTTACAAAAGAAAACATTGTGTAATGCTCCTGTTGTTTGTGTTTTTTTGTTTTATGTGTGACAAAGTGTATCACTAAGTGTATGGGTGAAACCTTTTCTAATGTTCTGGAAGAATGAGTTGATCTGAGACATGAAGTTTCAGTGCATTTTGATTGTGAAATGAACTGCTGTCAAGCTGTAAGTTGGTTAGGAGAACTGAGTGAAGAGTTTTGAAAATGTACCTAAATATTGAGAAATGTGTCATAGCGATTGTAAAAACCTGTAATTTAATTTAATTTGGCAGGGTAAATCCCAGCGTTTTCTCTAGTTTATTCTAGTGTATTTGAGAAGTTGCACAGATATTGGTAACAGGACTCTGGGGGTTGTTGGCCAGTTTTCTCACTTAAGAAAAACACTGGCCTTTAAGGCCTTCCTGCATTGATATGTAAATTGCGTGTGGGGGGGAAGTGCAACAACTCAATATACACAGCCTAGTCTACATACACATGAAAAATACCTATTTTAGAATATCAAGGATAGTAATGAGTTATGGTTAAATCATTCAATCATTTATACCACAGTCTTAAATGATGTCTTAAATGATATCAGGTTAAAAGACCATGATATCTTCTCCAAACCAACTTACAGCTTGACAGCAGTTCATTTCACATTCAAAATGCACTGAAACTTCATTCTCAGATCAACTCATTCTTCCAGAACACTAGAAAAGGTTTTACCCCCCAAAAACACACGTTAAATAAAAAAACACACAAATAACGGGTAGAATTCTAACATATTTCTGCTGTTTTCTGTTGTTCAGAATTCACAGCATTTTATGTCACATGGTCATTGTTTACAGTACAGTACACATTTCCCCCAAGTTTCCCCTTTTTATAGATGGTGATGAAACTGAAAGATTAATACCTGTATGTGTTCAGCTACATCTAATTGTTTTGATAGTATTTAATTTTTTAGATTCTGAAAATATTTTACTACGGTATTACTGTAGAAGTGTTGCAAATGTCTGTGTCATTCAATGTTGTATTAATGCATTCAGTGACTACATCTTCCAAACTACATATTTCACTTAGACACAACCACTGCCAAAACTCAGAGCCCATTTTTATACACTCTTTTATACGCTCAAAACTGTTAAACATAATTGAAAGATCTTATAAACATTGAGATCTTTCAATTTAAATGAATTAATTTCTCACTTAAACACAAAGACCAACAGAACTTGATTTACTATACAGGCTTATTTGCACATGCTTACATATTATTTCCAAGACTGTGTTATTTATTTTAAAAACCTAAGCTAGACTGAAATGTGCAATATTTCTACCGTATACCACAAAGATATGTAATTTAAGTCCAAAGGGAAACTATGTTTTTATTGTATTTTTATTACTGCCAATGTCTGAGAGACCACAACCCATAAGATTGCTAAAGTAAAAAATGTGTACCGTTGGTTCATTAATGTTAAGTAATATTTTTGACTCGAACAAAATCACTTAATTGTCAATTTTTAGGTATTTGAAATGTACTATCATTAACTTTTGTAATGTTAATTTATATTATGTTATATATATGCACGGTAAAACTCTCTCCAATATGATATATACACATTATAATGCTTGATCTGTAGATAAAAGGCTGTGGATTTGCATAAAATGACTTTATTTTGTGTATTTGTATTTTATGTTTGTTGCTGTTTTAAAACGACTCGCTACCGTGTGCCTGTTCACACCACAAGGACTATGAATCGGCATCAAACGCACAATAACTGGAATTTAAAACTTCACTATGTGAAGAAACAAATGATCAATAAACTGTTGGACAGATATAGGCTACACTAGGATTTGTGCGCTCGAAATTTCTTCGCTTTGTGCCGTGAACTTTTAAATGCGCACTTGTGCAGCGCTGAACACTGTGACTCCATGTTGCTTTGAGCACATCATTCTGCACCCGCGATGCGCATACGCGCTTTGTGCGCTCTGTTTTGAAGCGTTTCATATTATCATGGTTTTTCCTATATTTTTTATACCTAGCCTGCACAATACATTTAAAATAAGCATAATTTAATTGTATATTATATTGTATGCACTAAAGCTGGTGAAAACCTATCTCAGGTCCACAATGTCAGATGACAGATTAAGCAATTTAGGTGTTCTAAGTATTGAGTCAAGGAGGGCAAAGGCCTTAAATCTAGATGAATTTGCTGATCTTTTTGCAAAAAAAACACAAAAATCGTAGAATGCAGTTAATGTGACTGATTCTGAATATGTAATGCAAATTTAAAAAATATAATGGCAATGCAAATACATTGTTGAATGATTGGTAATCATGGTATTTTGCCTGTTAATGCCTATAGTGCAGTGCAGAAAATGATATGACAACAATAAGGTCTAAACTGGCCCCTCTAACAGTACAACTGGCCCCAGCTTGCCCCCAGCTTGAATGTGAGGCTATATGTAAAGCAGAAAAGCGCAATATAAATAAAATGTATCATCATCATCATGTGATTATATTTACTACTTTTGTGAATAAATCTTGCTGCAGCATTTTGGACCAGTTGAAGGCGAGCGATTTGTGACTTGGAAATACCGCAATACAATGAGTTGCTGTAGTCTAAATGGGAAGTAATAAAAGCATGAACAGCCATCTCTAGTGTTTTGTCAGTTAGGAAGTGTTTAATTTTAGACAAAAGACGGAGTTGATAGAAACTAGATCCAGTTACTGAAGATATTTGTTTGTCAAATTTTAAAGGCCCATCTAAAAGCACACCCCAAACCTTTCTTACTTTGTCAAAAAAAAAAAAAAAAAAAAAAAAAAAAAAAACTCAAATACTCATGAACATGTGAACACGTGATGATAAGTACGCATGTGACCATGTTATATACTTGTGCATGACCTGCCTGATGTCATGAAAATGCATCTCTATGGCACGCATTGTGTTTATCGTGCAATTTTTACGCGAAAATATATTTTTTTACATGCATATAATACGCACTTTATTGAGTGTAATACACACACATCCTACAAAACTAATCCTAACCAAACATATAATACATATTACATATTACACACCACTACTAAACCTACCCTAAACCCACCCATGCCTATCATATGCACGTATAAATTGCACAATAAACACAATGTGTGCTATAGAGACGCATTTAGTGTGACCGGGTTGGAATGACGTAACAATTTCACAAATTCACGTTTATGTTGTTTACATGCAGATGGTAAAGGCATCGTTTTCAAAATGAGTGATAAAAGGCATAATATATAATATACTATATAATATACTATATATACATAATGAAGACAGACTTCACTGCCAGTTCACTTCACTGTTCACACACACACACACACACACACACACACACACTGTTCAAGTCCTCACTTGTATAGATAGACATCGTTCATTGAGTCCTCACTTGGCCAGTGTAGAGCGACATTGGTCTGTTAGTAATATAGACATGTATGTGTGAGTGCAATGGCACATAACAATGGCAAGTAAATTGTTAGGGACTGCATAACCAAGCATAGAAAGTATCTATGAAGGCCTATATATAAATATATATAACTCATAGTTACAAAATAAAGACATACTTAACTGTTCACACACACACACACACACACACACAGTTCCATTGCAGGCTATTGTGAGTCCACTGTTGTATAGGTAGAGATCGTTCAGAGTTGAGATTCAATCTTGGCATGTTTAATTTTTTTAATTTTTTTAATTTTGATTTTTTTAAAGTTATATTATGAAAAAAATGATTTAATTTTTGTTTCTTCAAAATGACCAGATGCAGCAAGTCAACTCAAAAGTTTTGAATTAGATCTTAAAGAAAGGTCCACTGTTGGATGGTAACGAACGACATATGTTTGGTTGCATTTAAATTGAGCAATATTTCAAACACTGACTTTCTCTGTACATCAACATCCTAGAAACAAAGGAAACAGAAAAATAAGGACATGTCTATTGATTTTTTTTAAGAGTAGAAATTATGTTTTAATTAATAGGCAGCCAATACTATCAGTCGCATTATTAATATCTTAATAAAATAATAATTAAATTATAATTATAACATTTAGTTGCAGATCCCCTCTTGGCATGCTTTTTTTTTAATAAAAAAAAATGCAAATTTGAAGTTATATTTTGAGAAATATAATATAATATATATGGTAACCCTTTATAAAAACTGCATCCTATTAATCATTAGTTAAGCATTGGTAAACAGATAAATCATAATTCATAAAGCAGACATTAGTAAGCAGTTTATAAATACACCTTTAAACGCTGTATTATTGAGTTAGAAGCATATCTATAATGTGTTTAATAATTGCATTTTCATACTTTATTAAATCAATTTATCATTTCTAAATGAATTATAGCATTATTTACAAATCAGTTATTTAGGTGTTTACAGTGATTAATAAGATCACTTAGAAAGTGTGAGTAAATGTAGTAGATTCAGGCAGTTATAAAGCATTTAGTAGTGGTCAGTTCACTATTTTGCGAGCTCATCTAAAGTGAGGACTAGTTATGCTTTGTAAATAATTTATAAAGGAGATTTAAAGACTCAGTTATCTTCTAAACAGAAAAAGGAAACAAACACAACACGATAGAGAACATAGAAATATTAACAGCCTTTAAATCTCCTTTATAAATGCTTTACAAGGCATAACTAGTCCTCACTTTAGATGAGCTCACAAAAACTCGTTTTCAAAAGCTTTCATTGTCAGGCCCCCAAAATGGCATTTTCGTTGAAATGAACGGCCAAAACGTTTTCAGTTGAAAATGATGTCGTGTAAACAGACCCTAAAGCGTGTATTATTTATTGCACTTTAGTTTTTCGACATAACATTTTGAGATTGACCTCCAAAATCTTCACAGTGTGTTTGTGATGGCAAGAAATGTACAAAGCAGCCAAACACGTATCGTTCTTTACCATCCAACTGGGGACGCGAAGTTCATTTTGATTAATAAAATCATTATTCACTGTATAAAGTATGCTTTACACTATACTAAATATAGGTCACTATAGTGACCTGAAATCGTTACCTTAAAGAGCTATTTCTGTTTGATTAATCCTATAAACCCTAAAGGGACTGCATAACCAAACATAGAAAGTATCTATGAAGAGAGAAAATAAGTGTTAAATAAAATAAACAAATATTATGACTGATAAAAGGCATAATATATAATATACTATATAATATACTATATATACATAATGAAGACAGACTTCACTGCCAGTTCACTTCACTGTTCACACACACACACACACACACACTGTTCAAGTCCTCTCTTGTATAGATAGACATCGTTCATTGAGTCCTCACTTGGCCAGTGTAGAGCGACATTGGTCTGTTAGTAATATAGACATGTATGTGTGAGTGCAATGGCACATAACAATGGCAAGTAAATTGTTAGGGACTGCATAACCAAGCATAGAAAGTATCTATGAAGGCCTATATATAAATATATATAACTTATAGTTACAAAATAAAGACATACTTAACTATTCACACACACACACACACAGTTCCATTGCAGGCTATTGTGAGTCCACTGTTGTATAGGTAGAGATCGTTCAGAGTTGAGATTCAATCTTGGCATGTTTATTTTTTTTTATTTTAATTTTTTTTAAAGTTATATTATGAAAAAAATGATTTCATTTTTGTTTCTTCAAAATGACCAGATGCAGCAAGTCAACTCAAAAGTTTTGAATTAGATCTTAAAGAAAGGTCCACTGTTGGATGGTAACGAACGACATATGTTTGGTTGCATTTAAATTGAGCAATATTTCAAACACTGACTTTCTCTGTACATCAACATCCTAGAAACAAAGGAAACAGAAAAATAAGGACATGTCTATTGATTTTATTAGAGTAGAAATTATGTTTTAATTAATAGGCCACAACAGAGAATGAATTTCTTAAAGCAATAACTTTGCTGTAATGTCCACAACATAAAGCTTCTGATGTTTTATAGTGCTTTCATTGAAAGTGTTATGATATTCTGTAGTATTTGTTGGTATGGAACTGCTACTGAGGTACAGAAGAAATTATTAAGAAAAGTAGTAACAAGTAAATTGTTAGGGACTGCATAACCAAGCATAGAAAGTATCTATGAAGAGAGAGCGTTAAATAAGAAAAATAATATTTTATAAATAATATAAGATAATATATCATATAATAATATAAAAATAATATAAGAAAAAAAAGAAAAAGGATATTCTCGCCTCTGCTTTTGAACTGTTGCCGTTGGGCCGTCTGTATTTTTTACCCCGTTGTAGATTTAAATGGTCTTTCCGAAAACAAATCGTATTTAAAAATTTTTGATAACTGATAGGTTATATATATATATATATATATATAGAGAGAGAGAGAGAGAGAGAGAGAGAGAGAGAGAGAGAGAGAGTTACATAATGAAGGCAGACTTCACTGCCAGTTCACTTCACTGTTCACACACACACAGCTCCATTGCAGGCTATCAAGTCCCCACTAGTATAGATAGAGATCGTTCAGAGTTTCAGGTCCCCACTTGGCATGTTTTTTTTTAAATAAAAAAATGCATATTTGAAGTTATATTATGAAAAAAGAGCTTAAAAGAAAATTTTGTATGTCATTTTTGTTCCTTCAAAATGACCAGAAACACTAGTCCCCTCTTGGCCAGTGTAGAGCGATAGTCCCCTGTTAGTAATATAGACGTGTATGTGTGTGTGTGTGTGTGTGTGTGTGTGTGTGTGTGTGTGTGTGTGTGTGTGTGTGGAGCACACATTGAGCGCTCATTCCCAGAGACGCGTAGAACAATTGCAGTCTCTTTTAACTTTAATATTCACAGACACTGTAGTCCAAATCGAGATTTGATTCATTGTACAGCCCTACTTTTGATTTATTCATTCAAAAATAGCCAAATTCCACAAAACGAAGTTGTTACGTATCCTCACGCTTTTTTTAAGTGGGTATACGGAAATCCTTGGCCTTTTCTAGTGGGTATACGGCGTATACCTGCGTATCACGTAGACTACACCACTGGATCTAACGAGTCGTAACTGATGAAAATAATGGTCAGTTTTACCCTTCCAGTCAAATATATTGTGCTAATGACCATGGTATAAGCAGGTATAATCCACGTCTAGCTGTGCATTAAACTATTCACGTCGGGTGGTATTTTCCTCCACGTCGTGCATTAAAATTGTTTAATGCACAGCTATAGCCATGGATTATCCCTTACTTATTTAGAAATTATTCAGAAAGTACTGCAGATGAGATGTCCTTGGACCATGGGTACCAATGTATAATAATTTGCTTGGCAGGTAATTGTTCTAGACATCGCTTTCAGGATTGCTTTAGCAGAGATTGTAAGCCTAATATGACCTGAATAAAAAGCATCACTATGCACTACAAATGGCATTTCCTTCCTGATGTTAATGAACCATAGAGTAGGAATCTATTATTGGGTTTTGTTGTTCAATTTATCCTGAACTCATTAAGTGCTTGAGTTACATTCTGTGTTGTCTGAACATGCTGCCGTGTACAGCGACATATATCACTCACCGAGAAAAAGAAACAATCTGCCTCAACCCTCTTCTTCACTTCATTTTTCCACAATGGCTTTCTATCTATGCACACGTTGACATTTCAGGGACGGAATTACACAGCTTGAGAGACGCCTTCAGTGATAGTCTTGACTAACGTGCTGTCATGGCTCAGGATAAGTGTCAAGCCTGCATAAAGTCTTCACAAAATTAATAGAATGCTCTAAACCCCCTCCTCCATCTTATGGCAGTTCACGGTTATATTTCATTACCATCTAATAGGGACAAATGAGATGCATATCTCACACTGACTTCTAATTGTGTCAGAACTCAGTGTAAGGCTGCACACATGCTGGCAGACTGATATGTTGCAGTGAATGGATAGAGGAATGTAGGGGATTTGCCATGGTGTCTTTTTCAGGCATATAAAAAGACACTCCACTTGCTTTGTTCATCACAATGGGTGCTTTAAGACTGCACACCAGAGAAGCAAAAAATAATAAGACTGAGTGATCCATCAAGTTGCAGAGACTTTTTTAAGCCATGCTTTACATCAATAAGAAACTCTGTTTGAGACTAAATCTTGTGTGGGAGAATATAAAGGAATAGGTTTTTTTTTTTCTTTGCAATAATTTACTCATCCTCATGTCGTTCTGACCCTGAAATATATGACGTCTTCCATTAAACACAAAAGGAAATTGTCCACGATTTTGCTTTCCATATAATGAAAGTGAATGGTGAGGATTCAAAAACTAGACACATTTTTTTTTATAAAAGTAGTTCATATAAGCTATAGACCTTAGTCAGGATAGACACCATATTGAATTTAACTCAGATGATAACCAGGCTGTGAGGGGTAGTCTTAGTCTTTACTTCTATCCCTCACAGCCTCGTTTTCATTCCTGTCAAATAAATAAATATGGTGCTAATCTGATTAAGGTCTATTGCATATTCCAAGTATTTTAAAACCATGCTTTAGTTGTGTGCGAGGAACAGAAAAATCATTATTTATAATAATCTTCTCCATAGGTCTCAAATCTGATCCATGACACATTTTTAAAACTCATTTCATTTGGTCACCACAAGAACCAGTGGCGTCGATGATCTCAAACCTGCTGTGATCGGGACAACCTTTCTCTCGCACGAGATTATAGCAATAGCAAACCACAATGATCCAATCAATTCCTGATTAGGGTTGGATATTGTTTGAATTTTAATGATTACGATTCTTCTTATCGATTCTGATTCTTATCAATTCCTAAATGATAGATAGATAGATAGATAGATAGATAGATAGATAGATAGATAGATAGATAGATAGATAGATAGATAGATAGATAGATAGATAGATAGATAGATAGATAGATAGATAGATAGATAGATAGATAGATAGATATTCTAAAGGCCTGTTCACACCAAGGATGATTACTATAAAGATATTGATAAAGATATAGTTCTAAAATTCATTCTCTATATTAATAAAAAGCAGAGTTCACAAAAAAAGCAGAGTTCACACCAGAGCTATAATGATAATGGCACAGAGAAACGATGTAGTTGGAATCTATTTCAGAATGATTTTATCCAGCTGATGAACAATAAAAACATTGACAGCCAATCAGAATCAATCCTGCTATAATGAGCTGGAGCATTTAAAGCAACAGTCAAGCATGGTTAGAAAAAACAGAACGATATTGTCCGCTGGTGTGGACGCTAATAGAGTTATCGTTATAGTTATCTTTATAGTTATCATTGTTGGTGTGAACGAGCCTTAAGTCTTATTGCAAATTATTTCATTGTAGCTGAATACATGAACAAAAATCAACAGGCTAAAGAACATTTACACAAGGAACTTTTGCCTATGGTTTAAAAATACCATAGCAAAAACAACTAGCCTTACTAATATAAATTTCAAGCAATATTAAAGACAAGTAAGCACTCA
This sequence comes from Leuciscus leuciscus, assembly GCF_965113295.1. NCBI lineage: Eukaryota > Metazoa > Chordata > Actinopteri > Cypriniformes > Leuciscidae > Leuciscus > Leuciscus leuciscus. The sequence continues at coordinate 8,460,909 of NC_138734.1, read as the reverse complement.
GTAATTAAAAAGAACAAATAAACAAATGAACAATCTCACAAATAAATACAACTGAACAAAGATACGATTTTCAGGTATTCAGGTACAAAAATTGTAATCAAACGTAAAATTACATTGCTCTTTAACTAAAATATACATTACAAATATAGTTACAAAAGTTTTTAGTCAAGAAAAGCGAGTGAATTTTCTCTTTTGTTGTTTGATTAACATTATTATAGAGACGGCAGCAGGAATATTAGGTTGCTGTCACTTTAAGAGCTGCATGAATCCAATATACTGTTACACATACATTTTCTTTGTCATCTGTTTACGTTCACTTAAGACATAACCGGCGGTGTCCACGAGGATATGTTAATCTTGCGCCTGAATGCTTTGAAGTCATATTAAAATGCACACAAAGGAGGAATCGAAATTGAGATTTTATAACAAGTATCAGTTCCCTTTCGAGGGAACTCGCACTGCGTCGTTGAAAACGACTCTTCGGGGACGCTCCCTTAGCGTGCGCCTCTGAAGTATGAATGAAACTAATCCAATCCTGATTGGTGTTGCGTCATGACGTAACATGTGACGGCATAACCGGATGCATAAAAGTGACGCTGGCACACACACACATTAGCTTTCGCTCTTCAGCAAGCGCTCTCTGTGAAACTGTCTGTCTTATTTGATGTTGTTTGTCAGTGAAATCCTCTATATTATGGCGAGTGAAAGATACACTAAGTGTGTGCACCCCTGCCCTATATTTCTCACGGGTGGAGACACGCATCAGTTGTGTGTACACTGTTAGGAGCGCAGCACGCACAGGCAGTTCTCGAGGGGGCTGCCTGTGAACACTGTGAAAGTACTATAGAGTGCTGCGCTCCCACTTGGCTCGCGATCCCCGCGGTTCGGGTCCCGCGTCCGTTGAGGCGGCGCGGTGGCTTGGATCGTGGGGATCGCAGAAGGATCTCGCGGATGAGAACGAGACTGCCGAGGCACTTTCATGTTCATCATCCGCAGATTCTATAACGCTCGCTCACGACGCAGAAGCCCGCGATGTGGCTTCTTCTGCCCGTGACGAGTGCCCGATGCTCGAGCTATCTGCTTCTGAGGAAGTGGATGTGCTCAGCATCGGGGACGAGGAACATGAGTCACACTCGCCGGTGTTGTTGTAACCCATAATAAAAATAAAAGTTGTCCCACTACATTGCAATACAGAATCTATAGCTCGGATCTCGCGTTTGTCGAGGCAGCGCGTAGATGACGGCTACTCTGCAATAAAGATTCTGAGTGGGTGCGAGGCATGCACTGTCAGCTCCTGAGGGTGCTGGCTGTGGTTTTTAAGAAATATCTCGACGCACACAGCCGTGCGTTTCGGGTGTTTCGGGTGTTTCAGCCTCGAGCCCGTTGACTTTCTTTTCGAAGAGATGAAAGCCAAATATATTGTGAACGACTCGAATCTCGCGTTTGTTGAGGCAGCGCTTAGATTACGAGTCTGCAATAAAAGGGACACACGCGATCTGTGAAATAATACTGTTTGGGTGCGAGGCATTCACAATCAGCTCCTGAGGGTGCTGGCAGTGTTCACTTCATTGAGAAATATATCGGCGCGAGTGCAATCCGTGCGCTGTCGGATGTTTCAACCTCGCACCTGATGACTTTCTTCTCGAGGGATGAAAGCCAAATATATTGTAACGGCTCGAATCTCGCGTTTGCCGAGGCAGCGTGTAGATTACGAGACCGTATAAATAAATATTAAAACAGTATTGTCTGGTGATTATGGCTGCATTCAATTCTATGAATTAATATGATGGAATTGAAATGATGGAATATATTATCTGACTTTAAGAAGTTAGATATTTTAATTCAACCTACCATCCAGACCGTGTTTCACTTATCGAGTGTTTTTGGCTGCATTTAATTCTGAAGAATTAAAATGATGAGCAGCGAACATAAAAAATCGTTTAAGATTTTTCCCTGCCGGTCCTCCGCTTCAGGGTATCGAAAATGAGACGAAGATGGCTTTCGGGGGCGAAGCGTACCAATATCGGGTTCTTCCGTGCGGCCTAGCACTCTCTCCCCGCACGTTCACTAAGTGTATGGATGCAGCTCTGGCTCCACTGAGGCTTCAGGGCATCCGTATTCTGAATTATATCGATGACTGGCTCATATTGGCCCAGTCTCGAGAAATGGCAATTCGGCATCGAGATGTCATTCTTGGCCACATTCAGAAATTGGGGTTGAGACTCAACACTAGGAAAAGTGTGTTAGAACCAGCTCAGAAAAGTACTTTTCTGGGCATAGTATGGAATTCGGTTACGATGCAGGCACCTATGTCTCCCGCACGTATCGAAATCCATCCTGACCATGGTGTCAGGGATAAAGCTAGGCCAGGCCATCACTGTAAAGCAATTTCAAAGACTGCTGGGCCTCATGGCAGCGGCATCCAACATAATTCCTTTGGGCCTTCTTCACATGAGGCCCCTTCAGTGGTGGCTCAAAGCCAAGGGTTTTTTCCCCCAAGGGGAATCCGTTCCGTATAATAAAGGTTACGCGCAGATGCCTTCGTTCCTTATTAATATGGAAGAAATCTTGGTTCTTGTCCCAAGGGCCAGTATTAGGGGCGTCATGTCGCCGGAAAACCATTTCAACAGACGCTTCCCTCACTGGCTGGGGCGCGGTTATCGGCGCTTTGCCAGGGGTCTGTGGCAGGACCTTCATCATTCTTGGCATATAAATTGCCTAGAAATGTTGGCTGTGTTCAGGGCTCTGAGGAGTTTCCTCCCAGACATCAAAGGTTACCACGTCTTGATACGTTCGGACAATACATCAGTGGTAGCGTATCTGAACCGACAAGGGGGACTCAGATCGCGCCCTCTATCCAGATTGGCGCATCAGATTATTTTATGGTCCCAAGGGAAAACCCCGTTGGGGTTGGATGCCATGGTACAGGCCTGGCCGAGGTTTCGCCTGTACGCTTTTCCCCCGATCGCTCTGCTCCCGGGAGTCCTGGAGAGGGTCCGTCAGTAGGGCATCAGTCTTCTTCTGGTAGCCCCGTTTTGGCCGGCCCGAGTATGGTTTTCGGATTTAATTTCACTCCGGATAGCTCCGCCATGGCAGATTCCTCTGAGGAGGGATCTGTTATCTCAGGCGGAGGGTACTATATTCCATCCTCGCCCAGAGCTGTGGAAATTGTGGGTCTGGCCTCTGAGGGGGCTCAGTACCTAAATGCTGTTCTATCATTTGGGGTGCACGGAACCATACTTATCTCTGGGTTCCGTCTACTATGAGATTATATGGCCTTAAGTGGAATGTTCTTCCACTTGGTATAGAGAACATGAGTTAGGCCCAGTTAACTGCCCAGTGGCTTCAGTTCTGGATTTTCTTCAAGATCGTTCTCTGCGAATCTCTCCCCGTCCACATGGATGGTGCACATGGATGCCATTGTGGCGTTCCATGCACCACTGAATATTGGGCCTTTGGGGAGGCACCATCTGGTCATACTATTTCTCCTCGGTACATAGAGGATGAGACTGACAGTCAGGTCCAGGGTTCCTTCCTGGTACCTGGCGGTGGTTCTCGAAGGGCTATCCCTGGCTCCCTTCGAATCCCTTCAGTCGGCTTTGCCTAGGACCTCACGTTCTAGATAGCCTTTCTCTTAGCTACTTCTTATAAAGAGACTGGGAGACCTCCAAGCCCTGGCATTAACGCCAGCTTGCTTGGGGTTTGCCCCGGCGGAGTTAAGGCCACCCTGCATCCGAGACCCAGCTATGTGCCTTAAGTGCAATTTAACATGGCTAGGTCCATGGTCCTGCAAGCATTTCATCCTCCACCACATGTGTCGGCAGAAGAGAAGAGGTTCCTTGCTCTGCCAGTCAGAGTTCCGAGTATTACCTTGAGAGGTCCTCTTCTTGGAGGAGGTCGGACTTACTGTAGTGTGTTTCGGGTCACCTAATGAGGGGCTCCCGGCTAAACAAACCATAAGTAGGCCTACAAGGTGCGCAATTTGCCTTCACCTTTGGCTGTAAGGGCTCATTCTACTAGAGGCATGGTGTCCTCTAGAGCCCTCCTCTTGGGAGTGCCCCTCCAGGAGATCTGTGAGGCAAGCCGGTTGGGCTACCCCACAAACTTTTATCAGGTTTTATAGTCTGCACCTCCCTAGTACGCCTGGCGCACATGTGCTCTCGTCCTAGATGGGTGCCTGAGTTCAGTTTCACTCTAGGGCAGGGCTTTTCTCGGTGCGTGGCCTAGTGGGCATTCGTTCCCCAAAGAGTCGTTTTCAACGACGCAGTGCGAGTTCCCTCGAAAGGGAACGTCTCGGGTTATGACTATAACCCTTGTTCCCTGAGAAGGGAACGAGACACTGCGTCGTCCTGCCACGCCCCTCAATGCCTGAGAGCGGCTTGCTTCATCGCGAGGCTAATGTGTGTGTGTGCCAGCGTCACTTTTATGCATCCGGTTATGCCGTCACATGTTACGTCATGACGCAACACCAATCAGGATTGGATTAGTTTCATTCATACTTCAGAGGCGCACGCTAAGGGAGCGTCCCCGAAGAGTCGTTTTCAACGACGCAGTGTCTCGTTCCCTTCTCAGGGAACAAGGGTTATAGTCATAACCCGAGACGATTTCTGACCTTAAGTATTTTCGATCCCCAACCCTATTCCTGAAGGACAAAATCAAGTTTTCAATTTTTTCTTGTTTCAGAAACCGTTTCACTCGGATATATGTCCCAATAGGGAAGAAAAACACCATCACAACTTCCATTTCATGATGACTTTAACTGAACACAAGTGCAAATTACTCAGTAATTAAATGTATACTTACACTGTAACAAGGACACCTTAAAATAAAGTATTGCCAAACTTTTAATTTAAGGAAAAAGTAGTCAACACTCTGAAATATGGCCACTGGATTCTTCACTTTCATGCCTATACCCTTATGCTTTTCCTTTTTCTTAAACACCCGAAAATATATAAAGCATTGTCAAATGACATTACTCTTAAAACAAGTCCAGCACCCTGCCATGAGGTGCTTGTTGGTGGCAGAAGTTTCCGGATACCTGGGGTGGTCAAGTCTTTGAGACAGTGACATTGGAAGAGATATTATTAGCCTCCCACTGGTCTCCTTTATGAAGTGACTGGTTTCCCTAATGCCTTCTTCCGGGAGAGGAAACTCATGCTGTTTCTCGAAGAAATTCAAATCCTTTTTTTAAGTCTGCACTCGGCATAGGTCAAAGGTCAACAGCCCATATGTGGCCATAGGGTTGTGCAGCTGGAAAGAAAAACTGATCGCATTAATGTTTGCTCTGCTCCAAAACTTAGTGCAATGCATGGGCAGCTGCATAATGCAATGCCACTTGATTCTTTTTCTTTTTAGAATGATTTTATTGATGCTGAATCATAACGGAACACAAACAGAAGCAAGCATCATAATATTAGCAAATAGAAACAATAATGCAAATGACTGGCAAGCCAACACTACACTGCCATTTCAACAATGGTAACATGCAATATTACAGAGATATTTGCATTCTGACTATAGCCAATAAATAATTATGATCCATGTTAGTTGCCCTTGAAAATATAAATGTGCTCTTGTAGTGTATTTTGTGTGTTAAAAAAAAAAAGTAAATACTGTACTTGCAGGTAATATAATCTTAATTAAATTGTACTATTTATAATAATATAATAAATATTATTATAAATAATTTGCAATTAAGTGTCTGGAAACATTACATTCAGTTTGCACAGTATATTATTTTAAAGTGTGCTAAAGTGTACTTTTTTTTCACTAGGATGTGCTTTGTAGACTAGGCTATAATATGGAAACTCTTTTCCGCCACGGAATAAAACAATTAAAAAGATAATTGCGAGATATACACTCACAATTGTGAGGTATAAAGTCAGAATTGCATGATTTAAACTTGGAATTCTGACTTTTTTTCTAACAATTGCGATATATAAACTTGCAATTGCGAGTTATAAAGTCCAATTCTGAGAAAAAAAAAAATAATAATAAAAAATCTCATTATTGCAAGTTTATATCTAAATAGATTTGCTAAAAAGGTCAAATTTGGCAGAATGTGCAAGAAAGTTCAAAGTGTTCTTTTATATAAACACCTGTAGCGATTAGACAACATAACGTTAATGAGGCAGAAGGATGTGTAATAAGGTTAGAGCGAGAAGACTCCTTGATCTTTAATACATTCACGACTCAGCACTATACGATTAGAACAAAGGCTTGCTTTTGGTTGTGTGATTAATTAATGCTGTACTTATGTGAAGAAAGTCGTAAGGTCACGTTGCCTCACTTCATTATATATAAAAATGAAAGTTATGATGTAGGTCAGGCTCATTGTCTTCTGAGTTTAATAAAACCCCAGAGGACGGATTTAGCTACCTGTATGGAACGCTGTACCTATGGAGAGGGGCGGAGCCAAACTGAAAGATTTCACACTGAAACAAAAGATAATATCTTTCACAAAACAGTGCATTTTTATTGAGGGATGAATGGAGTTTGAGTGCCAAGTCTTATCATTGACCTTTTCTCAGGGCGCATGCTCTCAAGATTGTATCTTTTTCATGAAAATGGTTCAGGCAGGCAGTTTAATTTCAGAAATGGAATTGCTTTGATATTGTTTTACTCTTCAGAAGGGCTGCGTTGTCTTGAAAGGGTTGTTTTTTCCCCAGTCAGCCATTTTTCATGGATACTATTTTTTGCCTGTCATATTCCATTTTGCTATCTCTGCGGTGCCAGCTTGACTGTTTCTGACCTGCCTCCATTGAGGTCAAGTGTCTGACCTTTGGGTAGACGATTTTTTTTTTTTTCTCTCAGCTGGCGACTTTGAGGAAAATAGGAAAAAGTTTCACACCACACAGATTATTATTTGCTCTCTCGAGGGTTGATGTTGTTGCCGTATGTAATTCAGTAATATCTGTTAGTGAGATAAAGGAGAAAGCGAGCTTTTAGTAGCCCAGATTTCCACTCACAGTTCAGCCAGCTCTGTTCAAGGGCATCCGCATGGTACTGTAACTAAAATGATTCTATAAAGCTTAAAGATGAAGACAAAAACAGGCTTTATCCAAAAAGAAAAAAAGGGTTTAATGTTCTCTTTAATCTCATGCTGGATGCTTCTCATCTGTTTTTAGAGCAAAGGAGATGTACTGTATATAGACTGCATTTAGTTGTTTCTGTTTAGAGAATCCTAATCCAGCTAAAAATAATACATTGTGCCTTTGATATAGCAGTATGCATGAATGTGCACATGTCAATTATTTTACTAGAACACCAATCACAAAGTGCAAACAAAACAAAGAGTTCAGAGTTATTCGGGTGTATAGATTAAATTAAAATAAATTAAGCTTCTTGAAGGAGGACAAGATCATCCGCTTAAATGCATCTCATTTTATTTTCAATAAGCATGTCACTTAGATTATATGAGATTCATGAATTAATTTCGTCATAATTTGCCTATCACTATTCTTGATCAACTGGCATTTGTTATTTGGATGTTTGCAGTTTGAAATCCCCATTTGCTCAGAGTACATATAAGCTTTACTCCATGAGGCTAGTGTGTAAATTGGCATGTGATGATGTTTACTACAGCAAGAACTTAATAGGAATATAAAAGCTCAGAGTAATTATTAGGTCTGATAATTTGAGGCTTCACATTGTTTCCATGAAAGATCATTTATCAGATCATTTCTCAAAGCATTTATGGCGTATAAAGGCAGTAATAGTCCACGGTTTTAGTGGTCTTGATGGTACAATATAAAATGAAGTAGGATAATCACTGGTTATATGTATATAAACAATTGGATTTAAATTGTCATAATATATAAGAGGATTCTTCATTACTTTATTCACAAAACTTGATGGGAATGATGCTGCCAGAATAATTGCACATATGAGTTTGCTTGTAAGAAATTAGACAAGAATGGCCTCTCAAGTCATATTTACGACTGGGAAACTCAGATCATTTTGATACCCGAGTTTCCAAGTTGGTTGGGCCATAGACTTTAAATGGCGGAGGAGAGTACTATTGTTGTGTATTTATTATTTTTCCCCACACAACATCTACATTGCTTTTATGTACATTTGTATATATATATATATATATATATATATATATATATATATACATATATACATTTGATACATATTGTATGTATTTTACACAGAGAAAACAGCATTTATTTGACTGAAATTCCAGAATTGTAAGCTAGCTGACTACCTAGATATAGCGTGGTGAAGATTGATAGTTGCCAACAAATGGGATGCTTTTTATTTAAAATCTGTTGAGTATAAATCAAATATATTAAATACATTTTGGCTTTAAAGGTGTACATTGTCATTTTTGTCTTACCCTGATTCATTGTGGTAATCCCGCAAAATTGCATACTTACATAACTCAGCATGCATGTCTCGTCATATCCAAAAAAGTTGCTCCAGCAGATGCCACATGACATATGAAGTTAGTTATCACAATGAGGGAGAAAGGTTGACATGCAGCTAAATTTCCAACGAATCACCGAACAGAGGAGAGTCTGCTGGTAAAAAGAGAACGCGACAGATTTCGTTATAAAACAAGAATCAAGATTGGCTTGGTTTTTTCGGAGATGGTGAGAACTGGGGGATTTGAAATGTTGTAAAAGCGACGAGGAGATGTTGGCACTTTTATTCCTCAACAGGTGAGTAAAGTATTTTATTGAACAGATACATTGCAAAATATAGCTCTCTAACAGAGTTCATTAAAGCATCATCTGTTGTGAAGGGTCATTTCATTAATGTTGTTGTAGCGCTGTGCTGGAATTTATTCAAGGGAGTACTGTGTCTATTAATGGGCATGCAGTCACACAGAGCTGAAGCACAACCGAAACAATGTTCTTCCGCAAAATGCATGCAGTTTTGTTTTTTAACTGCTAGAGGGCTAAACGTTGCATTACCTTTGAGTAGATTTCCCCAATAGATACCGTAAAACTTCAAATAATAGCCCGGGCTTTTATTTTCCCAAATCGGCGAACTGCACCGGCTTGTATTTGAGACAGGCGTCTATATGAGACAGGCCTTTAATTTAGTGTTGAGATGTTATTCATTTAAAGTAGTCCTAGAGATAACAATCCAAATAGCATAGGCTGATAGACGGAAAGCATGACAGTAGGAGGTTACCAAATCTGTGTTTGTGTTTAACAAATCAGTTAATGTAAGAATTAGCCTACTGTATTTCCGTATGTCTAAAGGGGGGTCGCACACCAGACGAGAAGCGCAGCGCCACGTCTTTAAAATTCAAACACATTTTTCTCTATGAGTGTACATTGTCTCAAATCGTCGTTAATGTATATACTGACTTCACCCTGTGCTGCAATATACATTCAGTTTTACACTCATTTACAGAAATCAGCTGTTAGAATGAAAACTGCTGATGTTATCGGATTTTCAGGCGATATTCTCGATTCATTGTTATCGGACACTCTGAGGTAAAGTGAATTCAGACTGCAGACTAAGCAACGATTGTATTTAATTGTACTGTACAATCATAACATAGTACAGACATGATCTTAATTCCATAATATCCTTAAACATAACAATATTCCTGCCCATAAACTGACAAAGTGCGCGTCCGGTGAAACGATGTGACAGCCATGGGCTGAACAATACAAGTTACCCGTAATATCCATCGAGCCTATGAACTAGTTGCCCGAAACACATTAACAAGAAAGAATGAAGGCTACTCTATAAAACAACAGCAATCATGTGATACAAAAGGACTCTATTCATCACTATCATCATCACCGCGTTCCTCAACTACAACTTCATTGGCGAATTCCTCCTCCTCGTCGCTCTCCTCCACTTCTCCCTCTCCGGCCTCCGCTAACTCTGCCTGCCTTGCTTGCGCTAACAGCTTTCGCCCAGATGCGCAGGGCTCTCTTGCGTGCACAATCTGCTCCATAGAACTGGCTTAAACAGACGATCTGACGGGTTTTAGAAGATTAAATACAACCCGAAACTAAAAAACAGACCAGGCCTCTATTCGAGACCGGCCTATATTTATCCAAACCTGTAGCCATACCAGGCGTGTAAAAGAGACAGGCGTCTATTTGGGACTCGGCTATTATTTGAAGTTTTACGGTAGGCAAGAATTAATCTGGTGTCCTATATGAGTCCTAGTCTTTAGAAAATAATTCCTATTCTTTCTTGACAACAAAGCAAACTAGACTTGGGAGTATGAATGTTCTGATGGCATCTAATGCAGCGTAAGTAGGGAGCTCTTCCATCCTGATTTGTTTGCAGTGATTCTGGTGAATTGATTATGATTAATGGGTACTGTCATCACCTTTAAAAAAAAAAAAAAAAAAAAATGTATACATAAAGTGTGAATGGATTTTAAATTATGTTGAATAATGCTCTTTAAAAATTCACCCTTTGTGCTCCACAAAAGAAACAAAGTCATTGTTTGGAGTCTTTATTTTAAATACAGAATTTAACAAATAGTCCTTTCAATAACTCCTTTATTTCGCCTTTCGCCTTTATCTGTTGAACAATAGTATAAAAAGGAATGGCAAAATGGCAGTCCACAGTGATCCAGATTGAATCCAGACCTCAGGCTACAGCTCTCTATCTCTTTTAACCCTTTTTCTAACAAGTGCTACAACACTGTTTTCATTTCCCCTGTGCATTCTAATAAAAAGCAGACTCATTTTAGAAAATGGTTGCAGGGAATGTAAAGAAGTAATAGATTATTCTGCTTTCGACAGAATGGAGAGGAAATACGAGACGGTCATGACTAGTATTATCAGCACAGTGTATTAAATCTGAATAATCTTTGGAGAACGACATGTCCCGTGGCCTATTCTTAGACATATGTCATGATTCAAAATCCTGCTGTGGAGAAAATGGGTGAGAGTGGGGGAAAGAAATAAAGAAAGATAAAAAAGAGAAGCTTTAAAACTGTAGTGTAAACAGACAGTGCTCAGATGAAAGTCTTCGGATGAGAGCAGATTTGTGAGGAGTGATTGAATGTCTTTGTGAACTCAGGTTTATATGGCCATCCTGTGATGCTTTAATCTGGCTCTTATTTTGTGTAAAGTAAAACCCTCATTACATGAGGCAAAGCTGACAACTTGTTATAAAAATGGAAATGAAGACAAGCCTTTTATTAAATTCCTCCCCTCACCATAGAAAACTGTCAGACCACTGACTTCCACTAGATTACAACAGCAGATAATCTTTCTGTCTGGATTTCAAAACAGAGCCACACTGAGAAATGTTAAGGCGCTGTGATAGAATGCCACAACAGTGGAAACATTGCGTATCTGCTCCTCTAGAGCCAGCGTTTTGAGTGCTGTAATTAAACTGGGGAATTAAACAGTGATTGGTCCTTTCATCTCTCACACACATTAAAGAAAAGCAGGTCGGAGCTGTTAGCCTTCCACTGAGTGCTACTCTTTCATTCCTTTCTCATTTATTCGTTTGTGCCCGCTTGTTCACAGGCTTGTTGTTTTTCGCCAAGAACTTTCCCTTTGGAGATACAAGCATTTGTTTTTATGGTCAAGGGATCCATGAAAAGAGAAAATGTTGTAGTGAAACACACCTCAAGGTTTTTTTTTTTAAATATCAAATCAATTATATTAATTTTCAGTTAATTATTACTGATTAAAAAAAATTATCCTTTGTGAATTAGAAATACATGGTTACACTATTTTAATAGTGGTTACACTATTTTAAGATTATGTTTAGAGTCTATTTAATAAATTACACTGCATTTGGATCCCGCTTTCTCCTTGTCTCTGCCACAGCATCACAGATCTGTACAAGGGTTGCACTCTCACCGCGACGTGCGCAGTGGCGTATCCAGGAAATTTTTACTGGGGTGGCCAAGATGGGACACAAAACTAGAGTGGGGTGGCCATATATACTATAAAGTAGGCTAATGTTATGTAAACCTTTAAACTCTTATGAACAATAGAGGATTTTAATAATAGTAACAAAGTGCAAACTTTATTTTTAAATAATGGTACTATTTCATAAAATGTAAGATACAGTCACAGGCCTATTTAGGAAATGTGTTTACTATAGTCTGTTATTAATTGCCATAGTGGGGGATATGATTTACTCAATTAACTTGGCCATTAACTTGTCAATGCATTTGTGTTTATCTGCAAAAAGGTTTACATACACTAGATTGCAGCCTAGGCTACTGTTAATGTAAATATAATGTTAGTGGTTTGTTTTTAAAGTCTACATTAGAGACCTGCGCAGGACGGATTTCTCACTTAATAATTCCTAAAAAGCTGACATCTCAGTTCATCGTGATCTCACAAATCTCTGTTATTATCAATGAAACTGGCTGCATAATTAATCTTTCATATTATCTACACTTTGTTTGATATAATAGATGATTTGCCAGTATGCAGAATTCAGCACTGAACAAAAAGTCCATTTTGAGTGGTGAGGGGATTCTATCTTAAATGCATCTGATTGGCCATTGCGTTCAAGAAATCAACACATATGTCTGTGATTGGCTACATTGTTCAACGCTGCAAACATGTTATAAATAGAGACTCTGGCCTGTAAATCGTTTCTATTTTGTTTTAGTTGTTCTTGTTGCTTTTGTGCAACAGATGAATGACAATTTATTCGTTTTTATTTGTTCAATTTATAGATAATTCTATTTTGCGGGAGTCCCGACTCCCGCGAATCGACACACGAGTGCATTACCGCCCGCGCCCGCACTCGGCCATCAGATCTATATTCCCGTGCCGCACTCTGTTGCGTTGGGTCCCGACCATACCTCTCAATCGACTGATTCCAGCGTTTTTATCGTTGTTGTATTGTTGCAACTGTGTGACCGTCCTCTTGTTTCACGGACCAACAGCAGCAGGTGCACCGTGCAGCGCGCGTGCTCTTATCTCATGGGTCATCTGACCTGCATGGCCAAACGTCCGCTGAGCAGAAATCAGCTCTGACAGTCTCAGTACGACCGTTACTGTGTTAGTTAAAAATGTGAAACTGGCCCTAAATCAGTTGATCAGCTGTCATCACTGATTGACAACATTTCTCGTTTCTTGTGTTGACGAACTTGACCTACCTATCAGATCTGGGGTGGCCACAGGGGTGGCCAATGAGCTTTCAGGGGTGGCCCCGGCCACCCCAGGCCACCCCCTAGAATCGCCATTGGACGTGCGTTACAGAGGTTTAAAGATTGTTAAAGCGGTCATATGATGCGATTTCTTGTTTTCATTTATGTGTTATGTAGCTGTCTGAGTTACAAAGCTTAAAGTGTCAAACCTAAAGAGATATTCTTTATAAAAGTTAAGGCTCAGCCATGCCTTCCTAAAACACTTCATTCAAACACTCCCCCACAATTCTACGTCAGTGTGTGGGGGCAGAGTTTCATAACACCGCCCAAATGTATCCGCAAAGAAAGAAGGCGTAACTTTTATTTTCGCTGTGTTATTGTTGTCGCCGGTGCCGCCATGTCGTGGAGAACGCTGTGTTTTTCATTGCGAAAGCCAAACTACTTTGTTTGGCCTTCCAAAAGAGGACACAATTAGAAAACAGTGCTTAAGCTTTATTTACAACACTAGCTATGTTTCCATCACCACGTTTTTATCCGAATTAAGTGATATCGAATGAAAAATGCCTTATGGAAACAGTAAAATTCTATTGAATTTCATGAATATCGACTCAAATGAAATACGTTCGGTCTCATCGGATTTTATCTTGATCGATATACGGCTTATGCGATAAACGCTGATGGAAACGTTATTTGCGATTAAGTTTTAGGTCATTTTATGGTTGCAACCCGCCACAAAACATAGAAGAAGTTGTTTTTGTTCATTTCCGCCCAGTATTTCGAGATGGGTCTGTCTGCGGACTGCAAGACTGGGGGCGTAACTTTCTATTGAGCATTTCCGCTCTGTTTGCACCTCTTATATACTGTCTATGGTTTGCACACATTTCGGGTGTCAACAAAGACAGAAGTGGACAAACGAGGAGACAAGATACTTTTTGAATTTAATTTACCAGAAAAATTAAACGGCTATTTTAGATAGCAAATATCTAAGAAATGCCATAATAGTCAAATAATGTCGCTATCAGCTGGCACATAAGCCTACTATTAGAGTCCTGCAATGGTTCGGGTACCCGCATAAAAAGTGGCTAAAACGGGTGGATTGTGACATTCCTAAAATTCACGGCGGCGATGCGAGCGGATAATGAACTCCTTGCGGGCAGGCAGCGGATGAACAATATGTGCAATATTTGTATGTCTAAAGTACCATTACACATACGCAAATATGTGTTTTAATCAGACCATCCTTAAAAATATTCTTGTTTGCCGTAACCCGACAATTTAGGACCGACCCAATTAATTATTTGTCCCCCTTTTAGTCCTACCGACTTGCCGGTTGTAAACTTGTAAACTTTTTTCTTTTTTTTTTTTTACTCTTCAAACAACTAATGCAAATGCAATAAAATGATATTAATTATATTTTAGTAGGCTAAGTATTGTGTATATAAATTGCCCATATATAGGCCTACATATAGGCTACTCTCTTTCTTTTAAATAATAACCCGTGGCGTCAGATTAAGGGCTGTAGGCTATGCGAAATGAAACCGAAATCGCTACAATCTGGCCACGAACCTACAATTAAAACTTTCACAGAGACATAAAACAGGCATTTAAAACACCAAATATTAAGAATTGGTATATCAAGCAAAATAATATTGATCGAAAAACTTATCTCTCCCCCCACATGCTCACCGGCAACACTCCGACATTAAATTTCTCTGTAGGGCAGGCTAATAGGCCTAGCCTATGTGTTGTAGCCCAGTCATCAAAAAACTATTTAGTTTCATATTCATGTTTAAATAAAAGAATATATATATTTTTAAATTTCATGTTGATTATATGAAAAGTGAAAAGCATGAATAAGATAAGATGATCCCGAATATCGTGAGACAAATGGAGTGGGCAGACATGATTTCGACCACTTTATTAAGTTTGTTTTTGTAAAAAGCCTTTATTTAAAGTGAATTTCGTTTTGTATTAATTGTATCTTAATTTTAATCAATGTTTCATCAACCAATTTCCTGGATTTAATAAATAAGAGCTAAATATAGCAGGCAATTTAATCAGGACACGGAAGCGCCGGCGCGTGAACTGGAGGTAGCCTAGGCTACTTGAATGGCGCAAAAAAAAAGCGCACTTTAGCGCTCATTAGCCCATTCATGAGGCTATTGTGATGTAGAGAGATATGCGAGATAAAAAATAAAGCACTTTAATTGGAATGATTTTAGCTTGTGTGTGATTTATCGCGGGCACGGGAGGTAGCCTAGGCTACTTGAATGGCGCAAAAAAAAAGCGCACTTTAGCGCTCATTAGCCCATTCATGAGGCTATTGTGATGTAGAGAGATATGCGAGATAAAAAATAAAGCACTTTAATTGGAATGATTTTAGCTTGTGTGTGATTTATCGCGGGCACGGGTCGGGTAACAGGCCAAATATTAACGGGTCTGGGCGCGGCGGGTGCGGATTTAATTTTGATATTATCACGGGTGACGGGTCGGATCTGGTGCTGAACTTTGCGGGTACGGGCGGGGGCGGGTATCCAAAAATTGACCCGTGCAGGACTCTAAGCACTATTACAACTTGTGCAATATTGATCATTTGTTGGTAGATGGCACGATCCATTTTGTCTAGCAAAACTTTGTTCGCAAATGTTTGCTTGAATGTTGTGCGATTCAGTGCGAAAATGAATGGAAACACCTTAAAATGTCTCAAATCAATTCGATATACCAATTTGATCGCAAAACA
This sequence comes from Leuciscus leuciscus, assembly GCF_965113295.1. Classification (NCBI taxonomy): domain Eukaryota; kingdom Metazoa; phylum Chordata; class Actinopteri; order Cypriniformes; family Leuciscidae; genus Leuciscus; species Leuciscus leuciscus. Next base: position 8,445,112 of record NC_138734.1, on the reverse strand, counting down.
GCATGTGACGTCGTTACGCACAGGTTTTTATTCGCTTTAAAGCCATTGGATGGAAACACTCTTTCACCAGCTTTATTCGCATGAGTTTTTTTACCGAACTTCAGATAATTCGATTGACAAGTGGATGGAAACTTAGCTACTGTTCCAGAACAGTACAACAAAAATCTTTGACTGTGTGCTGCAGATTTTTCGGAGGACTGTTTCCAGAACCTGCGAGAGCACAAGGCCGGCTGTGCACAAAGGCTGATTCTAAAAAGTGGGGCAATTCCATCTTTGCATGCATTCTAGTACTTTTGACTCACAGACACAGTAAGTATGTTTTCATATTTTAAGACTTTGCTACTGAATATTCAAACGCGAGTTTTGAGCAGTATAGAGTAGCTCTTGCTTGTCGTTTCTACGATCACAAATGCAGACATAGTTTTATGTTTACGTTTACACAGTGTTACACCCATAGCGCGGCACAATGCGTAAAAAGACAGTATAAGTCATTATAATCAGTAATTATGTCCCCAATGAAATACAACCTTACCAGTCTGATACGATCTGGTCCAGTCGCGCTGGCAAAGTTGATCGATCAGCTTGGTCATCTGCATTTTTCCGGTTCAGATTCGGCTCGAATTGATACTGACATTATCACCTGTCATTATTGCTTTGGGAGCTGATGTTCCATTATGGTAAGGGCCGTGACATTTCCGTCACACGCTTAATTTTTTTAGGCCAGTCACAATGCACTGGATCACTGGCCAATCAGAGCACACCGCGCTTTTCAGAATGATGAGCTTTGTAAAAATCAACGTGTTTCATAAAGGTGGGGCATAGAGGAGCAACAATAATGTACAATATATGTAAAATAATGACTTTTTTAAACTTAAAACCGTGTAAACACATTGCATTAAACCAAATACACAAAATAATGTTCTTTTTAGAACCATCGTATGACCCCTTTAAAACAATTAAAATGTTCTAAAGTAAAATGTTTAATTTGACACAATTACAAATTGCACTTTTAAAAAGTGTGTTAAGAAACAGTAATGAAAGTGTACTCTCTTTAAGTACACTTAAGTGGCCTTTTATTCAGTAGTATTATGTAATCTGCAAGAACAGTATAACAAAAAAATTGCAACCCAGAAGACTTTGTGCATAGGAAGTATAGGAAAGAACAACATAACATACATGGAACCACATTTGCATTCTGCATCCAACATCTGCTTCCTCTAAGGAAATTATTTTTCATTAAGTGCCACTTTGAAAATATTGTTTAGTTTCACCTTCATTCTGTGGATTCTTTGTACCTTGTGATATGAATCTCCAAACCAAACTGTTGGAAAACATTTCTCATTTGAATAATGATGCAGATAATAAAAACACATTACAAAAAGATAAACTTATTCAGATGATCACACTATTATTCATAGGTATTTATATGTAAAAAAGAAAAATAGTTTTACACATACAGTATTTCTCTCTGGAATACCTTAGTCTGGCAGGTCAATCACAGTATTAAGAGGTCATATTTTTTTTTATAATGAATGCTAAATTGTATTTCCCCCCTTTGTTCAATGGCACTGGTGATACATTCATGTCAATATGAAAAATGAGAGGGTATAAATCAATACAACAAAACAGCTAACTGGCACCATCTTTTATCTCTAAATATTGGCTTAAGACATGATAAAAAAATAAAATAATTGAAAATAAAAATGTATGAACATATAACTTGATAAATAATGCAGAGCACATTTGTGTCACTAAAACATATGTTCAAGCGATTTATTTAAAAGCTGGCCATGTGTTGATAATGTATATCTACATAGATTTAATTGAGAAATTGGTAAAGCTTTAGATTACAGCCCGGAAAGTACTGCGTAATTAAAATGAAAGTACAGTATAACTTTCGGTAATTACAGTGTACCTATAAAGTACGTACGTGTAAGTATAGGGGAACAATATGTTAAGTCTTGGGAATAAAGGTGTAACAACCAGGAAAATACTGCGTAATTAAAACGAAATTACAGTGTAACTTTTGGTAATTACAGTGTACCTATAAAGTATGTACGTGTAAGTATAGGGGAATTATATGTAAAGTTTTGTGAATAAAGGGGTAACAACCAGGAAAATAACAAATTATTTAGGCAAATTATTTAGATTATTTAAGTATTTTAGAATCTTACTTTTGGGAGCAATTTAGCGAGTAGGCTACACTGCACCTTTTTGTAATAATACGTGTATAAAAATACATAAAGGCTTTTTTTTTAATTGCGGGGTACATATCAGTGCATTTATAAAGTAGGCTAATTTGTTATTATTGCAAAGGTGCACTGATTAAGTTTCAAGGCAAGTAAAACTATTGCAACTTTTTTTTTTTTAAATGCTAGGAAAATATACTCTTGTTTCATGTAGTTACAGGGTAAGTATGACATTGCGGGCTGTAAATTAAAGTGGTGCTTCTTACCCTCTTGTTTCATGTAGTTACAGGGTAAGTATGACATTGCGGGCTGTAAATTAAAGTGGTGCTTCTTACCCTCTTGTTTCATGTAGTTACAGGGTAAGTATGACATTGCGGGCTGTAAATTAAAGTGGTGCTTCTTACCCTCTTGTTTCATGTAGTTACAGGGTAAGTATGACATTGCGGGCTGTAAATTAAAGCGGTGCTTCTTACCCTCTTGTTTCATGTAGTTACAGGGTAAGTATGACATTGCGGGCTGTAAATTAAAGTGATGCTTCTTACCCCCTTGTTTCATGTAGTTACAGGGTAAGTATGACATTGCGGGCTGTAAATTAAAGTGGTGCTTCTTACCCTCTTGTTTCATGTAGTTACAGGGTAAGTATGACATTGCGGGCTGTAAATTAAAGTGGTGCTTCTTACCCTCTTGTTTCATGTAGTTACAGGGTAAGTACAATAAAAACATACGTACACACACACAATCTGATATCACTTGGAAAACTTTATTTGAAAAACAACTTATTTCAAAACGGATTTACAGCAATTTGTTTCTCTTGCTTGGTTTCCTCCTCCTCTTGTTCCTCTTCTTCTTTTTCTTTCTTTCCACTGATGAATCTTAAGAAGGAATCCCATGACATGTCTCTTGCTATTCTGTATTATGTGTTAAAAGAAAATAGCCTACAGTAGGCTACAGAAATGTCCTCACCATTTACTCATCTTTTACCCTCATGTCATCCGAGATGTATACGAATTTCCTTCTTCAGATTAACACAAACAAAAGTTTTTAGAAAAATAAATAATCTCTGTGAATGCATAATGCAAGCTCATGTGTTCCTAAAAGTTGACAACAGCACATAACAATAACTACAGTAATCCATACGACCCCAATGGATGAATCAATGTCTTCTGAAGTGAAACGATAAGCGTTTGTAAGAAAAATACCAAATATTTTAAATGTTTAAATGTTTAGACTATCGCTTCCGACCAACTGTCACCTGCGCGTTCATGAGAGGGTTGAGTACGTTTACGCTTGACAATTTAAAGCGTGACGTAAGCGCACCGAAAAACCGAATGTCGAATTATTATAATTTTTTTATGTTTTCATTATTGCTTACAACAAAATACAAACAATAACAGATAATAATAATAATGAAAAACAAACCATGCAGAAGAACAGACACCAGTTCTCGCGCGAGTTTCACATCAAACTCCCGTGAGAATGCAATGAACGCTTAAAGCTTCACCAAACGCGAAGCCATTCAAGCCGACCCTATGAAGCCGACTCTCATGCACTCGCTGGTGACAGTTGATCGGTAGCGAAAAGATGAGTAAATTATGAGAACATTTCTGGGTGTACTGTATTTTCTTTTAATACATAATACAGAATAGAAAATGACCAAGAGGGACAAAAAAGGACAAAACATGCACTTTCTGTCAGGACTTTAGTATTTGAAATGAAAAGTTGATTTTTTTAAAATAATAAAGAATAAGAAGTGTAATATGTTGTAAATCTGTTTTGAAATAAGTTGTTTTTCAAATAAAGGTTTTCCAAGTGATGTCAGATTGTGTAAGTGTTTTTATTGTACTTACCCTGTAACTACATGAAACAAGAGGGTAAGAAGCACCACTTTAATTTACAGCCCGCAATGTCATACTTACCCTGTAACTACATGAAACAAGAGGGTAAGAAGCACCACTTTAATTTACAGCCCGCAATGTCATACTTACCCTGTAACTACATGAAACAAGAGGGTAAGAAGCACCACTTTAATTTACAGCCCGCAATGTCATACTTACCCTGTAACTACATGAAACAAGAGGGTAAGAAGCACCACTTTAATTTACAGCCCGCAATGTCATACTTACCCTGTAACTACATGGAATACTAAGTCTAAATAATTTGCCTAAATAATTTGTTATTTTCCTGGTTGTTACCCCTTTATTCCCAAAACTTTACATATTATTCCCCTATACTTACACGTAAGTACTTTATAGGTATACACTGTAATTACCGAAAGTTACACTGTAATTTCATTTTAATTACGCAGTACTTTCCGGGCTGTAATCTAAAGCGTTACCGAGAAATTTACTGAATTGTACAAATTAAATTATGTGCATGGTATGAATCCAGAATACATGTAATGTAAATGTAATTAAATTAATTTAAAGTGAGAATTGAAACTTTGAAAACAAAATTAACACATCTTAAACAATACAGTCTGGTAAATGGCAAAGCAAGTACAATAAATTCCCTTTGGCATTATTAAAACTAATTCGATTTTTTGCAAAGTTAAGCACACTTAAATCTAATTTAAACCATTTGTTTTTAAATGTTACTTTTGTGTGCATGCATTATAATTGTATCATTATACTGTACCTCCACATTACTTCTCAGAAAGGTTGAAACAAAAAGTTTTGAGGAAATTATGTGACAAAATTTTAAGTAAGGAAAAAGGCTAAAATGAACTGCTGATTATAGAATCACTGACTGTCTGGACTTTATAAATGCCGTTAGTAGACATTTTGTTTCCAAGATGCTGCAAATGTGACATAATCAAGAAGAGTTTTAATGCTGCAGAATTCCATTCCTTTCCAACCTTTCAGGCATAGGTATTTTTTATGTTTCTTTATTTTGACAAGCTGAGCAGCTACTAAAATTGTCGACAAGCGATGAAGTGAAGCTGGGTTGACACATTCATACAACTTCCTCTTACTGCCTCATTATTGTCAGACAGTCCATAAACAGTGTGTCTATCCACCGCACCTGCATGAGGTCTTATTGTTTGCCAGTCCCTCAAGTGTTTCTTAATATGACAGTTATTGTTTGAGATGTTCCCCAACATTCCCTTGGTCTGGACAGGCGATCCACCATGAATATCTAGGAGATGGCAAGTCGCATCAAAATTTGTTCAAAATCTTTTACACTGCGGAACAGCTGCCTCCTGTGCCAAATAATTTCGCTTTATTATTCGCCTTTCTTAATACATCACCTCTCAGATCCATCAAAGCAAGATACCTAGTAGAAAATCAACTTCTGAGGGGACTCTAGTTTTTTAGCAAGCATTATCTCAAACATTATCCCTGGAGAGCGTTTCAGTCCCGGCACCGGGGGTCAACATGTCTGTCTAATATTATCTGTGCCATGGAGGCCTACCCATCCTCTGCTTGTTCGAAGCACCTTTCTGTTTAGGATGGCGTCGCAGTAAATTGCTTCTGTCAGGACAGATAAGCAGCTCTATGGATGAAGTTGCCCCTGTATATAAAAAAAATAAAGGTTCCTAAAAGGAGGGTTTCCGCAATAATGCCATAAAGTAACCCTTTTTGGTTCCCCAAAGAACCTTTCAGTGAACTGTGCAAAACATTTTATTTTTTTTATCTAAAGAACCTTTTCCACTATGAAGAACATTTTGTGGAATGGATGTAAAAGATTCCTCATATAACCGTAGAAGCCAATAAAAAAAAATATTTGTAAGAGTGTAGTGGCCTCCGTGGGTCTCAACCAGCTCCATATAGTATTTGCTGATGTAACCGCTCCTATTCAACCCGCTCCAAGCAGGATTCGAACTGGGGTCTCTGGCGTGGAAGGCGGGCGCGCTAAAAAGGATGCTAAAGACTGCAACCTCTAGGGTCCTATCTTGCACCCAGTGCAATTGACTTTGTACACCGACGCATGTATCATTCCTATTTTGCACCCGCGCACAACTGACTTTTCCCTCCACAGACGCACGTCGGTAAATTAGGAAAAGAATTTGCGCTCCCGGGGACGGTTCAGCGGAAAAAGGAGGCGTGTTCCGGCGCAAACGTTCCCTGGTGCTATTTTGCAGGTTTAGAAAACAATTCCGCCACTGACCAGGAAAAACCTAGTCTAAAGTCAGTGGCGTGTTGTGCATGTTATTCATATGCTATTTTAACCCTCTGGGGACCAAAAACGCGCCCGCGCGTTTTGCTCGTTTTTTTTTTTAGCAATGAAAAATAAACACAAAATGCTCTGTTAATTTTGATCTTTCATTTTCGTGTAATACATCAATCGATCCTGTTCAGTTTCTATTTTTTTTCTGTATACTCACAATAAAAATAAAGGGTTTTGCTTTTTGACAAATAAAGAAAAACTAACATGATGCTATTTCTGCCTTCTCTCTGCCAGTAAACTCCCATTTGAAACGCGTTCGAAAATTATCTATAACTCCGCGAAAATTCAGTCAAACAGGGAAACAGACCCACGGGCATGAAGCTTGAGATCGCAGCTTTTAAATGAAGTAATTTATATAAAAAACAAATATTATCAGCTTCTGTAATCTGTATAAAAAGAGAGCGACTCCAGTCGAGCTCATTACGAGATGATTCACAGTAATTTGACCACGCCCCGGAGAGCGCGTGCTATTCAAACGCAAATTCTGAGAACCATTTCAGTCTGTGAAACGCCCCCACATCAGCTGTAAACAAAGAGGCATAATATAGCCTACCTTATGGAGAAAATTTTCCGTGCTGATATGAGGAGCAGATCCCGCTGAGGAGTGAGGTAGGCTAAGTTATCCTTTCTCAAGTGTTAATGTGGAATAACGTTATGGAATAACGTTAGTGTAGGCCTATGTAAACAAAAAGATGAATCGCGTTTCTATAATATGAATCGCGTTTCTGTGAGATGAATGAAGGGTACATATTTGTAAAGACTGTTTAGCCTAAATATGAATCGCGTTTCTGTGAGATGAATGAAGGGTACATATTTGTAAAGACTGTTTAGCCTAAATATGAATCGCGTTTCTGTGAGATGAATGAAGGGTACATATTTGTAAAGACTGTTTACCCTAAATATGAATCGCGTTTCTGTGAGATGAATGAAGGGTACATAATTGTAAAGACTGTTTAGCCTAAATATGAATCGCGTTTCTGTGAGATGAATGAAGGGTACATAATTGTAAAGACTGTTTAGCCTAAATATGAATCGCGTTTCTGTGAGATGAATGAAGGGTACATATTTGTAAAGACTGTTTAGCCTAAATATGAATCGCGTTTCTGTGAGATGAATGAAGGGTACATATTTGTAAAGACTGTTTAGCCTAAATATGAATCGCGCGTCTGTGTGTGAATAAACTGCTTTGCTAGAGCCTACTGAGATGAGTAAAAATCGACTGAAATATGTTGAAATAAAATGTATTTGTATAAGCAACGTATTAAACTGCAAATTAACATTTATAGGCTATGCCCTAATATTTCATAAAAACAACGTTACAGTCAGGCGAAGTATGAAAGACAATATTTTGTTGACTAGATTTGGGTACAGTTTTTACTGTAGAATATACTGTCACATCAAATAAGCTTTTCTGCTCATATATATAAAATACTATTTTGTCAAAAATAAAGTCATAGACTAAGATGTTCCAATGTTGGCTATATTCAAACTAATGAATACATATGATAAAATGTAGGCCTATAATCTTTTTTTTTTTTTTTTACAAAGAAAGAGTACTTTTTTTGCAGAAATATTGCTGAAATTGTAATTATTGTTGTAATTGTAACCTTTTTAATAAAATAGCAAAACATATTTACAAGATAGATGTAAGCAAAATCTTAAATGGTCAATATAAGTCTTCTTCTAAATATATAGGCTATTTTGTCCTTGCATTGTGGCTCAGTCAGTGTCACACCTGAATGAATGGCTAATTATGCAGAGTCATTATGCAGAGTGGGTGGGACTGGGTAATCTAAGGTGTAAACTACTCCTCCCCCTCGCATATTGGCTTTCCAAGCAAAACCTGTTTTACACCATTTAAATCAATGTATTTTTTTTTTGTGAACGATAAAGCAAGACTATTTTCACATAATTTTGAAGCTAGAACTCCAAGAGAAAACATCCATTAGTCAAAAGTCTTGTGGGCACATATTTTGTATGAGTTTTGTGGTCTTATTTCAGCAACTTTCATTTTTATTTTTTTAAATAACCACGCATAAACATTATTCTCTTAAAAATACAAACATCTACATACATGTTGCTCGCATATTATGGTAGGCCTGTTTGTGCTATATAGAGTGAATTTACACCTTTGCCATTAACATGTTTATAAATAACTGAAAAAAGCACAAATGTCAGAGCATGTCAGAACATCTCAAGGGCCCCAAAAACAGCTTGGTCCCCAGAGGGTTAAGGGCGCATGCTTGGCCATAATCAATGTACAGTAGCGTGTGCACAACGCGCATACACTTTGCTTATCTCATCTACACACAGATGCAGCAGTTTTCATTTTTAGAAAACCATACATTATTACAAGGAAAAATATTAACACACGAATATTTTCACATCTTGTGAAATTCAAGATGTGAAAAAATAGGCATAAATCTAGCTTACACATTTACCCAAATTATTATACGCCTGTTTAACCGAAGCTAATTTGGGTGGGTTTCTCTCATCCCCATACAATGTCACTTCTCTGTCTTTTACGACCCTGACGAGAACGTCGGTCTCCTCAGCTGTGAACCGCTCCTGGCGTGCGCCTGGCAAATCCGCCGTTATAATAGCAAACCGCCATGGAACAAGCACGCCTGCTCTTAAAGGGAATGTGAGATGTCGCTCTGGGGTGCGTTTCCCGAAAGCATCGTTAGCCAACTATGGTGGCAAGTTCCCTCGTTACCAATAGAGTTCAATGGACATTGCGATGAACTTGCGACCATAGTTGGCCAACGATGCTTTCGGGAAACGCACCCCAGATTGGTTTATTTCACGTTACGCCCAAACCACACCTATGAATAATGAAGCTACTTCAGACCAACCCATTTTAGATTTGCGTCGGGCGCAAGAGTCATTTATCCCGCCGGTGTAATAGCAACAGCTCCCAAGACCCGCCCACAAAGTTACTTGCGTTTCGTGCTTGATGCTTGCGTTTCAGATCGTTAAAATAGGGCCCCTAGTGTCAGTCGCTAGAGCGCCTCTTGTGATCAGGGGAGTGAGGTTTACACACACAGCTATTACTGGCCTATGTCCGTTACACTCAACCTCACTCCCATATGGGTCACGGCACCAAACGTAACCAGTCCTACTCAACCCGCTCCAAGCGGGATTCGAACCAGTGTCTCCGGCATGGGAGGTCCGTTACAATGACGTAAACTTGCTCGACAACTCACCTGGTTTAGCATTGCACTTGCGATGTGGAGCGGGTGTGGGTACCGTGAAACAAAAATCACAATAAAAGAGTTTAAGAAAAGAAGCTTACAAGATAAAATGGCATGTTTTTATTTATTTGTTAACACTATCAGTCAGATATAGGGTAGGGTTTAATGCAGCTGGTACATTATTTCCAAATGCGATAGATAGAGTATTAACCTTTTATCAAACATGATCCCTGGAGAACGATTTCAGTCTCGGCACCGGGGATCAACATGTCTGTCTCATATTATACATAGCGTGGAGACCTACCCATCTTCTGCTTGTTCGAAGGACCTTTCTGTTTAGGATGCCGTAGCTGGAAATTGCTTCTGTCAGGACAGATAAGCAGCTCTGTGGCCTCCGTGGGTCTCAAGCCATTATGGCCTGGTTTCACAGACAGGGCTTTGACTAAGCCAAGATTAGGACTTAGTTAAATTAGGACATATAAATAGATTTTGTTAACGTGCCTAATAAGAAACATTACAGGTATGTATCTTGAGATAAAACAATGGCACTGACATATTTTAAGATGACTTTCAGCTCAAACATGCATTTTAGTCTGGGAATAGGCTTAAGCCTTGTCTGTGAAACCGGGAGTAAGAGTCTGTTTTGGCCGTTCTCAACCTCTCTTCTATATTCATTTTATGTTCAAGGGTTTAAATTTCATAAAGTTAATTTATTAGATGAGGATGTTTGATGTTCCGCATGAACCCTTCACTTTAAGAGGAAAGATGAATCTGTGTATAAGTATCACTCATGTTAAAAGTGCTACCGAGCTCTGAACTTTTAATGACTCTATAGATGTCGAATACTAGTAAGAGTCATTCTATTTGAAAAATGTTTGATCCTTTGCTTTAAATTAGTTGAGTATTCAAAGCCATCCCCTTGCTCGAGCTCGACATAACATGGCTCGAAGCTGGCAGCTATCAGGTCTCATTCGTTAAAAAACCGAAGACAGGTCCATCAGCGGAAAATGAAGGGCTGCCTTAATTGAATTTGTTCGAGAAACTTAATGACAAATGTTAAATTAATCCTGTCGTTGAAGTCCACATTTCATTTTTGTAGGTTGCCCTGACAGGCGATAAGTGCCATAGTTATGAACTACAGTGTTTAACAACTTATCCACCAAATGTGCTTCCTCAGACACCAAAACACCATCAGAAAGGACTTCCTGGCAGTGGTACAATGCAAGCCAATTGCAAATAACAGATCACCATGAAGCAAATGAGCTCTTTGGTTTGTTGTGTCTGATATTTGTTTTGCAGCCCCTAGTCTGTGTACACGGGAGATCAGATATGGTTAGACATGGCCATGCACAGCTGATATAATGAGATTAGGCAGTACTCCTTCTGTCTCTATAGAGATTTTCCATGTATTGTAGTTTCAAAAGAGATTCAGCTCAATCGGTTGATTTTCATTAGATCTTAAAGAGACCACATGTAACATAGTTAAAGCTGATAAGGATGAAATATTGGTGAATGGTGATTAAATAAACTGTAATACTCAAATTATTTTGTTCTAGAAACTGATGACAAATTGTGTCAAGATGTATCTTTTCTCATCAGGCATCATAGGGAAAATCACACGTAATGAAAAACCGTCTGTTTATGTCAGTGAGATTTGTGGAGGTGATATCGAGGGATGGTTATTGTCTGTCAGTAGGATGATTGCACAAAATTGATGTGTTTTGAAACAATTTCATATCCAAATCATTAAGGGGGAAGCTGAGTTAACATCTTATAAAAAAAATAATAAAAAAAGAAAAACATGATTTACTAACTTATCCGAGCAGAATATATTATGCTGAATAATTAATCCGATACTGTATCAACATTTGCTGAGAAAAGCCCCTAAATGAAGAAAATAAATTGTGGCAGACAAGTGAAGTTAACGGCCAGAATAGATAATGACTTTTGAAGTCAATATGGTTAGTTTTTACATATCATTGAACTAAACCACTCACAGAAGCCTATCAGTGTCTTGCAGACCCCAGCTATTCATTAATTGCATTTATTTTAATCACACATTTTGAATTATAATATAATACTAAATTAATGCATTAAATTGACAGACCTGTCTTTTTCACCAGTGTAATCAAACGTCAGATTCTCAGGTCATTTCATATTTATTCACAGCCTTTTTTCTGCACTGAAACTGACTGTATATTTGTACTGTAGTTTCAACTTTTGTAGCTTGCTGGGTTTCAATGGTTGTAACTTGCTGCAATAATATAGAATTTAATTAAAGGTGGGGTAAGCTATATTTAAAAAAAGTTATTTGAAAGTTGGTCAGACCCACACAACAACAAATGTTTAGCCAATCAGCATTAGAGGGTGATGACGGTGGAGGAGAGAGAACGAGCAAGAAGGGTGATTTGAAGAAAGACTGTAGAAAGAGAGATGCCTGAGAGACATTACAAAATAGAAAAGCTCATAAGAATATCACTGGAAAATGGAGGGTTATGATCAGAAAAGAGCTTTAGGACCCCCGTTAATATTAGAAAAGCTTTCCAGCGCTGGAGAGAGCTAAGCAGGAAGGCCTGAAAACAGACACGTAGGTTGCTTCGATTCCGCTCCATATTTGAGTAACACTGGTTTTGAGTGTCGTTGTTTGTCTGGAGCTGCTTTGCTGTTGGCAATTAACAACAAACTCTTGTTTGTATTTTCTCTTGTGTATGTATGTCCATTTTTTGTGCTTCCTTGTCGTTATTTTATCATCCTCGCTTTATTTTTCGTGAAGCATTTTTTTGCGCTTCTGCTACAATAAATAGACATCCAGTCTTGCATTGCGAGCTGGGCGGTTAGGTTTGGAGGGTGAGCTTTGGAGGCGGAGCAATGAAGAGAGGGGAGTGTTTGTTTGGGTTGATTTCAAATATCAACAATGTTCAGCAACGATTTAGAGAAATAACATACTGCACCTTTAATGTGTAGTCACAAGTGTGTTTACTGAGAATGTGGCTCATCTGATCATAACTTTCCATTTTATAAGTTTAATGATTTGAGTCTTTTGTCTTTAGCTATAAGAGTTAAATGTAAAGACACAGCAACTTGGGAAATGTGATGAACCCAAGTGGATGAGTTTATTAAACACAAAACTGAAGAAAACAGGTAAGTCGCTGAGATGAGTATAAGTATTAAAACAGTCTTTAGCAAACTTGAGGAACATAGACTTTAAGTGATCTGGCAGTTGCTATACTGAAATCCACTGGACAGTATTTCAGGTAATCAAAGTCAGTGATAGATAACTCCAGAACAGTCTTTTTTATAAACAAGGAACATTAACAGAAAGGCAGGTAAGTATTTCCAGGTAAGCTCAATGTCCATACCCAAAGGTAACTTTCACATCCAACTCAGAACATTCCAAAAGCAGGTTAACAGGCTGTTCAGATAATCAGCTCATAGAAGAATCACTTTTCCTTCCGATTGAAACAGGAGAGTAAACATGCAGGGCATTTATTGTAATGGTCCTCTACAACACATTCTACTGACTAAAAGTAACTTTGCAACTACATGTCAACTTATTCTAACTCTAACCTTATCAGTCTACTAACACTATAATGAGAATTAGTAGACATGTAGGTGCAACATAATTTATAGTCAACAGAATGTGTTAAAGGGACCATCAAAATAAAGTGAAACCCATTATTTTTTAAAGTAATAGAGCTTTAACTTTTTTGCGCCACTCACCAGACATTTAATTTCTGAACTGCCGCAATATGTACAAGAACCACCGCAAATGTTGCCAGATTCCCGTTCATCTTTTGCGGAATGCGCTTTTAGTGCTACTCACTGGACATTTCACTTTGAAAACAAGAAGCAACATAATATAATTTTGCAGAAATATCACCACAGGCACGTTCTTTCCAGTGAACTTGGGTTGCAAATAACTTTGCAATTTTAGGTTCCACTTTATTTCGATAGTCCATTTTAGACATTCTACTAACTATAAGTAACTTTGCAACTATGTCAACTAACTCTCATTAGAGTATTAGTAGACTGTAGTAGACTGCCAGTAGACTGTTAGGTTATGAGTTCGGGTTAGTAGAATAAGTTGACTTGTAGTTGCCAAGTCACTTATAGTCATTTGAATGTCTGTTGGGGGATCATCACAATAAAGTGTTAGCAGATATTAAGACAGTCTACTAATACTCTAATGACAGTTAGTTGACATGTAGTTGCAAAGTTACCTATAGTTTGTAGAATGTCTAAAGTGGATTATCAAAATAAAGTGTTACCAAATTGTATTATTATTTTACCATCAAAATGTAATTAAGCTGCTTTGACCAGGGTTTGAAGGATTCCATTAATATTTGTTAACCTTATTTTGGTAGATTCTTAAAACCCTTGCTTAAATTTGGAAAATCAGGCAGTGTAAGTTTGATTTACAGATATTATTTGAACATGGTTGTGTTTTTCTCACACAGCCTGTGAAAATTGTGGCATCATTTACCAACTGTTTTTCTCTTTGTTCTCTTCGACTTTGTTACGTGGCAGACTGATAAAAACACACTGAAAGCCAGACAAGATTAGTGTGCAAAAACTCTTGTGTGCAATATGCGTCAGACGGTTCATGGATGTCGATGGGTGGTCTGAAAGTGCAACACACAAACGCATGTGCTTCACTTCTCTGAGAAATCCTCTGTATATGACGCACTCACTGACACAAACTGTATTGCTCTTTATAGGCTCTGGTGAGAACATCACCTTAAGTGAAATGTTCATCCTTCTGATGGGCCATGAGCACAGCCATACGGAGGTGTATGTTTTTCCAATCACACTGATGGGTAGCAGTAAAGGTTGTTTCCAAATCATCTCTTCCAAGCTGTGGCCTGTCAGCATCACCAGAGCTCTCGTTAGCTGAGGCTCATCGCAGATCTCCTGTCTGAGATTTCTGTGACTCAGAGGAACAGACCTGCATTACCTCTCGGTTCAGCATCATTCCTCTCACCCTAGGAATCTGATGGAGCGCAGCAAATTTAGACTGCTTTGAAGGATTTTAAGACTCCACCTCAACATTCACAGTTCCTTGTTATATTCTACCTGTAAAAAGGGAAAATGTGCATTTATTACCATAAGGGCCCGTTTCTACCTGATCCAACTCTTAAAAATGGCATTGGTGTGACCTAAAGTAGTCAGGTTAAATTCAGTCATATTAAATGGGTGGTATAATGCCCTTTTCACAATATGTAAAATAAGTCTTTGATGTCCCCAGAGTGTGTATGTGAAGTTTTAGCTCAAAATAACCCACAGATATTTTTTATACAGCATGTTAAAATTGTCACTTTTTGAGGGTGAGCAAAAACGCACCGTTTTGTGTCTGTTCCTTTAAATGCAAATGAGCTTCTGCTCCCGGCACAGAGGGCGGAGCTTCAACAGCTTACACTCACACAGACATGCACTGAAAATTTCAAAAACTTTTAGCCTTTTATGTTCAAACCGGAGTCAGACAATGATGGAGAGACTCAAGAAGAAGTGACAAACATGTAGAATGCAACAGGACATTTCTAAATGGTTAGTTGATGAATTTATGTAGCTGATGTGTAGTTTTCTTCTAGTCATTGATTAGCATATTCTGTCTTGATAATCTATAAATCGAGTTCAGGGGGCGGGGTTTATGTAAATTATAGGGTTGGTGATGTCACTAACCTGGGAGAAATGTTGTGTAGTCTCTACCAGCCGTTCGTTGTTGTCCTTAAAAAGCAATTTCTTTAAAAGCAAATATCTTCCTTTGCTTTGAACTTTGAGCGTTGTAACTTTGCAGATTTTGTTTATACTCAAACAGCAACATTACACACTAACTAAAGTTAGAAAAGTGAAATCATAATCAACCACCCCTTTAAATAATACTGTATGGCAACACTTTACAATAAGGTTTCATTAGTTAACATTAGTTACTTTAATTAACATGAGCTAAGAATGAACAATATTTTTACAGCATTTAGTTAGTGTTCATTTCAGCATTAAATGTATGTATGCTTCCCGATAAAATATTTGTATAGGTTTTCAATATTGGGAGACATCTATTTTCTATATATTATATAAGTAAACAATCTTAATGATGAACAAGTATTTACAGAATAATTAATTTGTGAAAGTGCTTAAAATTAAACTTAAATTAAAAAGTTTATCTTTGCGTAAGTAACACTGTAAATTAAAGTGTTAATTAAAGCTTTAAAAAAATGTCACCCAAGAATAAAAAAATTTAAAAAATCAATGTTTACATGTTAAAAGTACTTTTGTGCAAATATCATGAATTATTAAGTCATACATAACATTGTACAACCTGAATTAACTTTGCCTTGTCATAAATAGGTCAAATTATCTGATATTTAAAAAGACTTTTTGGGGTCATGATACACATGGGTTTCACAGTCATGAGGGTCTGCAAGGCTCCTCCTCTCTATGATATAATTTCCTGTTTCATGTTTACTTTCTGCATCTTTGTTTATTAATTTAATTTTATTTGATGGCATTTTATTTAAATGTGCCGGAGTTACTTGTTACGTGTACTGTATTTACTTTAGTAAAAACTAAATATTGCACAATTATGTGCAATTAACTCTAAACTAAACCATGTGACTAAACCTAGACGTAGAAGGTGTAATGTAGAAGCACCTTACCCTGGTTTTAAGCCTAAACGTGACACAAACTGTAAACTTGTCCCTCAAATCTGATCGGTTGATTGGAATGTTGTTCCAGGATAAATAAAAATGCTGATGCAGGACCATATTGCCACCGTCACCAACACCACCAAAGTGATGCCTCTGTTTGAAACAATTGAAAGTTCACACATCTTCAAACACTACTTCAAACAAAGTCTCAGTATGTACAGTATGTGGATAATGAATCTCTCCCACACAGAGACACAAAGAACACTTAGGATACACTTTCAAAGTTTACAAACAGTTTTGCGCTTTCAGACGCTTACATCTTCAGGTCTCTCATCAGTTCCCATGATAACAAGCTAAAATGATGCTCATTTAACAGCCTTTGAGATGCCTGTTTTGTGTGTATGATGTTGAGCTATACTGAGTTGAATAATTAGCATGCCTCCCTCCCGTGTCTGAACCTGCTAATCAAGTAGTAATGAAAGCACTGTCATTCACACAGCGTGTTTGGATAGAAGACTCCAACACATCACAATGAATTTCAACAATACTTTGAATAGGTTACTAATTAATTACATTGCATGTTTAACATATTTAACTTTCTCCATGGGTGTCTAGCCCCCACCCCTCAAAAAATACTGTTTTTTTATTAATAAATGGTTAGTTCACCCAATAATAATAACAATAATGCAAGTCAATGGCAACCGTCATTTTGTGAGTAAAAAAACAAACACATGCAGACAAAACAAAATTAATACCCGTGGCACCTGGCGATACATTGAGCCCAGACAGCAACACACAGTAGTGTCGGCCCACATCTGGTACACGTTGAATCCACGTACTAGATGTGCCCCGGATCTGGGCCGACACTATGTTGCTGTCTGGGAGGTCTTATGAAGTGAAACGATCTGTTTGTGCAAACGGTCCTGAGCGCGTTCTGACGCATATGGGAAACTGTGAAAAGTCAGTCTTCCCAATTGAGATCTCGCGAGTGAATGTAAAATGTATATATAGGTTGTGGCTTTCAGGATAAGCACATGTAAGTACCACTTTCATGAACAATACAACACACGCGTCTTCCCGCTCTGTTGTAAACAAACAACAGCGTCAACTCACATGTGAGTTTGCACCTGTGCATAAGTCATTACTCTCAAGACTCTCAAAGTGACGGTAGCCATTGACTTGCATAATATGAATCCAAGGACCATGGTTTGAGCAAAAAATCTTCTTTACATTTCCTACTGAAGAAAAAACACACCTACGTTTTGGATGGCCTGATGGGGAGTAAATTAACAGCAAAAAATAATAATAATTGGGTGAACTATCCCTTTAAAGCATAATATGGCCAGGCCAGTCACTATGTGTCTATACAAAACTCAAGGAGGTCTACAATAACCTGGAGTAATTTATCCATTAGTATTTTCCCATTATTGTTTGTTTTTAGTGGGTAGATGAGTCTCTGTAAATTTTTATGCATTTCTGGTAAGTCTTTCCCGTTAGATTACAATCCTCAATCCACAATGTAATATTTATACACTACTAATATTTTAAAATGTAATTCATGTGATTCATTCATGCGATTTCAAAGCTGAATTTTCAGCAGCATTCTGAAAGATTTCTGAAGGATTGTGTCATGTGACCCTGAAGACTAGAGTAATGGCTGCTGAAAATAGCTGAAAAAGTACATTTAAAAATTTATAAAAACAGAGAACAGGTCTTTTAAATTGTAATTTTATTTTGCAATATTGCTGTTTTTAGTGTATTTGTCATAATACAAATAAATGCAGTCTTGGTGAGCATAAGAAACTTCTTTAAAAAAAATAAATCTTAATTATTCCTACCTTTTGATTGGTATAGTTTAATTGTCAAGCCATATTTAAGCATTTTATTTCAATGCATAAGAACGGACTAAATCAAGGTTCAGTGTTGTATTTTATATTTATATATTTTGCATCACTGTCACGTTTAATTTGCATCTACGAGAGTAAATTTCCAGGCAACATTTCAAAAGCGATTTGCTGTAAAAGCCATTTGGGTGTATAACATATTTTGACCTTGTTCTCTATTCATTTATTCATGCATCCGCGCAGTTTGTGGCTTTAGAGGGTGGATTTTAATTTGTTTATGGATCACTTTGTTGTTGATAATGTTCTGTGGCCCTTGTATTTGGCCCCTGCCTGGCCTGGGACAAGTACTGCCTGATTATGGCTTGAGATGGATTGGCTCTCCTCATGAATGTTAGTTCTTGTTGACCTGCCAGAAACAGACATAATTATCCACTGATGTGAGAGTGTGTATGCGGATGAGTGTTTAACTGCACGCACATCTAAGTTTTAAGAATAAAGTAATTTTTTGGGGAACTTTGTCAACCTTTAGACGCACATTTATTTACACATCAGTGCTTTTTGTATTTAGTGTATTGGCCTATCTAGTGACAGTGAGGTAATACCAGAGACCATATATAGCAGACAGGAGAAATTGAAATTTAATTCAACCTGAATTAACCCTATATGGCGGCGCTAGTAAAAAGTCCCACCTTCTGAATAGAAGAGCCTACCAGCAAAGTACATAAAAGTACATAAAAACGTGCACATTGCCAGCCTGAAATAAAAATATGAATTTATTTATTACAGTTTAGCCTTTTTTATGGTAAGAGCTGTACTTAGAAAGGGAAAGGGACTATCTTTGTAAATTGCATTTTTTAAAAAGGGTAACACTTTAGGGAACACATATTCACGGGAAAGGAGTTTTCCCTTAATAAATTCCTAATTACTGCTTGTTGACGGCAAGTAAGGTAGTTGTTGTAGTGGTTATGTTTAGGGGTCATGCAGATAAATGCATTAATATGTGCTTTATAATTACTATTAAACAGCCGATATGCTAGTAATATGCTTGCTAATAAGCAACTAGTTAATAGTGAACACATTTTGATAAGTATTTTTGTTTGTTTTTTCTGTTTGTTTGGTTGAGTGTTTTGTTTGTGTGTGTGTGTGTGTGTGTGTGTGTGTGTGTGTGTGTGTGTGTGTGTGTGTGTGTGTGTGTGTGTGTGTGTGTGTGTGTGTGTGCGTGCGTGTGTGTGTGTGTGTGTGTGTGTGTGTGTGTGTGCGCGCGCGCGTGCGTGCGTAAAAACAATACATTTACTCAAGCAGCAAATATGACAACATTCATAAAACGTATCTTGAATGAAGTTTATGTGCGTGCGTGCATGCGTGTGTGTAAAAACATAAAATTTACTCAAGCAGCAAATATGACAATATCAGAAAATGTATCTTGAATTAAGGTTATTTTTGTTAAACCATTGATGATTCTTCTCTTGTTTTAAATATAAATATACCAGTGAAGTTGATGCTTGAAACAAGAAAAAAAAAATGAATGTTAAAAATAATGTGATATGACTTTAAAAATGTTCAACATTGCACCAGAGCCTCCTCATCGGCAGCTGTAAGGCTGTGCTCGGCATGGGCGTTCACAGTGAGCAACAATCGCGGCTGGACACACGTCAGTCACATGGCCTGTTAAATAGACTCCCTCCTTGAAAGCTCTCGGTGAGGTGAAAGGTCAGTGAGCCGTGTTTCTGATGGAGATGTCTGATGTGGCCGCTTTTGTGTTGAAGCAGCACATCACACATATAGACATCTATTGATTTTGAACAGCTCTTGTTGCAATTTTTCCCAGAACAATCCCAGCATGTGCCACGGTAACACTCATGCGCGCAGCAGGAGGGCAGCGGCTTCCTCAGAAATGCCAAAACCGAGCCATTCAGATAATAAATGCCTTCGGAAACAAGTCCTTTGTTTGTTATTTCTGCCTGTGTCAGTCAGGCGAACCCCGCAAGGTTGCGGTCATGTAATGAAGACATCAAAAAGGAAGCTAGTTACTCATCTGTAGTATCTAAGTATGCTCTCCGCACATAAATAAATCAAGAGTGTGCCTCCCACCAGCCCTGCCTTCCAGAATGCAGCTTCCATGCTTTTACAGTTACAGTACATGAGGGAGATGCAATTTTCCATAATTAACCACTTTCTATTTTTGCCATTATTTCATGATATGTAGGATATGACGGAGCCCCTAAAGTTACATGGTGGTGGATAAAAAAATTAGATGGGATTACATATGCTTTTGTGTTAAACTTGTGATAAAAAGAATATAAGTTGGATTTGCTATATTTCAGTGCTTTTGAGAGCAATTGCAGTTTCTCAGTTTCAAAAGCTTTGGGAGAAAATGTGGATATTTTGCGAGCGGACACACATTTTCTTGGGGAAACAGTATAGTTTCAAGAGAGAACGCAAATGTTTTGCAAGCAGACGTAAAGTTTGTGACGTAAATGTTCGCGCGAGAATGCAAAGATTTTGCAAGAGAACTTAAAGTTTTTGTGAGGGATCGCAAATGTTTTGCAAGAGAACGGAAACTTTCTTAGGGAAACGTAATGCTTTTGAGAGAGAATGCAAATGTGTTGCAGATTTTCTCGGGAGAACGATTTAGTTTTGCGAGCAAATGCAAAATGGCTCGGGGAAAGAGGCAAAACTTAAAGGGATAGTTCACCCAAAAATGAAAATTACCCCATGATTTACTCACCCTCAAGTCATCCTATAGGTGTAAATGACATACTTCTTCCAGACGAATGCAATCAGAGTAATATTAAAAATTGTCCTGACTCTTCCAAGCTTTATAATGGAAATAAATGGGAGCCCAAAATTTGAAGCCCAAAAAGGTGCATCCATCCATCAAAAAAAATAAAATAATTCCATATGGTTCCAGGGGGTTAATGAAGCCTTCTGAAGCGAAGCGCTGTGTTTGTGTAAGAAAAATATCCATATTTAAAACTTTATCAACTAAAATAACTAGCTTCCGACAGACGGTCGTACGCATCGTTTTACGGCGAAAGAGTAACCTTTGACATGACACATGACGCATTCACGAACGTAGAAGTCCAGAGGATAGAGCAAAACAAAACACCAGTCACGAATTAGAAGTCTAAAACGACCATTTTTTAAGAGAAATGTGGGAGGAGCTTGAGTTTGTTGCCCAGCCCTGTTAGTTTGAACCGTGAGAGGCGTCAGAGCTTACGTTACTTCTACATCCTGTCATACATCGACATCGTCAAGTGTTACTCTTTTGGCGTAAGTCGACTTGCGTAGGCCGTCTGCCTGAAGCTAGTTATTTTAGTCGATAAAGTTATAAATATGTTTTTAGTTTAACGCTGTAGTTTTATGAGTGAATGCAGTGTTTCTCAGGGGAATGCAATATATGTTGTGAGAGAATGGAAATGTTTCGCGATAGAACGCAAAATTTCTTGGGGAAACGCAATACTTTTGAAATATAATTTGTCCTCCCATCTCATATTTTTTTCTATCACCATGTCCCCTCAGGGGCTCCATACTTGGATGCTGAAGCAAGAAATGCAAATGAAACATGGCAGCAGAAGAGAGGCGAGGAAATGCAGTCGGAAGGAATCGCTCTTTTGCGACTGGAAGGAAGAGCATGGATGGCTTTCTTGTTGTTGTTGTTCTGGTTAAAGAGATAATTCACCCAAAAATTAAAATTCTGTCATCATTTACTTAGCCTAATTTTGCTTCAAACCTGTATGGCTTTCTTTCTTCTGCGAAACAGAAAAGAAGATATTTTGAAAAACTGTTCTTGTTCATTAGCCATGTAATTGCATGGGAATTACACAATGTGTTCTGCAGAAGACATAAAGTCAACCAGGTTTGGAATGACATAAGGTTGATTACATGATGACAGAAATTTCATTTTTGGCTGAACCTTTTAACATCTAGCAAAGAGAGGCATGATTTGCTATGGAGGGACATGAATGGGACTTGGCTGTAATCCACAATGACCTTCTGTTATCACACACTGGCAAGGTCAAGAGGTCTAATGAGGAAGAGAATCCGTTAGGGCAATTAGACTGAGCTACCTTGTCATGAGAGAAGGCTGAGGAGGAGAAGTCAAAGACAGATGCTTCTTACCACCCACTCTTTCTCGCTTCCTCTCAGACTCTTTCTGTCCATCTTAGGAATGGTATGGAAAAGAATGTGAGAAAAAGATAACATTCTGCATGAAAAAAATGCAATCTGCAATGTACAAAACACTACTTCCACAGATGAGAGCTGAACAGAAGAATATCTGCTCAAGGAATCCACCACTGATGAGGGCTTTGGCAAAACAACCTTAAAGCTGAGCAGCAGATGTTGCCATTTCAGATCATACTAATTAAATTGACACATAAGTGATGCCTATGTTTAAATATTTTTACCACCCATGTAGATTTTTTTTTAATACTGTACATTATCACATTTGGAGGTTTTAGCACTACTCGTGAAGAGCTGTGTAAAGGAGTCAAAACAATGGCAGGAATCCCTCCGTCACACACACAAACAGGGGCGTCCCTAGTGAAAAATAAATATACTAAAATATATTTGAAATACATTTATTTTATGCTAAGTATACAACAAATACATTTACATGTATTTAAATGTACATTTATATGTACTTAATATAAATGCCCTGCAATTGTACTTTTAGTATACTAAATTGATATACTTCTGTAATATACAAATTTTGTACTTGATGTACTTTATTGCAGTTATGTTATCAACCAATTTTGCATGTGTGGATGATACCACAAAAGACCATTTGGTCAAAATAAATAAGCAAACAAATAAATAAATCTCACGAGGGATCATGTACTGGGACTCTGTTCACACTTCAACCCCTCAATGTTCAAACCAACGCCCTTGCACACAAACGATCTGCCGCAAGGAGACGCGTTTCTGATGCCTGTACCGAACAACAAGCAGGCCTGCGTGAGCATTCTGTACTTTTTAGGGTCTCATCTTCCCATTTTTGGTTTGTTTACATGCGTTCATATTTCATTCGAACCGCACCAGAGTTTGTTTGGAAGCGGACCGAGACCCATCTTTTCAGCGGTCTCGTCCGCTTGTTTGGTGCGCACCAGGCAGCGTTCACGCTTATTCAAATGAACCGCACTAACAGAGCAATCGCACCAGGGTTCATTTTAATCAGAACAAACTTGCCAAGTGTGAACACACCCTTAAAGACACAGTATGTAAGTTTTGCCGTTACAGGTCGCTTATTCAAAACAATCACAAAGGCGTAGCTTAATGATGCATGGATGAGCATATTTTTGACTAATTGTATTACTTCGTTTGTCTCATATATTGTTCAAGTGTGCCGTTGAATGTACTGGCACGCATTTATGGTAAACTAAAATATACTTTAATGTTATTAATTGTCTTTAAATGTCTTTCATTTCTATTGAAACATGTATTTCTTTTATTTAAATATACTTATAATTACAAATTTGAAATAAGATTGCAATTTAGTACATATTAAAATATATTAACTGTATAAAATGTCATATCAAATAACACCAGTGAAAATTATAATCATGTGTTTTAGTAGTCAACACGTCAAAATATGTGTAATTTAAAGGTGCATTGTGTAATATTTAGGAGGATATGTTGACAGAAATGCAATATCATATACATAACTATGTTTTCAGTGGTGTATAAAGACCTTACTTAGGGCCTGTCCCAATACCTCCCCTTACCCTAGATTTCTGCCCTAACCCTTGTTTTTGCGCGTTCTCGTGTAGGGGTAGGGTGTCCCAATACTCTAAAGAGCAAGGGGGAGTGCTATTCTCCCCTTAAAATCAACCCTCAAAACATAGTGCGGTCTGATGCAGGCTTAAAACGAAGTGGAAGATGAAATTACCCAGGATACCTTGCGGACTCAGCAAGCCGGTACATTTTTTTAAACAAGATGGCGGATACCGCTGGAAAGGAACAATTGAATTTTAAGTATATTTTCGCAAATAAGCATGTTAAATTTCTAAATATGTTGGAATATGTTAGTTTGATGCACATCCAATGGACTGTTAAGTTTTGAACACTAATGTTAGAAAATATTTCACGAAGCTATCTATCTGACGATGTTCATGATATCTGCGAGTACTTCGAGAGAGTCTGCCCATCAAATATACATCAGATCTGGGTAGTTCATCTAATTTTATTTTCGATTTTGGCTTCCAAGGATTATAAAAAGAAGATGTGAGGTAAAACGATTAAAAACTAGCTGCGTTCGTCTAGTGTTTCATCTTTTTTCTTTACTGCGCGCTGTCACTTCTCCCTAACGTTAAACCCAAACAGCACTAAACACAATCAGTGATTGTTGTAAAATGCAGTGTCTGCTGATTCTAAATTGCGGGAGGTGTTTGATTGTAAAAAGAGCTTTTATAACTTAAGCACAATGATCCGCGCAAGAGACGTACCCTGTTCCCATGACGGCGCGCGCGCGTTCAGAAACGGACTGCAACGAGACAAGCAAACTATACTTTGGGTTTCATGTGCGCGTCTAAACGATCAAATACAGACAAAAATATAGCTAAATGACCGGTTTGGAGATTCACTTTAACACAGTTTATGTCTTAAATGGGAGTTAGTTGTGGAATAGTTGGGAGAAAATGTGTATTATTAGATCTGCATTCGGTCTTAAAGTGGCAGCGTCTAATAAACCTGCTAATGATTACACCTTTAATGTGAATAAAACAACTAAAGGCAAAGAGAAAATTAATCCCAGCTCTTGAATGAATAACTTTAGCTTTAATAAGCATTAATCTATCTATAATAAACTATGCTGTGTTATTTTACATTTGATTACTTTATTAGATTTCTAGCATATTATTATGGATACTTATATCCTGATCCTAACTGGGATAGTTATGTGCATGTATTCACATAGTCGTGGTGTCCCATTTCATAGGGAAAGATCTTAAACTCCACTTCCCTCGTTGAGGGGACTTTACTTTCGAGGGCACTCAAAACCAAGTGGAAGTTTTTAGGGGGGAGAAATGGGACAGGGCCTTAATGAACCGTTATGTTTTTATTACATTAGAATGAGCTATTTGTCTACATACACCGCGGGTCCCATTACAGTGAAATGCGGCGACATGTTTCTACAGTAGCACTAAACGGACAAGCGCGTTTCGTTGTTCTTCGTGCATAGAAGCTAGCTAAAGTCAGCGAATAAAACACTGAAACAATGATGAACAAGTAACAATAACATTCGCAATAACATATCGTTTTTACTGAATAATTAAGTAAACCTAATTTCTTAATGTATCTTTTGTAAAGAAACCTCAATGCTTAACTGGCTACTCTCTGCTGTCTCAGACGACGACACCTTTTCCTGTCGGCCACCGTAACTTCACCACTAGATATTGCTATAAATCACACACTGCACCTTTAAAGCATGACAAAATATTAAACCATAATGATTCAAAATGTACTTTAAAAGTAAAACTTTTAATTTGACATTATTACAAAGTGCACTTTTTAAATGAAACAGTCAAGAAAGTGCCACATCAGTGGCTTTTTATTTAATTAAAGTATATTATCTGCAAGTACAGATTTTAAAAAATGTGCTTTTAAGATCTGAAGCACACTAAAATGCACATTTCAATATAATTAAGCACACTTCTTTTTCACAAGTGTGCATTTCGTGTTGTCACGGCAACAAAGCTGCAGACTGGATATAATTTACACAGATATGGTTTGTAGTCAATTATATCACTGGTCTATGGTGCTGTGTTATACAATCAGAATCAGAATCAGAATCAGAAAGAACTTTATTGCCAAGTATGCTTGCGCATACGAGGAATTTGTCTTGGTGACAGTAGCTTCCAGTACACATACAATACAAAGTGACAAGACAAGTGACAAGTAACAGGTATAAATAAAATAAAATAAAAATAATAAAAAAAGATTATAAATTATAAATATATATAAAGTTATAAGGTGCTATAATGAAATGTCTGAGGGAAGTATTGCACATGTTTGTTCCACAGTAGGGGAACATTTAGGGGAACATTTAAGTGTTCATGAGGTAGATGGCCTGGGGAAAGAAACTTTTCCTGTGTCTGGTAACAATACAGTAACAATACAGTTGGTTCTGCATACTTTTATTGTAATTAACCTTACTGTAACTGTTATTGAGGGACAAATCTAAATTTGATGTTAATCATCATCATTATGCGACAAATGCTGTGGTAACGTTCCTTTAACTAGATAAAAATGTGTTGACTGGCATGAGAAATTAGAGTGGCCCACTAGCGCCTTTCTGTGGTCCGTGGGAGCTCTGCATCTGAGACGTGTCTCGCCCCAGGCTTGATCTATCACAGATGGGAGCATGGCTGGGTGTGATTCTCTAAAGCTGGCAAAGGAGCAATCGATCAGCCGTGTTATGAAAAGATGCTTAAATCATTCAACGGGCTTTCTAAAGAAGATGGCACCATTTCAATGCATCTCTGACAGCTAATGAGCCCAGCCACTGATTCTTAAATACTGGGACAAAGCACACTACAGAACTGAAAGAAAAGAAAAAAAGTTTATGTACAAAGGAATTATTTTAGATGAATCTGTTTAGTGGTATTCATCTATGCATTGCTATAAGCTCCTTTGTTCCATTTTCTGACAATTCAGTAAGTTTCCCATATATTAATCAGAATGGGTTGAGAGTCAAACTGCAATAATAGTCCATATTTTGCATTTCACACATTAACTAACAATGAAACATGTCTAAAGCATGTATTAAAATATATATATATATATATATATATATATATATATATATATATATATATATATATATATATATATATATATATATATATATATATATATATATATATATTATCTGTTGAATATGTTAATATCATTTAATTGACCTGAGCTGAGATTAACTCAAATTAAAGTAATGTTACAAAGATCAATAAATTCTGTAATAAATGTACTGCTCATCATTAGTTAATGTTAGTTATTAATTAACTAATGGGACCTTACTGTTAAGTTTTATCAATTAATATTTTGGTAACACTTTAGTTTAGGGTCCAATTCTCACTAGTAACTAGTTGCTTATTAACATGCATATTACTAGGATATTGGCTGTTTATTAGTACTTTATATATAAAGCACATATTAATGCCTTGTTCTGCATAAACATATTCTACATCCCAATACCTAAACATCCCAATACCTACCCAATACCCAATACCTAAATACCTTACTAACTATTGATAAGCAGTAATTAGGAGTTATTGAGGCAAACGTTAATAGTTAATAGTGAGAGTTGGACCCTAATCTAATGTGTGACCATTAGTTTAGTTATAAATGTTTAGTTACAAACGACCATCCTCAGCCCTGAGGATGGTCGTTTGACCGAAAGCTTGGCTATTCAATTTGCTGAAAGGATTCAAGTGTGCAGACAGTTTTATTTATTTTTTGAGATCTTCAGTTTTGTTTGTCTGGCACCTTGTTGTTCGTGAGTGCGGTGTTACTCCTTCAAAATCTTTCAAAAACATAAAAAAATAAAAATAAATGTAATGTTTCCAAACTTTTGACAGGTACTGTGCTTTCTACCATTTAAGAGTGTAGTATTTCAGCAATAAATAACAAAACTTTACCACGGTTAAATCCAGTACACAGAATTCAGAAATCAGTGCAGATAGCTAATGTGTGTAAAAACTTCACAGAGTCCGCTTGGGCCACTCTGTACTGAAGATCATCATACAGTACAGACCATGGCTTGTGAGACACATGATTAATCTCAAATCCTAATCATGTACCTTTGTATTTATATAGTAGCAAGGTACCATTCCCAAAAAATGGCCATGGTTTTTTTATTTTGTATTTTTATTCATTTATTTATTTATTTAGCACAAAATTATGATCTCAGTTTTCAATTACTCATTGAATCCCCACTTAGCAAAGACATCTTCATTATAAAGCAGTGGCTATAATGGCTTATTATGCAGAGAAGTGGTGCTCTGTAGGCAGGCTTGGGAGGGTTACTTTAAAAATGTATTCCGTTACAGTTACAAATTACTTCATAAAAAAAGTATTCAGTAACGTAATCCAAGTACTATAATATGAAAGTAATGTAACTGATTACTTTGGGATTACTTCAAGGTCACAGATATAAATAAAGTCAAGCAAGAAGAAATATATATATATATTTTTTTTTTAAGAATTTGGTCCAGTGTACAATATTTGCAAAATATATATGCCTGAATATATATTTATGTAAAGGGCTATACAGACATCTAGTGGCTAATGTATGGTATTACAGATTATTTTGTTTTATTTTTAACTAATTTTTAACTAAAAAATAAAAACACACCATTTAAATTGTTTACACAATCTACATATTAGTTTATTTTTATTTCTACATGTTGACTAAAGCCGTGATCTTTCTTAATTTGCCTGACTGGACGTGGGGCGTTGGCAGTGGGAGTTCCCCTGTTACCTATAGACAGCGAACATCCCGTTACGTGAGAAAAGATTAAGAAAGGACATTTTGGGTACTAAAAAAGCTACTCTCCTAATTTCTACAAAATAGCAGCAGAATTTCCATGAATTAAAAGCGATTTTACCCGCAGGCAGCATCATTTCTACTAGCAGCAGTGATTCAATCTGCGTCTGAGGAGATTGTAGAAAGCTGTTATTTGCGCATGCACCAGCGGGTGGCACACGTGAGTCATTACTGGCAACAGAACCAGGAACTACTGTATAATCAAGCAGCGCTTAATATAGTGTTATTATACCAAAATACTTATTTATTTAGTTTTAAATGAAACCATTGTAATCCTGAAAGTATTCCCCCTTTTTTTCAAAATGTAACTATAATCTGATTACTATGTTTTTTGACGTAACTGTAACGGATTACAGTTACTGGATTTTTGTATTCTGATTACATAACGCCGTTACATGTATTCCGTTACTCCCCAACCCTGTCTGTAGGACAAGAACAAATTGGAAGGGCTTTTTCCATTGTTAGATCTGCGAGTGTCGACAGAAGTCGTGCTAAGTGGAGGGCTGTTCTTGGCACGCGCTCCCTGGCATTCACATACGGATCCAGCTGCAGTGGCTCTCTCCGGTTCATCAGTGCAACCCACTCCCCAAGTTGCCTTTTTGGCCTGCATTTGGCAGGCAAGCAACTCCAATTTCCACAATGTTATGAACATTTTACGCACAAGTAGATTGAGGATACTAGGGGAGAATGAGAATGCCAAAATCCCGGAAATTAAGCAAGTTGGCACAGCATGCTGCACTAGCTTTTGACGTCCCGGTTCAGCAACCTTGAACCAGTTTGTTAGCCTCCCAAATGAACAGTGACGGGGCAGAGATATGAATTGCATAAATAAATGAATGAGTAAACAAACCGGAGTGAAGGCCGAAGCGGGTCTCGTGGCAATCCAGGGGCTTGAGCGCCACGGTTAATGATCAGCAAATAGCTGGACGCGCAGATAAAATTCATTTGGACATGAAAACGGCTGGTGTCACATGGAAAACTCAAAAGCAAATTTGAAACCGTCTGTCTGACTCTCACCTCACAAATCCCTAACAGTATCTCTAGAAACACTTGTTTTGCTTCCAGCGTTCAGTGTACGTGAAATCTGTTGAGCTTTTTAAATACTTTTCTTGTTTTCGGTTAGATATTTGGTATAAAATATTAAATAATGCATCACGTTTCTACATGGTTTTCAGCTCAAATATATTTGTTGTAATGTGATGTCTCAAAACCAAATAGTAATTAAAGCAGAAATATATTTACATCAACAGAATGTCCCGTTAAATGCCAAGTGAATTAATACACGTTACCTCAGCACACAAAAGCCCTCAGAACTGGCCAGATTTCTCCAGCAGCAAACTCTGGCACAAATGACTTTTTTCTTGAGTTAGCTTTGAATGTGTGGCTCTACTGAGTTAGTCTCATCACATAGAATTGTATGCTGGCGCTGGTTAATTGGCTCAGAAAACTATTTATGCATTTCACGCCCCACATTACCATCTGTCTCTTCACAGAATATCCTGAATCATTCATTTGAATATGGATGAAATAGGCCATAATGTAACAACTTTAGAAGAAAATTAGGAACGACAAAAACTTTCACTTTCAGAGTCCATATTTCTAATTAACACGTTGTCATAATCACAGATAAACTGCATATTTTCCTTGTTAGTCTGAGGGGTGAAATAAATTCACAGCAGCAGCGCCTCATCACTATAAACTAGGCTCGTGATTTGGCTCTTTAAAATGCTGTCAGTGACTGTGTAACCGGTTCTACTCGACCCGCTCCGAGCAGGATTCGAACCAGGGTCTCTGGTGTGGGAGGCAGGGGCGCTAACAAGGACACTTAAGACAGCAGTCGTTAACGTGCCTCTTGAGGCCAGGGGAGTGAGCTTTACACACACACAGCTCTTACTGGCCTACGTCCGTTACATTCACCCCCCTAAACCTCACTCGCACCCGGGTCACGGCACCAAAACGAACCGGTCCAAAACAATTTGATATTACATACTGGCGCTGTGTACTACATTTCAAATATGCTTCTGATTGGCCGTGAATTTGTTGCTTTGAGTAGAATTTTGCTTTCAGTAAGAACAGAAAAATCGCTTGCTTCCAATTAGGATGGGGTGAGGTCGACAGTAAAGACTTACATTCTTCAGCTGGGAAATACATTTGTTCCACGTGAGTTCTTTCATTGTATTTTAAAGACC
Organism: Leuciscus leuciscus; assembly: GCF_965113295.1. Lineage (NCBI taxonomy): Eukaryota > Metazoa > Chordata > Actinopteri > Cypriniformes > Leuciscidae > Leuciscus > Leuciscus leuciscus. Next base: position 8,414,342 of record NC_138734.1, on the reverse strand, counting down.
ATCATACTATTTTCTTGCAATTTGCTGCTTGTTAAAATGACCTGAAGGGGACAGTCGGTTAGTTGGAGTCTTGTTCCACCACAGTGATTTCTTGCCTTGGCACCCATAATTTTCCATTGGCAGCATAATTCCTGGTGGATCTTGTGCCCTTTTGCATGCTTGAACACTGGCTGGGCCAATAGAGAGTCTACTGAACCATAAATACCAGCACCATCCCTAGAGCAGAATGACTGGCAAAGTGTCAGAGAAAAACAAACTTGTTTTTTCACATTTTTCTCAGCATGGACAGTCCTCATAAATCAATGGACGCTAACACCGTTAATCTTCTCCGCTTTGTCACATGCTAAGATCAATGTTTCGTTTTCCAGGTTGAAGGAAAGTAATGAATCATTAGTTTCAAAAAGCTCCGAGGCATGGCCTTTTCTCTGGGGATACGAGGACCGCACTATACTATTCATTCAGGTCCTGCTTTAAAATAAAACTTCTGAAATGTAATTACTGTCAAACATAGGCAGGTTTCCTCCTTCCTGAGCTTGGTTTTAACACCCCATGAAATGGCTTGAAGAGTTCGTTCACCCAAAAAATTGTCATTTACACAATCACATGGCAGTTCAGAACTAGTTAAAGTTTTTGGTGAATTGGTGGCTAATTCAAACAGTTAAAAACAGTTGCATTTACTCTCTTGTTATATTTTACCGTGAAATTGTCACGATTAGGCTCAGACACAATGATGAAGACAGAGATTGAAGAATAGCAAACGGGTACGTTTTATTAATAAGGCGGCAGGAACACAATCCAATGCAGGTAAGAACTGAAGAAATATTAAATAAGCATGAAGACTGTGACGATGATAACTGGATTTGTCTTAAAGATTTACCGGGCACACACAAGGTAGCAGACAAGACGAGGAGACGACTTGAGTGACATGAAGATGACTTGTATCACTAGAAGATGACTTGGAACAAAATAACAGCATTGAGAAATGGAGAAGATCAATGAAGCTTACAATAGGAATTTCCCAGGTAAGTTTCCAGGTAATGGTGAGATCAAACAAGAGATATGTGTGTGTGCGTGCGTGCGTGCGTGCGTGTGCTCGCTTTATTGCACTGTTTATGAGGGCTGGTGAGTGGCAGGTGCTAGTACTCTGGTGACTTTGAAGGCTGAGGGGGTGTTTACATGACACCGTTTTCAAATAAAAACAGAATACTTTTTCTATGGTTTGCCAGTTCATTTACATGACAATGGCGTTTTGGGGCCTGAAAACGCAAACTTTTGAAAACAGGTTTCAAAGTGCAAGTGTTTGGAAATAACACCGTTATCATCTCAATGTAAAATTCAAAAATGCTAATTTGTGCAAATGTTGACGTCATGCGCATGCATATTACATATTCAGTCCATAGGCCTGTAGTGTTCTTTTCAAAGTGACATCGCCATCCACTGGCCTGGCATGCATACTACAGCGTTTTTAGTCATTTTTGCAGATCCCCATGTACAGGGATCAATTTGATGACGTTGTCGCATGTACGTGAAAAACGCAGAGGAAAATCTTTTCAGAAGGCTACATCATTGTCGTGTCCCTGAATGAGTTAGGGAGAGCCTGCCGTGCTCGTGACAGGAACACAAAAGAAGATTTCTTTACGAATCTCAGCTTATTGCATATAATGACAGATAGTTCATAGTGACCACATTTATCAAGATACAAATTACAATAATAATTATTATTATTATAACATGCCAAAAAGAGCACCATAAAAGTAGTCCATACAACTAAATAAGACATTTTCATTATTGGTCAAAAATGTCCTCAGCAAGAGCCTTAAATATTTTTGGTCTGAAAGAAAGACTGTACATTTTAAATGTACCTCTTTTAAAAGTGAATTCAATAGTTCTCATAAACTAAAAGCCACAAAAGAAACAATTTTGTGTTCATGGCTGTTAGCGGCCTTATTATATTTGAAAGGTATACTGTGCTGCCTGCAGAGAGACTATAATTATATTCTGTGGATTGCTAAACACTTTAATTGGCAATATTTTGTGTGCCCAGCTAGAGAGATATTCATTAAAAAATAATTCAGAAAAATTAATAAATATTATTTTAATAATTTTCATAACAATTACCTTGTATAGAGTATTTTGTGGTTCTTTTAATATTCTTTTTAGAAAATCATAATTAGAAAGTCAGATAGCATGCTTCGAATTATGAACAGCAAATAATGGCATGAGTCCAATTACTAATGCTCTAATTTATTTTATTTTATTTTTTATGGGAAGAGGATAAGGATAAACAAAGAAGAAAATAATAGACAAGGAATACAGTGAGAGCAGAAGCCTTCGGATCACCAAAATCCGAAGCTAAACAAAGTGCATCACATCTGGTCATTGTCTTTCAACTTTGCAATGTCAAGAGGTAACCCAAGGAAGAAGAGCGAATGAAAGACTGAGTCAATCACCCATTTATCAAGAGTAAAGTGCATGAAATTGGCTTTTAACCTTGCAGTTAGGAGATTTAATTGGAAATCATGCTTTTGCCAGGGGAGAGGAGGGGGGTAGGAAGGTGTCCAAACAGCATGATTAATGACTTTTGGGACATGAGACTTTGAGGTAATGAGAGATTCGGGGAGGAGCTGAGAGGTTTAGGTGACTAAAAAACCAGGACAAGTTGGACACGATGACCGGAGGAATAAGATTCACACATAAGATAGACAGATTACACTTATCTGTTTGACATGAGTTGCACTATGTACCAGTGAGGGAAGCTTGTCTGGGACATTGGACAACAGATGTCACCATGGTCCTTTTGTGAAAGAGCTTACCCTACAGTCTTCAACTCACCCAATGCCATGCAGGAATCACATCTCGCACCAGTGCAACCCACAACAGATGGACAGACAGAGGGACTGATAGAGGGTAAACGAGAAGGGCGGTTCACACAGCTTGTTCCAATATGGTACGTAGTTAGGGTGCACTTGCAAGTCTGATAGGCCCCCTACTGTATGTCAATTTCATGCCAAAATGATTCAAGAATTGGTGTCCAATCTGGAAGGTTTCTACCACAGAAAAGCCAGGTCTGTAAAATGTTCAATTTTGCAGGGGTTACACTTTGTTTGCACTTTAGACACTAACCAAAGGAAACTTCGCAAATGTATACCAACTCTCATTAATTTGCAACTATACATATAAACTAACTCTTATTATAGCATTGGTAGGCTGTTAGATTAGGGAAATGATTAGTAGAATAAGTTGACATGTAGGTGCAAAGATACTTATAGTCAGTAGAATGTCTGTTGGGGGATCATCACAATAAAGAGTTATCATATTATCAAATAGTCTACTAATACTCTAATTACTGATATTTGACATGTTGTTGCAAAGTTACTTATAGTTAGTAGAATGTCTAAAGTCTAAGACTCAGACTAAGATCTAGGTCCCAAACCAGGAACAATCTGTGGCCACTGTAAGGGCCCGTCCACACGGAGACGCGTTTCGCTGTATACGTATACATTTTTTATCGTATTGGCGTTTCGTCCACACGGATCCGGCGTTTTCGGAGACTGAAACCGCTATTTTTTTAAACCGGGTCCCAAGGTGGATAAATCTGAAAACGCCGCCCTTGCGTTTTCGTGTGTACGGCCAATCCGTACATTTTGTGAAACGATGATGTCATCACACCAAGTGTCAACTAGTCAGACACCGTTAAGTCACAGCAACTACATTTATGGTTTTTCATATTTTTCAACAAAGTTCTTGATTAAAAAAGAAAAAAGAAAAGAAAAAAATAAGCTACTGTGCCCAATATTATTGTTGTATACAGCCATAGTATACAGCGCGCAAGGTTTATGCATAGACAGTATAAGAAATGGACAGAGTCATCTCATTGGAACTCAATTGAGGCAAGTGAAGCCCATTTTCAGCGATTTTTTAGTACTTCCGTTCCTGACGCGCAGACTCAAACTGAGCTTGACGACGTAGTGGTGACGTGAGCAACCCGTCTGTCTTCTAGTGGCTGTGGCATGGGAAATCTGAATCATTCCCTTCCGAATCTTGCAGAGACGGAGATCGTGAGTAGGAGGTGTCCATGAGCTAGGAGCAGGAGAAACTTTTGCTAGGTATTCTGATGAATTATTTTGTCATTTTGCCTCCACGTCTCCCCGATTGCCCGCGAGCTTCTCCTCCCGTCAATACGGTAATCTCTCTACTGTGCGACAGAGAGTCGCGTGGTTATGACGCAATCGTTAGCCTACTTTTACAAAAACTGTTTTTACGGGGCCATAACGTAAGCTACAAGGTAATGGAGCATTTTATACATTGTCGTGTTTCTTTAGAAATACATAATGGACAAATGGAGTCTTCAAACGCCTCAGATGTAAAGTTATTCGCTGTCAAAGTGACGCCAAAATGAATGGGAATCAATGGGATGCTAACAGCAGGTGAAGTTCTGCTACAAGATGGTGACACGCGGCCGGCTTCAACTTCCGGTCGACTTCCTTCCCGCTTGGGTTTATGCGCATGCTTTAAGTCTTCTTCTCCGTTTTTAGTGTATGTCTGTGGCATAATTACAGCGCCACATACTGGTCTGGCATGTATACTACATCGTTTTGAGTCGGTTTCAGTGGTTTCGTGTGTACGCAGATATTTCTTGAGACAAGCCGTGTTTACGGAATTTTTTTTTTGAACGGGGAAAAAAAATATCGGATAGGGAAAGCTCTGGCTTCGTGTGGATGTGGCCTAAGAGTAAATTAAAGAGCTTCTTTTTTTTTTTTTTTTTTTTTACTTTGTCAACAAGAATGAAAGCAAAAATGTTAATCATGACAATATTCAAAACCAGATTATATATTATATATTTATAAATGTTATATATATATATATATATATATATAAACCAAAAGCACTAACAAGGATTTTGAAGAAAATAATCCAATGATTAAAATCATTAATGTCAGGGATTGTTGACCAATTTGAGCTGCATGAGCTGAAGCTCAATAGTGAATGAACTGATGACAAAAAGGACAAACATATATATTTTTTTTTTTTGTCTGAGTAAAACATACAAATTAATTAAGGCAAGATACAGGGGTAATTTTGAGATTTTGGCCTGTTTTGCTCTCATGCGTCTTATTTCAGACTATTTGAGAGAAAACATCCAAAACACAAATAAATTTTTTTTTTTTTTTTTTTTTTTTTTTTTACATTATCGATTTCAATTACACTACATATTTTTAAAGGCCATTTTCTCAAAGTTAGTTTTTGAGCCAGAAATCTCAGTAGCACTTTCCAATTTTATTCAAATCTAAAATCTGAAGGCATTTCCAGAGGGGTTTGTTCATAATTTGCCTGGTTTGTATAACACTTTATTTCTAAAAACTTGCCTTTTTTTTCTGGCTTTTGACAATATTTTCTGAAAGAGTGATAAAAAGGACATCTAAAAATTCCCCTGTAAAACTTTAACTCTAATACGTCGGCGAAATGAAACTGCTGAAATGTAATTTCAAAATTAGCTTTGTCCAATGTGCAGATTTCTGTTCTGGAAATGTATGCAAATTATTGCATATTTAATGCACTAATTTAAACATAACCTTTTATAAAAACTTGTAACACAGAACAATTGTCTTAATGTACCATTATTAATCAATTTTGAAAAGTATGGTGATATTTATTAATTAAACTTTTTAGCCAATTCATTGATAGTTGACATGTAGTTATTTATAGTTAGTATAGTTCGACTATTGAAAGAAAGTGTTACCTTTGCAGGTCCCAAACCAGGGTCAATTAACGTCTGTGGCCAGCGTTAACATTAAGTTTACACCATGATGAAATCTTAACTAAATTAAAATTATATTTTCGTCAAAAGACATATTTTAATGTTGGATGTTAAAAGATATTCTCAAAACTCGTGACACTTATAATCAAATAGTGGGATGCAACATGTTCGATTGTGGGCTGGTTATGTTGTAACACTCAAACTAGCTGAGCACCACCAGCACCATTATGATGCACGAGAGGTACTAGTCAACCAAAATGGCCCCATCAACCCAGGTCAGTCACACTTTAGTATATTCTCACTTCACTGTCACCATAATTTGAATCCACACTGTCAGCACAGCTCTCAAATATCAGCAGCATATAAATCAGCCCATTTCCACAATGAATAAAAGTTACATTTGAAATGAAGCCGTGTAATTTTCAAAAGGTAGATGGGATTCAGGAATATAAACTGAATTCCATCCCTTGCTGACTGTACAAGAGCTGGGCTTGGGTAATTCCACCTGTGCAACTCGATCTGCATATAAATGCATGCCACGCACCATTTGGTTGTTAATTTATTTTGCAATTCATGCATCCCTGCATCTGGGCTCGAACACTGTAAATATTTCATATCGTCATTTAACATTAACTTGTATGACACAGCACTTGAGTGCTTTACAAAATGTGTCCGTAAATAAACTTTTTTTTTTTCACCCACTGAGGAAGAAGACCGTTACACAGAGCTCTTCTCACAACCAACTAATTTCGGTCCAACCTTGTTGCATCCCTGCAGGGTCTGAGGACGTATCCTTGAACAGGAGCCAAACAGCAGTGTGTGTTTTATATTTAAAGGAGCCTGGAGAAGAGAGCTCTCAGGCTGCTGTGGTGGAAAACTGGAGTGGAGCCTGAGATTTTGATATAAATACCTGACCCTTTGCTTCTCACCACTTTCTAATTATATTAGGATTAATTGGCTGGGACCATGAGGGAACGGGGCTGTGGGTATTACTGTGTTAATGCGGAGCGCTTTGTCGGGGAGTCCCTGCGCTGGTGGGCGACGACCTAATAATGAGACTGGCTGAAAGGTGCGACAAATATAGTGGGGAGTAAACAGCATGCTGTGGCAAACAACATCAAGAGCCTTTAAAAGGGCCACTTTAACCGAGGGCATTGGATTAAAGAGCTGCTTTACCCACTTATCCATGTGTGACGCTGATACCGAAGTAGCCTCCCGCTGGTACACACTCTCAACCGCTATCGACTTTCCAAAGTCCAGCCCATCTTGCCTGAGGCACCTCTGTCTATACAGATAGGTCCACAGAGACCAGCTGTCCATTAGAAATTACAACCTCCTCCATTGCCCGGATTTAATTTACCATTTAAGTACAAATTAGGTGTTTTATAGAAATCACTGTTTAAACCACTGTGTAAACAGTCTTTCTTACTTAATTCCAGGACTTTACAGCTGTGTAGTGGGTATCAGTTATGTTGTCTTGTTTTCTCTCTGCCTATAGATCTACCGCAGATCCAACTCTATCCACACTAATACATGAGCCAAGCTGTCCCTCAAAGACAACCTTTAAAAAGATATTTGTTTGCTTGCAGACAGATCAGGACTGTTTGAATAGTACTAGAAAGTAGTGGCTAGAAAATATCTTTCTTTGGGCCGATTTAGCATGGTGAATTAGCGTCGAGTTCTGGTTTCGGTTTCACTTTTTGAATGATGAAAATAGACTATTTGTTACCTGCTGTTAGGAAAGTTAGGAAAGAACAAAAGAATAAGAGAAACGTCTGAAAAGAACGTTCTAGAGCCTGTTCTGGGCCAGGCGAACTGGAGCCTGTCACCAACCGGCCACATGTTTCCACAGACTGGAGGAACGAAAGGTTAAGGCTAACACTACTGTAGACTGTAGTATGTGTTGTTTACTTGCCTATAACCAGAGACATTGCTAGTATTTCAAAATGTAATGTATTTGTAACGATTATGTTTGGTTCTATGGACTTTTATTTTGATATTATGTTCTGTTTCCCTTAGTTCCTGTTTCCCTGCTCTGTTTAGTTTAGGGTTTCTTGGTTCCTGACTATGGCTGCATCCGAACTTGTTGGCTGCCCTATCAGGCAATCACTTTGCAGGCAGCAATTGTGCAAAAAGGTACCTCACAAAACTGATTTAGGACAGACTTCTGAGGCAGCATAACGGTTCAATGATCTACTGTACAGCAAAATAGAGCTAGCTTTGGTGAAAACTAAGTGAATATTTAATGACTACAATATAAATTTCTCGCTAGAAATGACATCATAAGTGGAAAACATTTATAAAAAATGTACATTTACACACAAACTGATGACCAGCCGCAACTCTTAGGGCATTTTTCCACTGGGTTCGTTTGCTGCGGTCCGAACCCGAGTGCGCTAGTTCCCGGCGCCCCCCGCAGCGTTGGTCTGGTTTCACACTCAATTAGTTGTATCGAACCCAGGTGCGTTTGCAGTGATCTTACGTCATCGCAAACGCAATCAAACAATGATATCGACAGTGATACGCATGCGCGGGATACTATACTTCCTGAACAAGCGCGCACCCGAGTCCGTGTTGCTTGCACATTAACGCGAACTGCACCACGGTTCGGGAGCAACCGAGCTCAGACCACCTCCTCCAGCTAGTCTCGGGTTCGGTACTCTAGTGCGCACCCGGGTCCGATGACAGCGTTCACATTAACGATTTTTCATGCGAACCGTGCCCCGGTCCGCACTAAACTGCCAGTGTGAAAGCGCCCTTAGATGCCATATTTATTTGTCAGGCTCAACTGTCACAGAATGGAAAGCTTTGATATTGGGATATCAAAGGCAGTGAAGTAAACGTTTATGCTGCCTTAAAAAATCGATCAGATGAAGGTAACATTCGGACATGCCTTGATGCTTTCTACCTTGGAATGTGTCCTCCGAAAGCAGCATTTATCAGTAGCCTATGTCCCTGTTTGTTTCCATGGTTACTTAAAATTATCACCTGTATCTTGTTAAGTTCCTTGTTATCTCTTGCTTATATACTTCCTTTTCAGTACTCTTTCATTATCATATTAATTTAATGTGTTGTTTATCTCCTGTGTACTAGCGAATGCCTGTGTTTATTATTAAAGTAAAGTATTCCTTTTTAGAGCGTGTTGCCTACAGCACTAAACGTTACAGTATTGCAAAATCTTTAACAAGTTTTTAATTATATTTGAATAAAGGGTCAATTTGCTCCATTTTTCTAGGCCGGATATCACTTTTGGCCACTACTGTATGTAGATACAAATGGTGCCCTTTACAATAATTTGCCATTTACACAGGACGTTTAACAAAACGAAAAAATTTTAGATTAAAAATGGACTGAGGTGTCAAAAAGGTACGGTAAAAGCCTTATAGTTCATTTTTGATTACATGGCCACATTGGCATGTATTTCAAGCCTGGCTATTGGATCAAATATTTTAGGATTTAAAGTGCAAACTTAATCTAGCTGTTGGGTTTTTCATGCCAGAGACTTTTTTGAGATGTCAGTACAAATCATTTTATCTTTTATTGCTGTATCTGTAGGCCTTGTTTATGATTTGATTTTCCTTTCATTTTTGTTATGAGGAAACTATTGGACTGCGGATGGTGGCACCAAGAGCCACATAAAGGTTTATGAAAGCTTTTTGATTTGATAGCTCTGAGCTTCTGTTTATGCCTTGATTGGGCTTTGTATTAAAATGTTGTCAAGAGCCCAAGTCGTGGATGACTGGTGCCAAGAAGAAATCATCACGAACCGTGAATCTGTGCTGTAATTATCATGACAATCAGCAATCCTTGTAAGAGCGCCTTAAAAAGCGAGAAATATTTGAGTGTCTTTTACGATATGACCTCATTCAAATATCACTTTTGATGAATACTCTGAATGCACAAAGTGCTAATGATTAACAACTTTGGTGTGTAAAGAAGAGACACATTACAAGTCTGAACATGACTTACCGTTTTCCCACTGTGGGAACATTATCACTCCATCACTCAATATGAAATGCTTTAGGGATAGACTGTACTGTACACACTGGTGAGAACACTGAGAAGATGAAGGGAAGGTGATGACCCAATCACATTCATATGTGTTTTGAAATCTGATAAATCTTGTACAAGTGAGTGAACGTACGCAGTTTCCTGTGAAAACCATCCCGCTAGGTCTAAAATATAACAGGCTTACCATAGTGAATCAGGGTAAGACAAAAACACATTTGGACGAAGGATTGATGATGTATTGACTCATTATTAAAATTTTGTTAATTTTGAACAAGAAAAAGTTACATAGTGTACCTTTAATCATTCGGATTTCGGAATGCAACACTTTACTGTCATTCAAAGTGTGTCTGAATACAGATGACTTGTTCCTCATACAGTTTTCAGACATTTACTGTGTAGTAAATTATAAATGAGTGGACAAATTTTGAATTTAGTACATGCATGAACATGTACAATTTCTCTGTCACTTACTATATGTTCTCACACACGCCTCATGGATTTAGCATTGTGGCAAGATGTCATAAATTGACATGAGCAGATTTCCACGTTGACAGTCACTCTCAGTTTTTGTAGGAGAAAGTGTCTTGGCATCATGCTGATGCTGCATCATTACTATAGAAACCATTGTGGATTCACTACATTGTCTGAACAAATATATAATTTTCTAAATGACAGCGAGAATAGTCTGTCCTAAAGATCACATTAGAATTTGTTTGCAATGCATCTATGATCTGGAAAAAAACATCAAGCACTTTGTGTGTGAGGGAATCATGCTAATGATCAAACCCCCCAGCAAAAAACGATGAAAGTCATTTTGTCCATTCACCATAATTTCACACTGATGGTCTGCTGTTTTTCTCTTTCACCATGTCAGCAGTTGATGTTAGAGATAAGTGTTTTCTGTACACATTTGCAGTCTGAAAAAAAGACAAATGCCAAAGCAAAACTTTGTTCAAAGTTTTTTTTAAGAGTATGACTGCTTTTCTCATTCTGATTAAAGACTTAAAGGTATAGTTCGCAAAAAAAAAAAAAAAACTGTCAGTATTTATTTAAATTTCTCTCTGGAACAGGAACACTGGTCACTCTTGTCCATGCAAACACAATGAAAGCTCAAAGTCAAAAAGTACACTTAAGTAACCTTTTAAAATGAGTACTTATTATGTAAATGATATACTTTAAAAGAATAGAATTAAGTGTGAACTGAATGTACTGCTTTTTGATACTTATTTACAATTAAATTAAAATGTATTAGCTTAAATTTATATTAAATGCAATTAGTTGAATTTAAGAGTCTTTTTTGACCCACTTAAGTAGGACTTAAGTGCATCTTGATATGTAATTTCATAATTACTTCTAATGTCGAATGTGCTGACAAGCATAGTAAGTGTACTCCTTTAAACCATGACAAAAGTTTAATAATATATAAATTAAAAAACGGTTATATTCGTAATAAAAAATCTGTTTAAATGTCTGTTTGAAATCTGTTAAACCCTAACTAATTGCTAGTTGGTCAGACTAGTTCTTAACTTAGCAGCTTGCTTATGCAATTGGCCCGTAGTCATGAATGTTAACTCTCTTTAGGATTTTAAACATTTTTAAATGCATTTTAAGATGTGAAGTACAATCACATTCAATACAATAACAAGGGTACAGATTTTACATTTTGAATTGTGAATTTGAAAGTATTGACATCCATCCAAGCTTTCCTTGGTGACATCATATTCATAATTTAATAATTATTCTTTTGAGATGAATCCTGGTTAATTGAATCAGTTGAACCAGTCCTCAAAATCAGTTTGAATGATTTGTTCATGAATCAGAATGATGTGGCTCTTGATTTAAGGCCCCAATATACTTAAAGTGAAATCGAAGAACAAACTGATGACGTCATTTCGAAACACATTCAGGCCAAAACGAACTTTGTTTGGAGAGCTCTTGCAAACATATCCACGTTGCTATGATCAGATGCTTTTCTTATTCTTTATAAAAAAAAAATGCTTGCTGTTTTTTCAGTTTTGTTGTGTGTTTATTTTGTTATTGAGAGTATACCACGCACAACACATATTCACATATTTATGGGCGGTGTCAGATTTCGATAACAGTATACCGCTGGTCACGCATATCGAACTTCGTTTTACCCCTAAACGAAGAACGAAAAAGAACTTTGCCTTGAATATCGGGGCCTTTAACGATCCAGTTGCAGGTAAGAACTTAACCTATCGAAACTTTGTAAGATTTGCATTCTTTTTTTACGTTTAGATTCCTCTGTCTAAAAAGTATTGGATTACTTATACTTACTTTCTAAATCCCATATCAACCTCGACCAGTTGAAAAATACGAGGATAGACACGCAACTGCACTTTTTATTCTTTCAAATAAACAATTCAATTGCATAAATTATTCTTGAGGTGTGTAAAGGGAGAAGGTTACATTAAAAACATACATTTTAACATAAAATGTTGATGTTAAACCCACTATTGTTTTATCTGCAATACAGTATTTAATGCAATTACATCAGAAGTAACCATAATTAAATTACAGAAAAAAAATAAGAGTAATAATTTACTTATTCAAGGGAAAAAAGTAATTAAATGACTGTAATTAGTTTACTTAGTAATTATTACAGCCCACCCCTGACCACTAAATATAATTGCATGGAATATAGCGACCAAAACAGTTATTCAAGAGTAAGTAAATGATGACAGAATTTTCATTTTAGGTGAACTATTCCTTTAAATAAAAAGTATAATTCTATCACAGATTTTTAATTTTTTTTCAAGCAGAGGATCCCATAACGAAGGAAAGACGAAGGGCACGGAAAGGTGGTGCCAGGGAGCGATACAATGACAGATATAGAAAGAGAGAGAGAAGGTGTGAGCCTCAAGCTAGAATTACTCTCACAGTCCTCTACCCGCGTTAGTGCTTTAAAACAGATTTGAGCTTTCCCTGTGTTGACACCTCATGGTTTTATTCTGAGGTAATAGGGCGCCTGTGGAAGGCCAGAAAAAGGGAAATGGAAGGGGATGAATAGAATGAGATGGAGAGAGTGGGGGGTAAAAGTTGTGAGGTGTGAGCACTTTAACAGATTGAAGCACTCACAGATACACCTGTGGGCACCAGAGTCACCTCTACATGATCAAAGCACCGGTTACCCTTTAAATCCTGATGGACAAAATATCCTAAACCAGGTCAGAAGCTTAAAACTCAAACAATCTGAGGTAGTACAGAGAAAAATGTATATGCCATGTTGCAATTTGCAATCAGATTACAACCACTTTCCAATGTTAATAATTCATAATTGTGGGAAAGCATCATCAGAGTCTGCATGAAAAATGTCTGTAATGATTCTGTTGGGATGTGCTGCATTTAAAGCCATTGTAAAATGCTGATAATCGCATAACTGTTTTAAATTTGAGATGTTTTTGAGTGTTAGGCTAATTAGGTTAATTAACTGTATTATGGGACCTACTTTATATTGAGTGTCTTTTACTACTAATGTACTAATATTTAAATTAATAATTTGATACAGCGCACTTATTGTGTACATATGATCTTTCAGAAATCATTCGAATATGCTGATTTGCTGCTCACTAATTTTGTCTTATTATTATCAATGTTGAAAAACGTTTTGCTGCCTATTATAATATTTCATGATATTCATGTTTTATTTTATTTTTAATTAGCAGCCTTTGTGAGCATAAGAGACTACTTTTAAAAACATTTTAAAAAAATTGGAATTGTTAACTTTTTACCGGAAAATGGGGAAATAAATTGTAGAAATAAAAGGGGATCTGGTGTCCTCGTTGTGCCAGGGAATCGTGAAGGAAGGGTAGTGAAGAGACGGGATGGGTCCAGGTAAGGGGGCGCACTTTCAGAAACCCTCCACCTTCCCAGCTCCACCTGTATAGATTTGCTACGGGTAATTCATGTACACTATATTGTACAGCAGCAGCATGTCTTACTTGTTCACAGCAGCGTGTCGTGTATGTATTGGCTGTAGCAAGTTCCGTACTTGCTCTGCAGCAGCAGCAATAACAGCAGCGTATAGCAGATCTATTACGCCAAGACCAAAGATACAACATTGTCATACCCATTACCATGCCAATCACTCCGACAGCTGTCATGACAGAAATATATATATATAAAAAAAAATTAAATACCAACGTGTAATTACATCTGTGATTAACTTTTGTAATTACATCTATAATTACACTGTTGAGTGACCCTTCCATTACTCCCTAAACATACCTTAAACCTAACCATTATTACCAAACCTGTCCCTAACCTTACCCGTGTCACACCTCAATAGTAGCAAAAGAGTTTTGCAATACATGAACACAATAAGTAGGCCTATTATTGTAGCTAACATTTTTAAAGAACAAAGTACTTAAAGATACCTACAGTATATACTGTAAAGTAGGGACCATGTTAAGTAGTGAGTGACTTGAGGCAAAGGGTTACACTTACTTTAAAATGATGACTTTTAGGCACTCCAACACTATAGCACATGCCATCTCGTTATTGATTTATTAACACCATATTGAGTAAGATCAAAACATTCCCTTGTTTTTACTGTAAGCAAAAATGTGTCTTTTTTTATTTTTTATTAATGACCCAGCTACTGATCCAAAGATTATCTTTCTGGGTCTTTCTAGGTTTATATTTACTGAAACTCTGAATATCAACAGCCCGATGAGTAGGGTGGTATATAAAGATGTTTTTCAACACTTCTTAATATTGGTGTCGATGTGAAGCATTTCCAGTGCGAAATGTTTTCAAGAAAGATGTTTTTGGAAATAACATCCAAGATAACTATGAGAATGGAAATAGATGTATTCTGAAACACTTGCTAACAGCTGTCTGGAAAGATTTAAATATAACATGGGAAGACTGCATTATTCATGGCATTTAACCAGGAAATAATGAGTGTTATTGACCTATAACGTATGCACCTGACACTACGCTTCCAGTGAAGAGCCACGCTTTCCCACACCGTCCACATTGAGGTCGTTACTTCAGTTGACTTTTGAATCTCTGAATGGTGAAGCAATTCTCCTGAATGGCTACTGAATAATTCATCGGTTCAAATTATGTTGGTAAATGATTTTATACGATTTCTCGGAAAAGATTTCTCTTCGTCGCTAGGGCCAGTGAGGTGGGAAGCTAACGTGTGTATTATTCCGAAGTAATGACTGAAGATGTGAGCACCGCCGCTGAAGTGTTCGCATTTGATATTCATAGGCAAAAGTACTATCCAGAAAGATCATGGTTCAAATGACTGCCATCTGTACACAACACATTTAGCTGGTTTCGCTACTTCTAGTCATTTTTTCCCCCTTTTTTTCCATGTAAAAAAGGCGATTCAATCCCACTGGTGTTTTTTGGCTGCCGCTGACATGTCCCCACTTTAATGGCAGTTGAAAATAAAACTCAAAGATTAGACATGAAGTGGTGTCAGAGTGACAGAAAGGACCATTAGAGTGACACGCCACAGACACGCTCTGCTATTTGCCTTGCTTAGAGGAGAGACACTGAGACGTATCTTCACAATATCAGTGAAGTAATGGTGCAGTGGGGCCTGGAGAGAAAGATAGGCTTCATTTGAAAACACAGATAGAGAGAGAAGGCTCAATCCTCTGAGATATTCTGTACGGGAGGTCTGTGTCATCTGCAGAAAATAAATGCAGAATGCAAGCCATAGCTTTCTCCCTAAACAGTTATAAATATATGAGATGTTACTAAATCATGTCACATCAAATCCAACACACTCTCATTAAACTTTGTAATAATTATTATTATAAGTAATAATTATAGGTAATAATTATATCTTTTTTTTATCTTAAAGAGATAGTTCGCTCAAAAATGAAACTCTGTCATCATTTACTCATCATGTTAATCCAAACATATATGGCTGTCTTTCTTCTGTGGAACACTAATGGTGCGTTCACACCGGACGCGAATAGCGCGTCAGGCGCGAGTGATTTCAATGTTAAGTCAATGCAAAGACGCGTTATGCGCGTAAAAAATTTCTGCGGCGCGAATGAGGCGTAGAGTGCGGCGCGGTAGACGCGAATACGTCTGGCGAATTAAGCGCGTTACGCGCGAATGATTTTATTAGTGCTATTTGTGCATTCACGCGTTTGACGCGAATACGCGTCTGCCGCCCGAGTTGAAAAATCTGAACTTCTGCGTCAATTCGCGCCGCATTAACCAATCAGGAGCCTGCTTGCTGCTGTCACGTGGTGAAGTGAGTTTATAATGATATTTTATGTTTGGCCTCAATCAATTATTTTGTAATTATGACTAAAATGCACAACAAAGCAAATCTTTCACATAAAAACTCGATATCAATATATGAGAGATACTCATTTTGTATTGAATGCTATTTATTCCATATCTATTCTAGATTATATGAAACATAATTATTCTAATGTAAAGACAACAAACACAATTTAGTGTATAAAAACAAAAATCACAGGACAGGTTTCACTTTTGGAGGCTGGCTCCATTTATTATCAAAACAAAAATAAATGACAGATTAGGTGGGTGCCAGCGAGGGTGAACCTCGCTCCGGGCTGTAGAGCGCGGGCTCGTCAGGCAGCGACCACTCGAGGCCGAGGCCTTACGGCCTACGCTGTCCTCGTCAGCGTCCTCACCGTTAGGTCCACCAAACCTAGCTCCTGGAGCAAATTGTGAAACTCCTGAAACCCTCTGGAGGGTCTGGTGGACCCGAGTACAGCGACGATGTCCCCTACGCAGCTGTTTCTGCTCTCCAGAGCATATACGAGCGGTGACTCTCTCGATTAATGCTAATGCTCGATAAACATCTAAAAAAGATGGCCACCAACGGGTTTCGAAACTTTCGCCTCTGACGCGCGTAAATTTCGCTTCAAACTTTTTTTTTTACGCGCGTCAATTTCGCTGTTGACACGCGAATTAACACAAGTGGTCAAACTAGACGCGGCAGGCGCGAATTTGACGCGCTATTCGCGTCTGGTGTGAACGCACAGTAAGGATGATATTTTGACAAATTGTTTTTATTCATACTATCTAAAAGGTTCAGTTGGGTTCTATATAGAACTCTATTGGCAAAAATAATTCTATTATATAATTGTATTAGAATAAAAAAATTATAACAAAATTAATTAATTAAAACTAAATCCATTAAATGATCTTATGATGGGGGCCCCTAAAAGGTTCTAACATTTTCTTCTAAGAGTGTATAATGAAAGTCAATGGGGTTCAAATCAACACAGGACCCCATTGACCAGGGGTGTCCAGTCCTGTTCCTGAATGGCCTCCTTCCACAGAGTTCCAACCCTAATTAGACATTTCTGAACAGGGAATCAAGGTTTTCCAGATGAATATGTTGCATCCCAAATTGCATAGCCTACTTCAAAATCAAGTATATCTGGGGAATAAGGCTCAGAAATGCAGTACTTACAGACTAACAAGACCTAGCAAAGAGTGACTGAATTAACCAGGCATATATAGGCAGAAACTAACAAGCAACAGCTGAATACAATCATGGCTGATAGTCTGGACAGTGGGTTATGGGTAATGTAGTCTTTGCTCGAGTGATAATAGTCTGAGGTGCACCCTCTGATGGTAATCAAGGGGCACGCTCACTGGTGATCGTGACACTACTATTCATCCAAAATATTCATAAATTAGAGTTTAGTGTGTCCTAAATCGAAACATTTTGAAATGAGTATTTATGTATTCAACTCTCAACCCATTGCATTTTTTTAATGGATGGATTCAGAACTACAAACATGACTGAAAAGTTACTACAAACTTCTACAGACTACAAACATTGTGTATGTGCATGATCAACTGTTAAGTACAGAGATTTGGGTAAAGGGGCTTGAGTGATGATATATCAATAACTTTTTAATGCAGGTTTTTGTAGGTTTTTGTGATGAAATACTGTATGCAAATACTGTATGCAGCAACAACAACAACAAAATTATAGGGCTTGGTCATACAAGTACCCCTAAAGGCTTAGATGTGTATAATGAATGCCAAAATTATAATTTTAAACACATCATCAGTTAACATAAGATTTACAAAATGCTGAATATGTCACAATAACAGATTCCAACATCATGCACCTCCTCTGCATCTCTCATAAATTGGGGTCAGTAACTACAGAGGCGGCTGAGAGATGGCTATATGCTGACATTTTACTGCTAACAGCAGAAATAAACAACACTCAGCCAAGCCTGGATGAGATTGGCTTTCCTCTGCAAAAGGTTATGCATGAAAATACTCTACATCAAAAAACCAATATATTCATGTATGCAGGTAATTTGAAATACTTAAACCATTGTATGCTGAACTTTTGCATCTAAGCAAAATTACATACCTAATTTATCAAAACAAAATAACATTATTGTAATTAAGATGTTTGTAATTCATTTTTACAATGCATTCACAGATTAATTCCATGAAACACTGATGCATAACTGAATAAGTACTGATCTACCAAAACTCAGAATCAAAGCCGCGGTTAAGAGTCTTAGCCAAAGATACTGTTAAAAAAAAAAAACAGCAGCTGTGGGTAGATAATAATTTATACTGTAAAAAATACAGTATTAGCAACATTTTAGCTTTTACAGATTGAGCACAGATGATCTGCACAGATATCTTCAATTGGAATTCCACTCGACTATGCCCATGATGAGGCCATCCTAGACAGCAACATAGTGTCGCCCAGATCCGGCCCACATCTGGTACGCATGGATTCCACATGTACCAAATGTGGCCCGGATCTGGGCCGACACTATGTTGATGTCTGGGATGCCTCTCGTGGAATGAGCTCTGACGCCTATGGGACAACGGAGGCCTGTTAGACTCATCTACTATCCAGCATGAAAATCTCTGCTCCGTGACCACAAGCCCTTTGATGTGGTTGCCGAAGCATACGAAGAGCTGTTCTGACTGCCTGAACGGGGCAGAACGCTCTAAATAGACTCTGAGAGCCCTGACAGGGCAGAGTAGATTTGCGTCTCTTTCGCCCTCTGACGGGAGAAGAGCTGATAGTGAGATGACCTGTGCTCTGAACGGAGTGGAGAGCACTTTAGGAACATACCCGTGCCTTGGCTTAAGGACGACTCTGGAGTCGTTGGGTCCGAACTGAAGGCAGGAAGCGCTCACTGAGAGCGCTTGCAAATCACCCACTTGCTTGACTGATGCCAGTGCTAGCAAGAGAGCAGAATTGGGCAAAAGAGGCTTCAGGTCAGTGGACTGAAGCGGCTCGAATGGGGCCCCTTTCATGGCCTCCAGGACCGTGTAGAGGGCCCAGACATGTACAGAGGGGGGTTGAGGTGGGTTTAGCCTTCTGGCCCCCTTGAGGGAGTGCACAACTAGGCCGTTTCTTCCCAGTGATTGCCCGGCCACATGAGCGTGAAATGCTGCTATGGCCGCTACATATACTTTGAGTGTGAAGGGGGTCCAGGCTCCATGCTGTGCACCAGCCGGAGAACACTAACCATTTTAATGCGTAAAGACGCCTGGTTGAAGGCGCACTCGCTTCAGTAATGGTATTTAGCACCCTTTCTGGGAGGTTCCCAGATACTAGTTGAGGGGCCATACTTGGAGGGCCCACAAGTAGGACGGGGATGGGCCGGAGGCCATAGGCCGGAGATGGGCCTGCCCTTGTACAGGGCCCCCCCAACCTAGGTTGGAGGCGCCTGTCGAGATGACTTTCCTCTTCGAAATCACGCCCATACTCACGCTGGACTAGGACCAGCCAGCTGCTTTCCAAGGAGCCAGGGCTCTGATACAGCCATGGTTCACTTTGATGCGGAAGTGGGCAGATTGCCACACGTGAGGACGGTACACTGAGTTTTAACCAGCGCTGGCGGGGACGCATATACAGTAGACCCAGCTGGAGTACTGATGATGCTGAGGCCATGAGGCCTAACATCCTCTGAAATCTCTTGAGAGGCGTGCAAGCGCCTGCTCTGAATGATGTCGCTAGGGACAGTGCGCTTTTGTTGGTTCTGAGACCAAGGCATTCTAGATGGCTGAACAGTGCTTATGTGCAGGGGTGCGTTCTTTATAGTGGGCACACAGCCTACATTTAAAACATCTCCAGCGTGAGCTAGAGGGGGAACAGACAGAAAAGTGCTCTTTTTGTGTCTTATTTGGGTCGCTTCCGAAAGGTCGCTTGAAAGCTTCCAGGTCAGGTCCAGACTCGTCCATTGAGCAGAGTCCATTTGGCCTGAAAGACCTGGAGGACAGCCATGGTGTGAAGCACCGAAGCAGAGGCGTAAGCTCGGCCAGCGAGAGCTGAAGTAGTGCGGCAAGGCTTAGATGGGTGAGTCGCTTTAGCTTTCCATCCCATAGCGGTGGGTGGGCAAAGGTGTGCGGCCACTGCTTATTTGAGGGGGGGGAATTCTCTCGTATCCTTTCTCCTCAGCGCCGCCGATAGTCGAGAGCACTGAGGAGGTGGAGGGTTTGACACAAGCCGAATGTGGCGCTTTCCACAATTTCGTTAGCTCGTCGTGCACCTCGGGGAAGAAAGGAGCAGGCCTCTGCCGAGGGGCCTGTTGGCGCCCCTACAGGAACCACTCGTCCAGCCTGCTTTCGCGTGGGTTCTACTTTGACGGCCTTAGTTAGCACGCAGAGAAGTTCAGAGTCGAGGCTGGCTCTCATGCCGCTGGCGCTGGCTTGTGTTGAGCCCGTCCACCACTCGCATTCGGATACAGCAAGGGAAAGGCTGTCATCCTTCTCTTCCTCCTCCTCTGATCCCCCAAAGGAGACAAGACCGGCCGCTCGCTGAGAGGGATGCTGGTCCGCCTGTGTGAACAGGACCGGTGAGGGGGTTTCTCTGGGTGAGAGCGAGGCACGCGGGGACTGGACCAGCGTGGGCTCGCTGGCATCTGTCCACTCTGGTATCCTCTGTCTGCGGCGCTTCTTTCTGTGCGGCCCGAGCATAGGAAAGGGGAGAGCGGGAGACGCCGGGTCGTCGTCGGCGAGGCTGGCCAGTCAAGCCCGCAGAGTGGAGAGCTCCATCTCATCACACTCCGGGCAGCCGCCCTTAGAGAGTACAGGCTCAGCGTGGTCGCGGCCCAGACAGGGAGCACACAAGATATGATGATCCGTGCTGAAGAGAGGGCCTCTGCACGAGTCGCAGGCGTCTCGGGGCATTTGAAACAACGCCTTAGAGAATTTGCTCTTTTAGATAAGTGAGTCGCAACGGCGAACACACTAGCTTTGAAATGATATATGCGCGCCGGATGGCACAGCAGAACAACGGGCTGAAGGCGGTGTCCAGTCGAGATCAGGAATCCGGCGTCCTCAGAGCTGCTTAGCAGGTGGCTTGTTCCGCTGAAGACTTTTCGACGGCGGCGAAGAAGGCTTCTCAAAACCGGAGGTCAGCGAAGTGGAACTTGCTGAAGGAGATTAACCCTTTCACACGTAAGTTTAAAATATTCTGGCTGACCCCCCAGTGTGAGTTTTTCAAGGCGACCGTTATTTAGAACTTGTCACTTTATGGTTTCCATGGTGACGCGCCATTGCTTGTCACGTGACACACCGCAGCAGCAACAGCGCTGAATGAATGATGAATGCTTTTATGTCATTTTTCCTTTTTTAATAAAAATATTTACAAATTTGTTAGCTATGGCATGAAATATCTGATATTCCGATTGTCAAATATATGCAAGTGGAAGTGTTTTGTTGTTTAAAAACCTTTATAATGATCGCGTTAGTTGAGCTGTATGTGCGATGGGCGCCGCCATGTTAGTTTGTGCCGCAGACGCGGTTCAGAGAATCGGATCTGTTGGATTTACAACACGTGAATTCATCCACTTCTCCCGAAATAGTAAGTGGCTGGTGAACTTGGAGAAGAATAGAGTAAACTTTAAAGTTACACAATGTGTATCTGATATGAATAAAACGTGTCTAATTATAATGGAAAGGATTATTATTGCCTCTTCCACAGACATCAGTGTGTATTTTACAAACTCTAAATGTATTGTTTTTTTAGTACTTATGTGAATTTATATGTCTGAAACCTAAAATAAACATTATGTGGTTGAAAACACTGAAAAGTTGTGATATGACAGCTCTGAGCGTGCCTGTCTCTGGCCAGCCAACGCGCGAAAGCACATTTGAAGCAGTTGAGCACGTGATGCACTGACCGTTCTAATCACACCGGTGTGATCGTACACTCCAGGGACCAGCCTAGACTGATCACACCGGTGTGATCGTATGTGCTAAAGGGTTAAATCTGAATTCTATGGCGAAAATGGGGGCTTATATAGACATAAGCCAAGGCCATTCTGGCGGGCTGTGACGCGCCTTAACGCGAAGCGACCTGTTTGGTTCACACGTCTTAGCCGCCTTGCCATAGGTTCGTGCAGTTGCCGCAGCACAGCTAATGAGTGCGCTAGACGCTCAGCTTTATGTCTGCTGTGCAGCTGCACTGCGTTTTAAAAAATGTGGCTTCAATATTCTCAAGAAAAATAGTTTTTCCCATAGTGTAGGGGAAAGTGGGGTGAGTTGTGCCAGTTTTTACTCAAAGTGACTTTAAAGTGAGGCCATGGCAGTAATGCCTTCAACTTAAGGATGTACATATATTTCAGGATGTGGTGCATCCCTGAGAACAAAAACTTTGGATCTGAAATAATTCGTTTCAGAAATATAGCTCTTGGGAAAAAAGTGGTCTCATGGCACAACTTGCCCCTGGTGCGGGGGAAGTTGTGCCTTTGGGGGAATACATTGGGGGTAAATTGTGCCAGTGATTTCTGAAGTAAAACAGAACATTTTAATGTTATGAACCGTAATGCTATATGAAAGCAAGATAAATTCAATACAAAATTACTCATTTAAGGTTTATTTAGATATTGTCACCCTGGAATGCCATAGCATGCGTTTTTCCTACTACGGTCAATTGCATAGGGATTTTGTATTGAACATAACTCTGGATCACAGTGTCATAGAGACAAGGGGGCGGGCTCATTTTACTCAGTCGACCAATCAGTCTCTCAGGATCATTGTGAAGCTATCAAGCTACGCCCTAGCAACCATTTAGAGCACCATAGCAATACAATATATGATATTTGTGAATCATTTCAGGCAAAAAGGCTTTGGGAATAGATGCCTGTTGACATAGCACTGTCTGTCAATTATGTAACATATAAGAATAAAGTGACTAGGCTAATTTCTAAACATCCTATTGTGACATAGGCCACTTAAAAACGGAATAAAACTTCTCTTTAATAACATAGTGCAAACTCAAAACTGAAATCAGTGTTAGCTAAATGAAACAAATAGCAGGCAGTCCTAAGTCAAACAATGATGAGGCATGCCCATCTCCTCACTTCTCAAGATTATCCCCATGTGAGTATATAGGTCTAGGTGGTCTGGATCTGGCACAACTTAACCCAGGCCCTTTGGCACAAATCACCCCAGACCCACAAGTTTGAAAAACTTGCATGATCCAGCAGTTAAGAGCTAACATCATGCTAACTGTATAGACTCATTGTGTAGCCTACTAAAGCACTAAAACATGTGTGAAATGTTTTCAAACTTGTCTATAATTGTTCAGACACTACAATCAAAAAACCTTAATCATAGAAATTTTACTTTGAAAGGGAAAAAACAGTTTTTTGCACTAAAATGTGCTTAACTCTCATGCCATGTGTCTCTCTTCTTTGGAGGATGAGTAAAAGTGATTGTTTTTCAAAATTATGTGGTCACATGACCAATTTATTCTATGGTTTTCCAGAAACAAGGGTGGAACTACTTCCCCCCCTGGCACAAATCACCCCACTCTCCCCTAAGCTAACTTACACAATACGAGAGACCTCTCGAAAGGGAACCATAGTTATTTCAGTGTAAAACCATTAAATGTTAAGTGTTGCACAGGGAAATCTGGGAATGACAATGTACTATTTTTTTATGACATATGATTTGTTCTTTTTTACTTCCAGAAGCTGTAAATTTAACAGTTTTTTGCTGTAAAAATGAAATGAAATGTCCCCTTAACCAATTAACAGGATTTAACTGTTGCATTTTTATGGCCATGCTTTATGGTCTTTCTTTTTATGGTCTTAAAATAACAATAATTTTTACAGCGTAGTAAGCCTGCTGCCATGAAGACAAACAACAAGAGTGAATCAACAGTATCTAAGCCTTTTGTGAATAATGTGGTCTCTACTGCTCATTTGATCAAATGTTTTATTTTGAATAAACCAATTTAATTTCACGGCTGACTCGATTTTGTAGATGATGAGGAGCATTGGCTGGGTGTGATTAAGTGGGTTTCCAGCTTGTTCGATACATGCAGCCCACAGCTTAACCCAACACACAGAACAGTGATCTCATCAACGCTCTCATTTGGGCATGCTTGCACAAATCGTTGGCACAGGCTGCTGTTTATGCAAAATAATAATTGAGATGTCATGTTGAGCTTGTTCTCATGCACATTCTTGATGCTTTAGATGGTAAACAGCAGATTGTATTCTTGCATTGTGGTGCAGAGATAACTATGGTTTGGTGACTTTTAGGTGTGTAGTGAGTGGGTGAGTGACTTTGGTTGGTCAGCCCTCATTACAAACGAAAGCATATTCAGCTATAAAATAATAAAGCAGGAAAGTGTGTTTTTTATTAAGAAATTGACAGACAATGGGCTAAGAACTGAACATTCATTGATTGACACTACTATGTAATTATTTGAATGAGTGTTTTTTACTCCTGTCTAAATCAAAATAATCCTTCACCTAAATGGCAAGTAAAAAAAAAAGAAGAAAAAAAGAAAAGAAAAGAAAAGAAAAGAAAAGAAAAGAAAAGAAAAGAAAAGAAAAAAGTGTTTTGACGTGCACTTCTCATGTTGGTTAGAGAGACCCTTCCTTTCTAAATGAGTGTTCCCTGACTAAAATGAGCCGCAAACTGTACATTACTTTAGTGATGATGTTAACAAATGTGGTTTTGCAAAAGTAGACAATTAATGGAAATTGCAAAAGAAAAGAAAGTATAACCACTTTTATCGGACCGACTGCTAAAAGCCCATTCACACCAAGGACGATAACATTTTAAAATCATTCTAATTCTAATAGAATAGAGATGTCTGCGCCAGTAATGATAATAATCAGAGGAACATTATTGTTGGAATCACTTTCAGCCACACACACCACATGACTTTTAACGAGTTTGCGCCTTTAAAGCAGCATAAAACGTTATCATCCATTGATGTGGACACTAATCCAGTTATAACTATAGATATAATTCTAAGTGTGAACAGGACTTAATTCAAATCAGAGCTGTAGGTTACTCAGCTGGGTTGGCATCATAAGCACCGGACTAGCAAGATTAGAAAAAGTCAGATACCCTATATGAAGGAAAGTCCGAAGATGAATAAACTGAGATCAAACAACAAAAATAAAGATCATTCTTAACTCCAGTTGAAGGCTGGAGGATGAGAGGAAAGTTGGTTAGAGGGGTGATGAGAAAGGAGAAGCAAAGAGTTGAGAGGAGTATCAAGTAGGTTATTCCGCCATGGATACATGCATTTGTTAAACTCCCACGTCTTCACTGGCCGGAGATCAAACATATGTATGCACTTCCTAGGCTACTTATCCACTTTGCTTTTTTGCCCTCACTTTCTCTCCATCCCTCTTCATTAACCATCTAGGCGTTATAGTCATTAGGAACTTCACTTCAGTACAAAAGAAAAGAAAAGAAAAGAAAAGAAAAGAAAAGAAAAGAAAAGAAAAGAAAAGAAAAGAAAAGAAAAGAAAAGAAAAGAAAAGAAAAGATGAAAAATAAGGCACAAAAAAAGGGAAAAGAAAATGAAAAGCAAAGATTCTGAAAAAAAGAGCAGAACATTTCTCTGTGAAGAACAGTGTATCAGCAGCAGTGCTGAGTCACGACCATCAGTGGATTCATCAGCAATCAGTCTGTCGTCTCTCTACAGGGACACCAGGCCTTTGTTCGCAGTGCATTAGCCATTCCATCACAAACAATTAAATACATGCTTGACCATAAGATGGCAAATTAAAGATCTTTTAAATGCAACCATCTTTTCCGTGAAATACTTTTAGCCTCACACTGTGAGACGGGCAGACATGTAGAGTATCAAGTGCTGCTATTACACAGAGACACAAGCACAAAAGCCTTTCACAGTCCTCCATTAACTCCTACTGAGATCTTACACCTCAGGCTCTGCATTAACTTACAGTCGCAGTGTGTGTGTGTGTGTGTGTGTGTGTGTGTGTGTGTGTGTGTGTGTGTGTGTGTGTGTGTGTGTGTGTGTGTGTGTGTGTGTGTGTGTGTGTGTGTGTGTGTGTGTGTGTGTGTGTGTGTGTGTGGCCAAACTTGACAGGGTTTTTAAGGAATTACACGTGTCCTGATCCAGAGGAAGAAATGAATAGGGCACCCTTTCTGAACTACAGGCCCACTTTCAGGAGAATCATTTTCATTCAGGGCACCTTGAAGTAGGAAGTTTCAAAGCAGTCTCAAATTAGTCATTTTGGGATGTGATCAAGTGTGTAACTGACTGAATAAAGGATAACCACAGAATTTGAAAATAGGAGCCTTTCAAGAAACTGGTATGTTTGGCGAAGTTCATAGTTCAGGGAAGGAGGAGCTGGGAACTGGCGAACGTAAAACATAAGTTTAATCACAAAAATAAACAAACAGCAAAATGAGAGTAAAGTGGCAGCCCCTCACCGACAACTGCTGGCAAAACATGAAAACAAAACAACATAAAGTTCCATGCCTGGTCCTCCCTTGTCTTCCCACTGTCATCACTCCTTCCGGAGCTCCTCTGTGGGACTCGAGACCAGTGCGGCGTGCAGGTGAAATTCATTGACACTCACGCTACTGGCCTCGCTCCACTACCACGGCTCTCAGCCCTGACCTGCTTCATATGGTTGGTGTTATATGATGGTCTGAGTTAGTAACTGTAAATCGATGACTTTCACCATTGTTCCCTTTAAGCAAGACACTTACCCTCTGGTTAACCCAAAGGTTGCTGGTTCACAACCTGCTGCAGTACTTCTCAGTACCAGCAGTTCACGAGTTCACACTTACAAATAAGTCGGATAGAATAAATGCGTATTTTGCGTGCTGTCCGAGGAGAGGACTCCAGGCTCGGTATTCGGCCCGAACCCAGAGTACTTCCTTATATACCAATAAGTTGGTGAGGATGGACAATAGAATTTCTCTGAGTTAAAGGGACGTACTGGCTTCCAACCAGGCATTTTGAAAAGGCCATTCTGTTTTAGTCTCCAACTGTCCTTACAGGATCCAGACAAAAAATGGCTGCCGGCTATCATAATGGTGCGTTTTTATGAGGAAGTGGCACTGCTGTGGTATAAACAGGAAAGGAAGCTGTGGAAGTATGTGTCTCCTCACTCCTGGTTAATTTCCTGGACACCTGTGGAGCCAGCTGGTGAGAAGATTTGACTGAAGACTGCTGACAGACCAGCAGAAGGGCTGAAAGCTGATCCTGCATCCCTTGCACAACAAGCGCAAGGCTCACCATGCCATTGCTCCAAGCCAGAGACAGATGCAGAGACAAACTGCTGGCAGGTCTATGGCTCTCTCCTCTGCTGTGTCTCACAATAGCATAAAAAGTCCCCTCGAGGGTGCTTTCACACTCTCAAATGAGTTTGATTACTTGGTCAAAACCTGAGTTAGACTCCCTTCCACACTTCCTCTTGCTGGTCTCTGTTCACACTGCACTTTGCAACATAGGCTCATTGGAAAAAACATGCTTCTACCTACACTTTTGCCCTACTCCAAAAATGTACCTACTGTATACAATTCACTACATTTGTCTGCTTAAATGAACACTAGTGACAGTACAATACCATCAATTTGTATTCCTTTTTCACTCATATTATGATTACAAGGGCTGATTGTCCATTAACAAATACTTATTTTCTCTTGGTTCCTTGCACAATACTATGTTATGACCTCCAAACACTTTTACCATAGTGAATGATTTGTAAACATTTTCACATTTGCATCACATAACCAACTGCATATGGATTTTCTGACAACACTCAGGTACGAGTCCAGTGAAACACAAGTCACTATTAAGGATCTAAAAGACCTGTAGAATGAAACTAAAATGGCATGGTTGCTTAAGCCTATAAATAGCACTAATGTTAGTTTTAGGGTTGGGTTTAGTATGGGTGGTACATCATTTTCAATTGTGTTCAAGCACTAAACTTTTAGGGCCACTCGCTGGACATTTAATTTCTCCTTACGTTTATCTGTTTCTGAGAAAATTAAGCATGGTTTCAGTGCCACTTACTGGAAAATACACTTTGAAAGCGCTTTCACGTGAACAAAACAAATCATCTTTGATGACAGTTTTAAAGCCCCCATATTTGAACTTTTTGTAATGAAACACTGAGTCCCTGTTGCCTTGTATCCTTTAATGCAGCTTGAAATAATGAAAGTCAAAGTAACATAATGAGTCAACAATAAGTCCAACCTTGTGCAAGAGAAAAGGTCAGGTTCAATAATGAAACACCTTTTACAATCAACTTCTACAGTAAAGTGACCAAACTGCTAACTAACTGCAATGAAAGACCCAGATGTCACCATACTGTGCAAGTTTCTTTTAGAATGCTGCAACCAGGGGTTAAAGTGGGCCGGAACGGTCAGGAACTGCATTCCGGCACCTCATATAAATAAATAAAAATGTATTAATTAATATCAATGATAGCGCGATGGTAGGCTATTGTTAAAAAAAAAATTACGCGTGCACCGTCAAATTGCAGCCATCCTGGCGCTCCTTCTGAAGGAGTCCTTCCGCATCAAATCAAAACGTAATATCACAAACACGCTTCCCGACGTTATGTTCTCAGTCACGGTTCTGCTGTCTGATTTGAGTGCATTCATGCCGGTTCACGCATGCAGACAAAGTCCTTCCTCCCCTCCCTGCTGAACGCCAGTGATTATAATGCATGAAATGCACTTACGCTGATTGAGCACGGTAAAGTTAGTTTTAGGTTCGATCAGTGTTGTAGTCGAGACCAGCACACTCGAGTCCGAGTCGAGACCGAGACCAGAGAGGGTCGAGTCCGAGTCGAGACCGAGACCAAAGAGAGTCGAGTCCGAGTCGAGACCGAGACCAGAGAGAGTCGAGTCCGAGTCGAGTCGAGACCGAGACCAGAGAGGTTGGATAACCTAAGGTTGGGTCTAAAAACCAGACCTAAAGATATCTTCAAGAATATGTAAAATATTTGGTGGTAACAATAAAATTGGCACCATACTCAAACAGTAAATCAAATATACCATGGAATCATGTACACTGTAATGGTAAAAAGGCCACATAGTAGGTGGTGTAAAGGTCATTTTATTACAATTATTACTTACAATTATTACAATCAGTAAGTGCTCTTGTCCACATAACATAAGGCAGACATTATCAATACATAGTTGAGCTAGAGGCTCCACATCACATCTGACCAGGCTCCTGCTCCATTTGCGTGGCGCGAACGTTAGTCTCAAGTCATGCGCAGTTGCACACAAGAAAGTCAGCAATCATTGGACGTTTCAATCAAACAACAATTTAAAGAAATATTAACATACAGTAACAATCATGAAATATTTTGAATGGGACTCGAGTGGACTCGGGAATAAGTCCGAGTCCTAATATGTTCGAGTACGAGTCAATTCCGAGTCAAAATGCACACGAGTCCATGACAAGACCGAGACCATTAAAATATGGTCTCGAGACCGAGTCCGAGACCGAGTCCGAGTCTCGAGTACACAACACTGGGTTCGATATTCGCCGGACATTTGTTTTCCCTTGCCATTGTTCTATATAGGGTTGTCAGTCTTACATAGATATCAATAGCAGGATTAGTTTTAACATTATGCAACCATTGTATATCGACATGAAATATTCATTCAAAATCACCTATGTGCATTATAGCTGCATATTTATACCTGAGAATGCTTTGACGCGTTTCCACAGCGCGTGATGTCTAAGGGAACGTCTGCCAATTGCACCAACTATGGTAAACGTAGCCTATAATTTGTATTATTCAAAATTACTTTTAACATTAAAAAACGTCTCAGTTACTAACGTAACCTCGGTTCCCTGAGATGATTATTGGGAACGAGTATTGCGTAAGGCTAGCTTACGCTATGGGGAAAACTCCTTTTCTCGAGAATATTGAAGCCAATTTTTTAAAACGCAGTGCAGCTGCACAGCATACACAGATGAGTGACTACAGCGGTCATTGGCTGTGCTGCGGCAACTGCACGAACCTATGGTGAGGTGCCTCAGACGCGCGAACCAATCAGGCGGCTTCGAGCCCTATCGCGTCAGAGCCTGCCAGAATGGCCGTGGCTTATGGCTATATAAGCACCCATTCTTTGCCAAGGAACACAGGTTTAATCGACTGAAGCAATCCCCTGATCAAAGCATAGTAGCACGGCGGGGTTACGCAATACTCGTTCCCTCATCTCAGGGAACCGAGGTTACGTTAGTAACCGAGACGTTCCCTTTCGAGAGGTCTCTCGTATTGTGGTAAGGCTAGCTTACTATGGGAACCCCCTTTAAAACGTTGTGCATGCTTAAACTTCGCTCCATACAGTAGCCGAAGGCAAGAGCTGGAGCGTTTCGGGAGAAAGTGACGCATAGCTTGCAACGCTTTCTGAGCCTCCGTGTAGCGCTCCGCGAACCCTTTGACTGTTGGGCCGAACAGACCGGTGGTGGAGATAGGGGAGTCCAGAAAAGCTGCCCTATCTGCGCCCTTCATGTCAGTCAAATTAAGTTATAGGTGCCGCTCGAGCACCGTCAAGCTGGCCATGCTTCGTCCAATCGCCTGGGCTGTCGACTTTGTGGCTCGCAGGGCCAGGTCTGAGGCTCTGCGCAGATCCCTGAAAGCTTCCGGTTCAGGACCAGACTTGTCCAAAGAGCGGAGAAGTTTGGTCTGAAAAACTTGGAGGACAGCCATGGTGTGAAGCGCCGAAACAGCTTGGCCAGCGGCGGCGTATGCACGGACAGCGAGAGCTGAAGTGGCGCGGCAAGGCTTGGACGGATGCAACGCTTTAGCTTTCCATCCAGTAGCGGTGGGCGGGCAAAGGTGTGCGGCCACCGCTTCCTCGAGGGGAGGAATCGCCTCATAGCCTTTCTCCAGGGGCGCCGTCTACGGTAGAGAGCGTCGAGGAGAAGGAAGGCTTTAAGCGAGCTGAGTGTGGCGCCTTCCACGATTTCGTCAGCTCATCGTGCACTTCTGGGAAGAAGGGGGTGGGTCTCTGCTGAGGGGCCTGCTGGCGCCCCTGCAGGAACCAGTCATCAAGCCTGCTGCGCGTCAACGGCCTTGGTGAGCATGTGGAGAAGCTCTGCAAGTGGAGTGTTCGCTGAAGGAAATAAAATCTGAGTTCCTTGGCAAAGAATGGGTGCTTATATAGCCACAAGCCATTCTGGTGGGCTCTGACGTGCTAGAGCGTGAAGCGGCCTGATTGGTTCGTGCATCTGAGCCGCCTCGCCATAGGTTCATGCAGTTGGCGCACTGCACTGCGTTTTAAAAAATTGGCTTCAATATTCTCGAGAAAAGGAGTTTTCCCATAGCGTAAGCTAGCCTTACGCAATACGAGAGACCTCTCGAAAGGGAACAGACGTTTTCAAATTCCAAAGCTTGTAGACGGTTTCTATTGGCAATACTGACTTAGGCTACATCTTCCCTGGTAGCCTTGAGTAAATTAACTTGTCTAAGAAAATGATTCATAAACCATATAAATATCAGTTGAGTCTATGTTTACTTTCTTCACTGACACAGATGAAAATGAAAAGACTATCAGTCAAAGGTCAGCTTTAGGAGGGGAAAAATAGGGCAGGATAAGGAGACTGAGAGAAAAAGAAAGATGAAGATGAGGAGAGAACAGGTAATGACAAATAATCTAATCCCCACTGACATGGTTTTAAAGCTATTTCTTATCCATTTTTTGGCCTTCAAAAGTCTTAAATTGCACACATGTATAGGTCAGAGAAATCCAAATTTTATTTGGGGGAGCATGCCCCCGAACCCCCCTAACTACCTCACATTTGAATGCCCGTGTCTGTTGGTGGGGCTTGTGGTGGTGATTTATTTCTGTTATAGTTGTCTTCAGCCATTTTTATGTTTGAATTTACATTGTGAAAAACAAAGTTGTGTTCCATATTGTGGTGATCAGCAATTTTAACAGTATCGTCATCATATTAGTGTAGATGTAGATGAACCAAAATAAAACCATTCAAATATCAATTAAATAAGTATTGTGACACAGTGACACTCTTGTCCCAAAAAGTATTGCTATACCACAATACTCAATATGTTGTCCCACAGTGAGTCATTTTTCCCTGTTGCACCTACACAAAATTTGAGGGTTCCCTCACCTGCCAAATCCCACTTTAACCACTGGCTGCAACACAGGCTCATTGGAAAAATGTTCCTGTGGCAAATTTTTTTCAAAATGCGAAATACGTACCAATACGTACATATCACTGCAGTTTCTAAAATAAATGAACACTGGAGGCAGTAAAACAGCTAACACTTTTAATCATTTTCACACTCAATTATGATTACAGGGGCAGATTGTGGATTAATAAAGACTTGTTTTCACGCGGCTCCTTACACAGTAATGTTATGACCTCAAAACAATTTTTACCATTGTCCATGATTTGTAAACTAATATATTTTGGAGTTTGCATCACTTAACCAGCTCCATATGTTCAGTTTTTCTTACTTACAAAGCTTGCTCAGTAGCTCAGCTGGTACATAATTGTACTTGTGATGCGGAGAGTTCAGGTATGAACCCTGTGAAAGACAGGTCACGATATGTGAGAGCTCAAAGTTCAAAAACAAGTTAAAGTGCAATGGTTTCAATTACGTTTTTATGTAGCATATGCTTTTGTTAACACTATCTGGTAGGTTTAGTGTAGGTGTACGTTATTTTTAAACGTGATGGAACATTCGTCTTTTAGCGCCACTCACTGGACATTTCAATTCCGAACTGCAGTGATATGTACAAACACTGACGTAATAAAACGTTTCCATATTCACGTTCACCTGTTACGGAAAAAAAATAAACACGCTTTTAGCGCCACTCACTGGACATTTCATGTTGCCAAAGGTCCGTTTTTTGAATGAGCCTGGGCTGGAATATTCTATCCAGGACACAAGTCTCCTATTTTCCAAAATTCTGTAAATCATTTAAGGCAGCACTTCAGAGGCACTTCATCAAACCAAAGTCTTGGTGTATTTTGTGGCTCATTTCCCACATCGGCATACAGCCGAGATGTTCTCTAGCACATTATACGAGCAGAGAATCTGAAACCAGCAGACCGACATTTATGTGCAGCCCCCGTGCTCTTTATCATACCTTCTCCAGCTGCTAATGAGATCATGAGACCACATTTAAATCAATAACGCAATTCACTTTCCACTCCGTTATCCACCAACCTATTTCGCCTCATCCTCGCCGCTCTCTTACGGAGCTGTCAGCTCTCTGATGGGTGGCGGTTTAGGGGGGGTTGGTGGTATATCTCTCCTGCTGTGTGCAGATGGTAAGGTATGTGTGATCGGTTGTTCTGTGAGTCTGAGCGAAGCACTTGGCAGAAACACAGTTGAGCAAGAATTTACATGAGCATAATAATACAGATGGTGAATGAGGCAGGTTCTGCGTGCATTAGGGACATTCTGACAATGTGAACACAGTGTGTTTACAAGCATACGGTGCCTCGCCTGCTTTCGGGTTGAGGACACCATGTCAAAGCACCAACTGCTGTGTTGTTTCAATAAGCTACGGTTCGCTTTTCATTTATTTCTTTTTGTTGAAATGTCACAACTTGTTTTTCAAAAGAAAAGGTAGAAATGGAATTGAAAAAATTAAATGTCCACATCTTTATTTATGTGATTTGCATGGAACCCAGAGTAGAATAACATAAAGGAATAGTTCAACCAAAAATGAAAATTCTGTCATCATCTATTCACCCTCATACTGTTCCAAAACCCCATGGTTTTCTTTATTCCAAGTGGATAGTGGTCCATGCTCATTCACTTTTATTGTATGGAAAAGGACTGCGTTTCCCCAAAACATTGTAAGCCTAAGTTTATAGAACAATTGCCACCAATGTTCTCTACGATCAACTATCTTCTTTTTGTGTTCCACATAAGAAAATACTGTAAATGATATGGACTGACAAGAAGGTAAGTAAATGATAACAGATTTTTTTTTGGTTATTTATTATTTTAAACCATAATTCAAGTAACACTCCTACATGGAGGCCTCATTACATTCAGCAGCAAAAAAAATTCACACTCTCCTGAGCACGCCATAAAAGCAAGAATTAGAAAATGAATTGAAGCGCAGGCAAATTGTCATATTCTGCATCATAAACCTTAAGCCTTTGACATTTATTATCCAAGACAATGTTGTCAATGAGCCACACCAGCTTCCTAGCACTGCAGAGATATGAGGCGGGAATGTAAGTGGTAAATGCTGCCTTCCCTTTAAGCACATTAAAAAACATCTGGCTGAGATCAGAAGTCTAGATACGCAACAGAGCTCTTGTCATGAGAGAGCCTTAAGGAGATGCTCCATTTGTCTGATCTATGCATCCTTTACAACCCTGTGCTCCACCCATTGTAGAGACACATTCCATAATGCAGCAGATAGGGTAATGAGAAATGAGGATGGAGAGCTAAGTCATGGTACAAATATGAGGAAGGAGCCACTGTAACATGTGGAGGAGAGAGACTGTTTATGTGAGGATTGAGCACTTGTGTGTGTTTACTGCCACAAGCCTACCTGAACATGTGCAAGAACACTGTATAGCCTATTCTTACTTTCTCTGCCACCTGTGCATGTTGTGTGCTGACTAGTAATTCAATTATTCAACTAGGGATTTTGAGATTAAAGTTCTGTTACAATCTTGTTCCAATCTGTTTATTTTTCACCCTTGAAATGGTTAATACGGGTTTAATGTAATCCTGGGTTTCATCTTGTTCAATAGGCCTGTTTCACATTGTTCATACTTAACAATAAAGTCTGGATAGTCGGGTTTCAAAATTGTATTCACATTTTTTTTGTCATTTTACAGAATATGGCTGGAGATTTATATGCAGATGAGGGTCCATCTACTGTACCTCTACGCATAATCGTTAAAAAAAAGTCTGAAAAAAATCTTTCATAAATGTTCCTCATTTAAATATTTGGTCTGTGTTTGTATTACAGACTTTATCAATCATGGCCTCAACAACACAAGAAACTGTGATATCATATGCCCTCTCTGGGATGACCCTGAGTCCACGCAGGCACTGAAACCTTGCCTTCAGGATGCCTATGGTCATCTCCACCCTGCCCCATGTTCTGCTGTGGGCCAGGTTGAATTGTGCCTGTAGTCCAGGCTCAGGTTCAGGTTAGGGTGTCATCATATAGGGCAGACAAGGGTACCCTCTGTCCCCCAGCAAGTAGCCACTGAAGTGTCCTGTAATGTTAGTGTATAATTAAATAAATAAAATAATAATAAATAAATAAACATTGTGTAAGTCAAAACATACCCTTTTGAAATTTGTGGCTCAACGATAAACATTCCCTAACTCCCTAAACATTGTGGCATCATGTACAGACCCTGGGCATTTTTCTTCAACATTAGTGATGAGGTGGGTTGCATCACATATTACCTAGTTGATGGATGATTTAATGGTTTAAACACCAAAAGATTTAGCACCAAAAAATCGAATTTTACCTGCACATTGATGCTATAGATTGACTTCCCATTAACATTGTCTCCTTCATTGACTGAAGGAGCTTTAATAGGAATGTGCCATCAATGCACCCAATCACATGTGTGAACCCTGAAATTGAAAGTTATATAATTATAAACATTTTAAATTGATTGTGGCTGTATAGTCAAGTCAAGCCAAGTCACCTTCCTTTATATAGCATTTTTAACAATATAGATTGTTTCAAAGCAGCTTTACAGTGATAATAGGAAATTAGAGTAACAGAGATTGTTTTGGCTCTAGAATAAAGTTATTGTCCAGCTAAAGTTAGTTTTGATTGATTCACATCTGTTGCAACGATCATTGGTTATTAACTTGGTTATTGCTAACACAACATCGTCATTAAAACAGTGCCTGGTGGCTCGAGAACGCAAACCTTGAAACAGGTTCCATGGTGCAAGCCTTGTAAAATTTGGAAAAAAAGGTTATCTCTGTGCAAACCTCAAAAACGCCAACAATGTGCAATACATGCATATTACGTGTCTAGTCTATAGGTATGCACGTTTGAATATATACAGTATGTGCACAGGTCCTTCATAACATCTGGATACGTCTTGGATCCAGCGGACTGCGGTAAACCTCGGGATAAACAGAGTGACCTAATCCCGTAGACGCCATCCTTCTTATGATGTAATGAGTACATCAGAATTTATGGGAAGTGTTCCCGGTTCTGGCTGACCTAATCTATGCAACCTAACATTGAATTATAGAAGTCTATAATGTGTTATGTGTATGCTAGGCCAAAGAGATGTGTTTTTAGTCTAGCTTTGAACTGACAGAGTGTGTCTGCTTCCAGGACAATGGTAGGAAGACTGTTCTAAAGTTTTGGTGCTAAATAGGAGAAGGATCTACCGCCAGCAGTAGATTTTGAAATTCTAGGTATTATCAACTGGCCGGAATTTTGAGATCGCAATAGACATGAAGGACTATAATGCGTTAAGAGCTCGCACAAGTACTGCGGAGCTAAACCATTTAGTGCTTTGTAAGTAATCAGCAATATTTTACAATTTATACAATGTTTAATGGGGAGCCAACCGGGCAGAATTCCTCTTTAAGGACTCTCAGTGGTTTATGGCCAGGGAACTGCACAAAAGTGTGTAGGAACCGCTTGAGTGCAAGGCGTACAAACATGCCCTACACACCCCACATGCTCTGCATCGCCATCTATGTTATACAAAAAAACATAGGCCATAGGCCTCTCACGGCGGAAAGGATTTCGTATTATCTGTGCTTCCACATCCACTGGATCGTCTTCAAAAGGGCATGCTGCGTTATGCTGTGTTAAGGAGCAGGTTATGTTCAAAGCTTAAGTTGCTATGACTACTTAAATACCATGAAAGTTACCTCCGTTTTTGGAACCGAAAGCTGAGGTTATCCGCTTACTTACCCTTAAACTTACCAGGTTATGTCACATAACCTGCTTTCTGGAATACCCCCTGGACACCCCTGTGTCATACAAAAGTCCAACAACAACAAAACAAAAGACAGAATAAAGGAAAAAGAAAAAGGAGTATTTCCTGTCTCTGTTCAACATTTTAACTTCCATCAAAGTCTGTGAAAGTTTCATGGATTCTACAAAACACATTCATATTGAATGAAGCGAGCATTGAGACCGTTTACGATTGGCTGTTTGATGCTAATCAACCATTATACCTTTGGCAGTGTTGTTGAAAGTTAGCAAATTGGCTACCCCAATGTAAAAAGACGATGTAAAGAAGTCTAATTATTTGTAGAACCTGACAATATTTGAACATTTTAAAAGGAACTTGTAGAAGCTGTTGGTCTGGCATCTGGATTAAGGCATGCAGTAGCTTAGAAACTGGAACTGGACAAGTAAAGTCCTGGGTTGTGACATTATACACGGGTGGCAAAGCTTACATCTGCTGCCTTTCATGGACACCTGAAGAAGGTCAGCAAACAGAAGATTAATAAGTATGTAGTGTCAATAACACTTTAAGGTTACACTTTATTTTAAGGTGTCGTTGTTACACTGTAATTATACATTTAAGAACTGAGTAATATTAATTAACTACATGTACTTACTATAGGGTTAGGATTAGGGTTTGGTTTGGTTTGGTTTAGGGTTAGTTGCATGTAATTATGTATAATGTATAGGTATTACTATAGTAACTACATGTAACATATGTAACAATGACGCTGTAAAATAAAGTGTTACCCACTTTAATTTACAGTGTCCTTGTTACATATGTTACATGTACTTACCATAATAACATTATAATTATGCATTATTATATGCAACTAACTCTCAACCAAATCATAATCCTACCCTAACCCTATAGTAAGTACATGTAGTTGCTTAATATTACTAAGTACTTAAATATATAATTACACTGTAACAATGACACCTTTAAAAAAAGTGTAACCGTAGTGTCTATGTAGGAATCCACCACCCAGTGGAATCATCTGTATTTGTATAAAGACTCCAGCTTCAGAAAGACATGGAGGACCGTGAGATTCATCTTTCTGTGGAGAGTAACCTCATTAAGAGTGATTAATTCAGCCTCATGACTAATATAGTCCAGAGTGACCCTGAGCTTCCACGCAGCTCCCCATAGACCTCTTCATCAGTTAATCTAGATAGGAGTCTTGACCATGGGATCAAGGTTTCTCTGGTTTACATGGCCAGTGGTTGACTGCTCATATCAATACCATTTTGCAGGCGAAAAGTCATTGACAGTCATTCATAACAACTGTGCATTCTGAGGAAACATACAGTTGCATACATATAGTTGCTTATATTAGAGTGGATGTTTTACCAGTGACAGATTATTTACACAGGTTTCTCCGGGTAATATAGACCTCCTTGGCTTTGACAACAGACGCTCATCCTTGTTATCAGAGCACTACACAACACCAAAGCAATAACCACATCACCCAAACAGACAGACATGTTTGCCCTCAAGCTCACCTTAATTTACCTGAATGAAATAAGACAGACGATAAATGTAGAGCTGTCACCTGGCACAGCACATCACAGATTCCCCTGAGAGGTGTGCTCCGAGCAAAACGAGCTTCACTTGCGGTTGGATATTCACTTACTTTTGACAGCCTCCTCAAAAGTTTTTGCACAACTTCTTCAGTCGCACGCTCTCCTTTTTTAGTACCACTCATAACCTACTTAAGCTGTATTTTTTCCCACCCTGTCATTCTTGCCTTCTTGTGAATGTGAGCCCACGCCAGCCCACTGCTCTTCAGGAGCTTAATGTTCTAGCATTCATGCTAAAGTGAGGTATGAGCTTTACAAGTGTACCCATCAGTCCTCTTCTCACCGTTCTCCAACGACATGTTTTCCACTGACGAATGAGTGCGATGTTTCATATGAAATGTGTGGCATTTGTGAGAAAAACTATGAAACTTTTGCAAAAAAATAAGTGTTACCCCAGTGATGTCTTTTTACATTTAATGATGTTTTATTAACAAAGTTTGGGAGGAGCATGTTCAAATTGACTATCCAATCTGCACGAGAGGAGGCCTATATATATGTGCATAGCCGACTCACCTATGTTCCTTGAAAGTTTTCTGCATCCCTCTTCCACCCCGTCTCCTCACTCTCGCCTGGTTACTTTCCTAGCCAGGGATACGGGGGTGAGTACTCTGGGTTCGGTTCAAATTCCGAGCTCGGAGCCCTCCCCTCGGACAGCACGCCAAATACGCATACTCTTTACTTTCTCTGATTATTTGTAAGTGTGAACTCGTGAAACAGTAATTTGCCTTTCTGAATTCAAATCTCACTGGCTACATTACTTGCATGTGTTATTTTGCTCACATTTGTTATGTTTACCCTTTTTGAAGTTACTGATATGATTTGTAAATGAAAAATGTCTTGCCTCAGAAAATCTGTCCTCCTATCTGACTTTTTCATTTTCATTTTGAATTCACCAACTCAAAATAACCCCAATTTGCTTTTTTGCTCTAATACGGTGTAATCTAAATGCCACCAGGATGCAATATTGTGAAATGTAAAACATTTTGTGCTTGCTGGAACATCACTGTAGCACTGCCAGCAATCTTCGCACGGCGCTACTCTGGTATTAGTCAACCTTTGTGTACCCTGAGGGAACTTCCATCAGCTCTTCATACCAGCCATGGTTGTCTTGAGTTTCCCATGGTTCATGCGAAGTATGATTCAGTGGTTCCAAGCATTAGCAGTCTCAGAGTCAAACAACCCCTGAGGCAAGGACCCCTGCCAGAATGCCAGAAAA
The DNA here is from genome assembly GCF_965113295.1 of Leuciscus leuciscus. NCBI lineage: Eukaryota > Metazoa > Chordata > Actinopteri > Cypriniformes > Leuciscidae > Leuciscus > Leuciscus leuciscus. The sequence goes on along the minus strand of NC_138734.1, from coordinate 8,374,599 downwards.
TCCATCCTGCCCAAAGCTTTTTCTCTATAACCTAGCTGAGGGAAGGATTTCCTCCCACTTTAAAGTCAAAGTCGATGCCAGGGACAACATTACCATTTCTATCCCAATCCATTACACTGGTGGAACACCATCCGAAGAGACACCCTAAGAAAAGAACTCATAAGTAGCAAAGGAAAAAGCAGTTGCTATAGTCCTCAGGCAGATTCTGTCTACACCATTAAATCAGAAATCCACTAGCTTCAGCTATGACAAGGCAGAATCAAGCAGCTCCTTATGCTGGTGAACTGCATTCTTATCCGTTGGCGTTGAGACAAGTTGGATTTCAGCGATATCTCCTGAAATCAATATTGCTTTTAATGGCAAAAACAATTTCATTAGTAAAGTCTTGGTTAACTCCTGAATGACTCCAGGAAACAGAAAATTACATCAGATACAGCCAATTAAAGCAAGACGGACTGAGTGTAAACATTCTGAACGTAGCAATCTCAAACTCTCTGACTCTATATTAAATTCAGTTACTTAGAGATGTAAAGCTGGAGGCAACACTTTTTAGGAAACTAGGCTTTGGAGTATTTCGGCCAAAGGAATGATTTCACTCAGAGGGACAAATACATGCGGTTTCCTTTTTACTGTTTATTCATCAAGGCTAGACCTCCAATTAATGAAGCTCAGGATACTTGGAAAGGAGGAGGGCTACTTGTAGAAAGACAAGGAGATTATCACTTGGACTGCACTGATTAAAACATAATCAAAGAACAAGGTGGGTGAGCTCCCTGTCTATCTGTTGCTTTCTGCTTCTCGGGTGCTCATCATTTGGACGATGCTGAGAAGACTCTCGAGATTTCATATGCTGTGTAGTGTTGATGAAACGAAACAACTTTGCCATCATGTTAATCAAACCCATGAGGATGCAGCAGGTCTCTGACAGTTGGAGTTGCTTGACTCACCACTTTTAGCTCACTGCTGAGGTACTCTGCATTTGCAATGAGACCGATAAAGTGAAAGGGAGACTGCGGGAGAGAGGGCTAAGAATGTTTTTTGTCGTTTAAATATCCCATTTCTCACGCAATCTTCCAGTAATCATTTAGGGCTTAATTAGCAGCACTTGCTAAGACAAGCATCACTTGACTATACTTAAAGAAATAGTTCACCTAAAAATGAACATTTCTAAACCTGCACTACTTTATACAAAAGATGTTTTCAGGAGGTCCAAATGTGTCATAATTTGTCATGTGACACTAGAATCTGGCCGATATATTTATGAAACCATTTTTGATTGAAAACAAGCCATAAATGAATAAAATGTTTAAGGTTAAAGATTTTTGTTTTAAACTTGCTACTGTATATGCATGAATGATCATCTGTATTTTAAAGGAGAGGTGTGCAAATACTTGTCTATGTTGTCAGCCTAATGTGCAATAAAACGGGCAACATTTTCCACAGACTTACACTGAAATCCGACTATCCGAGCCATATTTAGACACAAAAAATATCCTAGAGGCTCAAGTTTTGACAGCTAATAAGCAACCACATACAATGCACTAATAGTAATAACCATTTAAAACAGCTTAGCAATCACCTAAACATCACGGTAGTGGATTTGGAACTGACAAAAAACACTTTTCTTAATAAAGTGAACACATCTAGTCATCATAAGCGAACCACTGCACTCAGCTTCACTCAAAAGATCTTGCTCAATGTAGTCTATGTTTGAGTCAGCATACACCCAGACAGATCTCAGCTAGACATAAGCCTACAGCACTGAAAGCATCTGGTGGACATCTAGAAGAGACTCTAGGCTGAGCACCACTCATCCAGTGCAAAAGCAGAGCACAAGAGTCTCAGCTCCGTTCAAACAGACAGTTGCTGAGAAAGGATTGTTTATACTGTTTCTCATACAAGAGAGTCCTTGCTGATCTAGATCACATTTTAGTCTATTCTTAGTTCCATTTATTACTTTGAATTATTCTGAACGGATCTGCTTAAACTCATATTTGTATTATTACTTTTCTTCCCACCTGTCCTTGCCTGCATTAATGTGCTGAGATCTTGGCTTGAGTTTTACTGAATAATACTCTTCGGCAGTGTACGTTTTGGGGTGTCAAATTTTCCTTCCTATCCAGGTTTAATGTGAAGAGAAAATTATGAGTAAGCCTGCAGGGTTGACTTCTCAAAGAGTGTGAACCTTGTGCTGTCAAAACATTGCTCTGTTTGTTGGAGCATGTGAAGTTCTGGCTCAACCAATAGGGCGAGTTTTGGATGGGACTACCTGTTTGTCTGATGGATGGAGGATGAATGGAGTGTCTCAGAAATCTGTTATTGCAATATAGCAAAGCAGTGATGATGTATTTTACTAGGCCAACTCAGAAGTTAGCATCACCCTGGCTTGGCAAATCCATTTGTTAATTCATTCTCACAAAAGCTCATCATGTCAACCTGGTACTTTTAAATCATGATTTTTTTTAACCAAATCATTGATAAGAACCTCTGCAATGCAATTCCCAATTGCATTGCTGTTTGGGCTTAAAATCTTCACAAGGGCTTTACAATTTTGGTTGCAAAATGCATCAAACAGTCACTAGCTATGTGTCCATTCAAAGTTGGGAATTTAACTTATGTGCAAAATTGGAATATCACATAAAACATTAGCTAATAAAGCAGCATTTTCATCCCATGTGTTCAAAAGAAGAAGAAACAAATCAGCATTTCAGAATGATCAAACCAACATTTGAGATGCTGTGCAATGAAATTGGTCAGCTGGTTAGTCCAGTTATCCAATCACATCCTCTGTTGAGGCAAAGTCACGTGAGGTTTTTGTTGCGCATCGAGGGATTTATTTAGCAAATGTGTTTCCATTGTAGTTTATGCACATCTTTTTTTTTTTTTATCTTAACCGCACAAAGATAAGTCTTTATTAATCGAGAATCTGCCACTGTAATCATAATTTGTGTAAAATGTAATAAAAATTGTTGGTGTTAAACTGCAGAATCTATAGGTACATTTTGGGATTTTTGTAAAGATTTAGGTAGATGCCATTTTTTTTCCAATGAGCCAATGTTGATTAAAGCAGTTCCCAAGGTAGATCTTTATAACACTATTCTTTAAGTAAGCTGTCTCACACACACATACTTGCCATTTCTCATCCCTCTTTGCATCTTGCTATCCCTCCTTATCTGTCCGTCTTCCACTCCCATCTCATCTGCCGCACCATCTGTGCAGCTGTGATAAGTGCAGTACTTTCTGTCTCCTCCCTGTTGTTCCCCCCAGACCCTTTCCCCTTGCATTCCTGCTTGACTGACACACCTTCCACTATTGTATGATTCGACATTGTATGATTGTCTCCTGCAGTGAGATGGGTGTACTGTTGTCAGCAATGGAAACACTGCTATTAGAGACCGCAATGCATTCGTAATCCAGTTTGCTACAATACAAAAGCGTCTGTTCTAACATGGCATTTTCCACACAATGACAAGGCAGTCTGCAGCAGTGATGGCAAATAAAATAAGACATTTTGTGATGCCAAAGTGGCCTCTGCAGTTTGAATTTGGAACGCTTTCAAGTATAATAAGTGAACACAATTAACAATCTAAATCGCAAAGTTATTCAGTGGGTAGGCAGCAAATTATTTTCATCTATAAAACCCTATTTATACTGTCTGAGAAAAATAGTAAGATATTATAGATATCAATAAATAACTGACGTGTTATTAAAAAAGTAGAGGTGAAAATATTATCTGGAAAATATTTCATTTGTATTAAGTAAACAGTGTGTCTTTTTCTACCCCTATTAGAGAACAGTACAGTAGGTTTACTAGACGAATAAACCTTAAAGGAATACGCAGAAATTTTGGGACTTTAGCTTATTCACCGTATCCCCCAGAGTTAGATAAGTCCAAACATACCCTTTTCATCTCCGTGCGTGCTGTAACTCTGTCTAGCCCCCACCGCTAGCCTAGCTTAGCACAAAGACTGGTGCGTCAGACAGAGTTACAGCACGCACGGAGATGAAAAGGGTATGTATGGACTTATATAACTCTGGAGGATATGGTGAATAAGCTAAAGTCCCAGAAAGTTGGCGTGTTCCTTTAAAAAAACAATTTTCAGTTATTTTTTTTTTTTTAGTTACTGTTGAATAAGTGAAAGCATAATGTTTGGGCCCTTGAGAAAAATTACTACATTTTAGCATACTTTTAAAAAGAGCACTTATTACAAGAATAATATACTTTACAAGAATATACAGTAACACTTTAGAATACTGTTGAATACATATTTTTCTACTTTGTTTTCTGCACTCATTGGAATCATGAAATCACTCTTGTTATATGCAAGTTTATTTTATTCATTGGAATTGTTTCCCAAAACAAAGAACACATTAATGCTGTGTCTCCTTTGAGGCTCAGTCAGGAATAAAAGAATCCTTGTTTTAGATGTGATGTGTCTTATTCCCTGACATAACATATACAGACGTTGAATGGCCAAATATATAAATGGGCAAAGACAGCTATAAATCACAGTCGCTTTCCACTGAATAGGAATTGCACAAGGTCACTTGGCTCAATCCAACTCATCAATAATCTCGTTTTATCGGCTGTAGAAGTGCACCTCATAAAAACAACAAGAAACTACATAAATCCTTTCATGACACAACAATACAAGAGTGCAACAACAACAAATAAAGATGTACTAATCATCGTCAATGCTGAACCCAAAGAAAGGTAAAAGTTAGGAATACCGGTTTGTTAGGACCTTAGAGAGCTTGAATTGTTTAATGCAGACCTTTAATTTGATGGCTCCGCCATGTTAAGATGCCGTCCTGGTCACTTTGCTTAGACTGTGTTTTTATCTAGTATTTTATTTAGAATTACTCTTGTCTTTGCACATACAACATCTGCAGTGATTACCTTACCTTAACACTTTTAACCATCAGAAACCACTATACTCACCTATTCTGTGGCGTTTTATCCATCGACCCAACGTGGCCACCAAAGATACTTTGTGCGACGGATGGGAATAATAGGCAGGAGAGATGTGACGGAACAAAAAACACAAAGGGAACCGTGCTGGGGTTCGTAATAGACTGAAGACTAGAGCACATAGTCCACCTTTGCCCAGTATCCTGCTCGCCAACGTCCAGTCGCGTGAGAACAAGATGAATGATCTCAGAGCCAGGATAAGATTCCAGAGGGACATTAGGGAATGCAAGATCCTCTATCTGTCCAAAACATGGTTGAACCCCTCAGTACCGGACATAGCTGTAACACCGTCTGATAACTGTACTGTTCTCTCGGATGGACAGGACAGTTTGTTTCAAGGTTAACAGCAAATAGTGTAACCCCAGGAACATCACCCTGTCACATTCCTGCTCGCCTCACTTGGAGCATCTAACGATCATGTGCTGATGTGTTCGATCTGCCTCGGGAGTTTACGTCGGTCATCACTACGGCCTTTTATATTCCACCACAGGTGGACATAGATACGGCCCTGTCTAAGCTCCATGATGTGCTCAGTGTGTGTCTAAACAGTTATCCGTACGCTGCTACCACTGTGACTGGGGACTTTAATAAGGCAAATCTCAGACTAGGTAATACCAAACTTTATCAACATATCTCCTGTCCAACTAGAGGGGAAAACACACTGGACCACTGTTATTCTCGATTCAGGAATGGCTACAAAGTCAACTTGCTACCAGCTTTTGTGAAATCAGATCACACCATTATCTTTCTCATACCGGAATATAAACAAAGGCTTGTGCGGGTATCCAGAGAGGCAGGTAGTGAAACATTGGTCCACCCAATCAGAAGCTGCGTACAATGCAGGACTCTGGTCAGGAGACATGAGCGACTAAAAAGCGGCATTTTATGCTCTCCGACGTGCAATGAGAGCCACTAAACAACGGTACAGAGAGCGAGTGGAGTCTTATTTCCAACTGAATGACTCCCGACGCATGTGGCAGGAATTGAGGACTATTAGTGCTTTTGGAGGAAGACACACAGCTGCGGTAAGTGCAGACTCTTCTCTGGTCAAATGAATTTAACACCTTTTATGCATGCCTCGTAAAGCTCAGAAACACGAGACCAGTGGCACTTGTGTCGCAAATTACGAAGGTTTTGGAGAGGCTTATCAAGAATATCACTGTGCTCCTCCATCCCCAACAACATTGACCCACTCCAGTTTGCCTATCGCCCCAATAGGTCTGCTGAGAATGCTGTCTCCCATATCCTGCATGCCACTCTTACCCACACTAACAGCAATAAAGGGAATTATGTATAGACACCAGTAGAGAGAGTGAGCAGCTTCAAATACTTTGGAGTGCACATCTCTGAGGATTTGACCTGAACTCATCACATTCAGGCCCAAGTAAAGAAAGCCAGGCAAAGGCTGTATACCAAGTGAGACTACTGAGGAAATGCAGGGTTCCCCCTGCAATCTTAAAATCTTTCTATACTGAGGCTATATAAATTAATTCATTAATAAATTAGTATATTCATTTAACTCAATTCATCTCATCATGGTACGGGAACTGCTCAGCTCAGGATTGTAAAGCCCTACAGAGAGTGGAGCGTATAACTAGAACCTCTCTCCCTTCCCTGCACGTCATTCACATCAGGCGATGCAAAGTCAGGGCTGTCAAGATTCTCAAGGACTCCACCCAGCCTGGAAACTCACTATATAACCCGCTGCAATCAGGCAGACGCCTCTGTAGTTTCAGGAGAGGCTCAGGAGGAGCGTCTTTCCTCAGGCCATCAGACGACTCAACTCTGACATCAAAAACATTGCACTTTAATTAAGGAGGCTGATGGTGATAAGTTAGTACACTGCACTGCACTTTACGCACATTGCTTGGTTATTTCAATATTGTTGTATCCTTTATATAAAGTATTTGTGTATATTTTTATTAGGGGTGTAACTATGGAGGTAGATTTGTGTCTTTATTATTCAATCAAAAAAAAGGTTGCTTCAATCAAAAAATATATTTTCAATCAAAAAAAACCGTTTCAATCAAAGAAAAAAAGTGTTTGAATGCAAAAATATATTTGAGACTCAAAAAAATGCATTTGAACACTATTTTTTTTTGCTTGAAAATGTTTTTTTTGATAGAAGTGAAGGTTTTTTTGTTTGAAGCAACTTTTTTGATTGAAGTATTGTTGTTTTGTGTTTGGGCCATATTATGGGTAGGACATTTGTGTCTTTATAATTCAATCAAAAAAGAAGTTGCTTCAAACAAACAAAACATATTTTCAATAAAAAAATCACTTCAATCAAAAAATAAACCTTTTCAATCATAGAAAAAATGTTTTTGAATGCAAAAAAATATTTGAGATTCAAAAAATTGCACTTGAACACTTTTTTTTTGATTGAAAATGTTTTCTTTGATTGAAGTAATCTTTTTTGTGTTTGGACCATGTTATGGGTAGGACATTTGTGTCTTAATTATTCAATCCCAAAAAAGTTGCTTCAATCAAAAAAAAAAACATTTTCAATCAAAAAAAAAATAATTTCAATCAAAGAAAAAACTGTTTAAATGCAAAAAAAAAAAAAATCATTTGAAGTGTTTTTTTTTTATTGAACTTTCTTTTTTTTTGAATGAAGTGAAAAAAGTTTTGAAGTCGTTTTTTTTTTAAATCATTTTGACACAAACGTACCGCAGTGGGGGCGGGTGCTTCCCCATTGGTCAGACATGCTTGAGTGACAAGTGTCTACACCAACGACGTCTTTCTGACAAGCAAGTCATGGTCGCCACTCGCCAGCGAGCCAGGAAGCAGTGGTGGAGTTGTTGGTAAGTAGATAAAACCGTATTAAAATGATTGGTGTCACGTTATTAGCCTACTCTGTTTGATATTTCGATTAAACATACAGCTTGCTAACTTAGCTCACGTTGACTAATTTGTGTGATGGTGTTAGATATCTGACGCCTCATATTGTCAGGCAGGCTAGCAGGGTGCGCTAACGGCTAATTGAATTGTTTATTTCACTTAAGTAACGTTACAGAGGCTTGCTATGTGCTAGTGCTATATTGTGTTATAATACGTAACGTCATTAGTGGTCAAACAACAGTCCACAGGCCAACTGTTGCCCACAGCGCTGCCTGTTTAGCAGCAACAGGTCATGCAGAGCCTGAGTCTATCTTCTCACACAGCCCACAGGATTACAGCTATTTGACCGTCCCGCTCTCTCTCTCGCTCACGGGTAGTGGTCTCCCCACCATCACAGTCAAATGCTCGCAGACACAGAGGCAGATGCTGTTATTTTGAGAGCGGGGCTTACATATGCCGTCCCGTACGGAAAATAATGTTGCATACCACCGGTAACATGAATATATATTCCGTTGCTCGGTGCGCAAACTAGCTGTGTCAGGCATTATTTATAAGTAGCCTAATGTCCTGCACAACTCCACATGGAAAACTGGCAGTTCAATGAAGTGATGCTTATTGTCTGACATAGTGTACAAGTAGTTACTAGCTTAAAGTATTGTGCCAATAATGATCCTTCTGGTAAATTTGGCATTCAGTTGAGACACAAAAGCTCTTAGTTTAATGAAAATCCTTGGAAAAGAAGACAAGATGGTTTGTTTAATTAGTATTCATTTATTTATATTTCTAATATCATATAGTATTGTCCTGTCAACCCATTACAAGTCTTGCCTTATTCAGTGTTGATTTATTGACATGTTTATGTAAGATGTTTTATTAGAAGGTGTGTGAGTGAAAGTTGTCTGAAGTTGTATTTTTCTATTTTATTGCAATGCTGATTGATAATGTAGGACTCTGGTCCTGGCTTGGCCTAAGTTTTGGTGTCTCTAGGTGCTGTGCTCTGTAGGCATGACACATTAATTTCTTTATGTGATACTTTATTTTTTGCATCAAATTATTTGAAGTATTGATAAGCAGTATTGATATCGATACAGGTATTGCTGCACTCTCAATTATAACTGCTCAATAGTGTCGTATGGTTACTTTTATTATACAAGCCATCAATTTTGATGGCTTGTTAGTGTAACCGTTAAGCATAATGGCATTAATGCTATATATAGCGTACATTTAGCCAGATATTTTTTATTTTGTTTTGTTTTTTTTTTAAAGTAGCTAACTAGCTAAAGCCTTAAGTAGCTGAAATTAAGTTGTCTCGTGTCTCTGTCTGCAGCAACACACACACACACACACACACACACACACACACACACACACACACACACACACACACACACACACACACACACACACACACACACACACACACACACACACACAGACAACGATAGCTACCTACATTAACTGCAACATCTTTCCAGGCAGCAGATGGACTAATTGTTTTTCCTGTTGATCAAATTATGTTTTTTTAGGCCAAGAACTCCACTAAAACTTTTTGGAACAGGATTGCTTAATAAAGGTAAGAATGGATGGGTAGATTTTATTTATGGTTTTGCTCTTTTTATGTGTCCGGTGTATTGTAGGTCATAACCATTTTCACAACAGCCATCTTTTCTCCCTCCCATTTAGAAAGACCAATACTACACATCACCTCTTGTGCATGTCTTCATGGCAAGGCGATTATCACATACTCAGGTTACACTCCACTTGCTGTTAACTGGATTCACACTTTTTAATCTTTTTAAAAATATATATATATATATATTAGTCTTTTTAGACTCTACCTGCTTCATCTAAAGTGATTGATGGTGTTATTGTTGATAACAGTGGTTAACTTAGGATCTAATCTCTCATCCCAGTATGACGAGCAGGCAGCCACTGCCGCTGCGCAGACTTTTCTGTCAGTGCTTAATCGCACCATAGAAGAACCCAGGCAGAGGAGTCAGGACATGCCTACTCCTTCAACTGTACAAAACGAGATGTCCAGGTAGTGTAGCCAGCCAGCAGTAGTGCATTTATTTTTCAAGTCAGCCATGCGGTATCAGAGCTGAGGGTGTAGCAACAATAGTCTTGACTCAAATGCACGACTCAAACACAGCGTTAGGCAGGGTAACAGTCTTTACTGGAAAAACAGGTTCGGTACACAAGTAATCCATCAGCGGGGGCAAACAAACCAGACAGGGATCAGGCAAAGGCGAGGTCAACCAGAACACAGGCAGGGGTCAATACCAAGGAACTAGAAAATACTACAGAGCAATAAAGGCTATGAAGTAACGCACGGGGACAAAAAGACGAACTGGCAACGGACAGGGGAAACACAGGGACTATATATACACACACACAGAACAGGTGAAAGTATTGAGGGTGGGGACAGACAATCAAGGAGGAGGACGAAACCACACGAGGAGGGAAGGGGAATCTGAAACGAGAGGAGAAGTCAATACAACAAGATGACACAGGAAACAGAACTATAACATGGACCGAGTCATGACATGCAGGTTGTAGGGGATTTGTGAAATGTTATTCCACATACACAGCCATCCCATGCAAATTTAATTTTTTACTGACCCCTTTTTGTAAAATATTACAAATCTATTTTACAAACAAGGGTCTCACATTTTTTTACTTTTTTGCAGATCATTCCCTGGATTTTTCAAAAGAAAAAGGGGTCAGTAAAAAATTAAATTTGCATGGGATGGCTGTGTATGTGGAATAACATTTCACAAATCCCCTACAACCTGCATGTCATGACTCGGTCCATGTTATAGTTCTGTTTCCTGTGTCATCTTGTTGTATTGACTTCTCCTCTCGTTTCAGATTCCCCTTCCCTCCTCGTGTGGTTTCGTCCTCCTCCTTGATTGTCTGTCCCCACCCTCAATACTTTCACCTGTTCTGTGTGTGTGTATATATAGTCCCTGTGTTTCCCCTGTCCGTTGCCAGTTCGTCTTTTTGTCCCCGTGCGTTACTTCATAGCCTTTATTGCTCTGTAGTATTTTCTAGTTCCTTGGTATTGACCCCTGCCTGTGTTCTGGTTGACCTCGCCTTTGCCTGATCCCTGTCTGGTTTGTTTGCCCCCGCTGATGGATTACTTGTGTACCGAACCTGTTTTTCCAGTAAAGACTGTTACCCTGCCTAACGCTGTGTTTGAGTCGTGCATTTGAGTCAAGACTATTGTTGCTACACCCTCAGCTCTGATACCGCATGGCTGACTTGAAAAATAAATGCACTACTGCTGGCTGGCTACACTACCTGGACATCTCGTTTTGTACAGTTGAAGGAGTAGGCATGTCCTGACTCCTCTGCCTGGGTTCTTCTATGGTGCGATTAAGCACTGACAGAAAAGTCTGCGCAGCGGCAGTGGCTGCCTGCTCGTCATACTGGGATGAGAGATTAGATCCTAAGTTAACCACTGTTATCAACAATAACACCATCAATCACTTTAGATGAAGCAGGTAGAGTCTAAAAAGACTAATATATATATATATATATTTTTAAAAAGATTAAAAAGTGTGAATCCAGTTAACAGCAAGTGGAGTGTAACCTGAGTATGTGATAATCGCCTTGCCATGAAGACATGCACAAGAGGTGATGTGTAGTATTGGTCTTTCTAAATGGGAGGGAGAAAAGATGGCTGTTGTGAAAATGGTTATGACCTACAATACACCGGACACATAAAAAGAGCAAAACCATAAATAAAATCTACCCATCCATTCTTACCTTTATTAAGCAATCCTGTTCCAAAAAGTTTTAGTGGAGTTCTTGGCCTAAAAAAACATAATTTGATCAACAGGAAAAACAATTAGTCCATCTGCTGCCTGGAAAGATGTTGCAGTTAATGTAGGTAGCTATCGTTGTCTGTGTGTGTGTGTGTGTGTGTGTGTGTGTGTGTGTGTGTGTGTGTGTGTGTGTGTGTGTGTGTGTGTGTGTTGCTGCAGACAGAGACACGAGACAACTTAATTTCAGCTACTTAAGGCTTTAGCTAGTTAGCTACTTTAAAAAAAAAACAAAACAAAATAAAAAATATCTGGCTAAATGTACGCTATATATAGCATTAATGCCATTATGCTTAACGGTTACACTAACAAGCCATCAAAATTGATGGCTTGTATAATAAAAGTAACCATACGACACTATTGAGCAGTTATAATTGAGAGTGCAGCAATACCTGTATCGATATCAATACTGCTTATCAATACTTCAAATAATTTGATGCAAAAAATAAAGTATCACATAAAGAAATTAATGTGTCATGCCTACAGAGCACAGCACCTAGAGACACCAAAACTTAGGCCAAGCCAGGACCAGAGTCCTACATTATCAATCAGCATTGCAATAAAATAGAAAAATACAACTTCAGACAACTTTCACTCACACACCTTCTAATAAAACATCTTACATAAACATGTCAATAAATCAACACTGAATAAGGCAAGACTTGTAATGGGTTGACAGGACAATACTATATGATATTAGAAATATAAATAAATGAATACTAATTAAACAAACCATCTTGTCTTCTTTTCCAAGGATTTTCATTAAACTAAGAGCTTTTGTGTCTCAACTGAATGCCAAATTTACCAGAAGGATCATTATTGGCACAATACTTTAAGCTAGTAACTACTTGTACACTATGTCAGACAATAAGCATCACTTCATTGAACTGCCAGTTTTCCATGTGGAGTTGTGCAGGACATTAGGCTACTTATAAATAATGCCTGACACAGCTAGTTTGCGCACCGAGCAACGGAATATATATTCATGTTACCGGTGGTATGCAACATTATTTTCCGTACGGGACGGCATATGTAAGCCCCGCTCTCAAAATAACAGCATCTGCCTCTGTGTCTGCGAGCATTTGACTGTGATGGTGGGGAGACCACTACCCGTGAGCGAGAGAGAGAGCGGGACGGTCAAATAGCTGTAATCCTGTGGGCTGTGTGAGAAGATAGACTCAGGCTCTGCATGACCTGTTGCTGCTAAACAGGCAGCGCTGTGGGCAACAGTTGGCCTGTGGACTGTTGTTTGACCACTAATGACGTTACGTATTATAACACAATATAGCACTAGCACATAGCAAGCCTCTGTAACGTTACTTAAGTGAAATAAACAATTCAATTAGCCGTTAGCGCACCCTGCTAGCCTGCCTGACAATATGAGGCGTCAGATATCTAACACCATCACACAAATTAGTCAACGTGAGCTAAGTTAGCAAGCTGTATGTTTAATCGAAATATCAAACAGAGTAGGCTAATAACGTGACACCAATCATTTTAATACGGTTTTATCTACTTACCAACAACTCCACCACTGCTTCCTGGCTCGCTGGCGAGTGGCGACCATGACTTGCTTGTCAGAAAGACGTCGTTGGTGTAGACACTTGTCACTCAAGCATGTCTGACCAATGGGGAAGCACCCGCCCCCACTGCGGTACGTTTGTGTCAAAATGATTTAAAAAAAAAACGACTTCAAAACTTTTTTCACTTCATTCAAAAAAAAAGAAAGTTCAATAAAAAAAAAACACTTCAAATGATTTTTTTTTTTTTTGCATTTAAACAGTTTTTTCTTTGATTGAAATTATTTTTTTTTTGATTGAAAATGTTTTTTTTTTTGATTGAAGCAACTTTTTTGGGATTGAATAATTAAGACACAAATGTCCTACCCATAACATGGTCCAAACACAAAAAAGATTACTTCAATCAAAGAAAACATTTTCAATCAAAAAAAAAGTGTTCAAGTGCAATTTTTTGAATCTCAAATATTTTTTTGCATTCAAAAACATTTTTTCTATGATTGAAAAGGTTTATTTTTTGATTGAAGTGATTTTTTTATTGAAAATATGTTTTGTTTGTTTGAAGCAACTTCTTTTTTGATTGAATTATAAAGACACAAATGTCCTACCCATAATATGGCCCAAACACAAAACAACAATACTTCAATCAAAAAAGTTGCTTCAAACAAAAAAACCTTCACTTCTATCAAAAAAAACATTTTCAAGCAAAAAAAAATAGTGTTCAAATGCATTTTTTTGAGTCTCAAATATATTTTTGCATTCAAACACTTTTTTTCTTTGATTGAAACGGTTTTTTTTTGATTGAAAATATATTTTTTGATTGAAGCAACCTTTTTTTTGATTGAATAATAAAGACACAAATCTACCTCCATATGTAACGATACACAAAACTGACGGTTCGGTACGTCCCACGGTTTTGACGTCTCGGTTCGGTTCGGTTCGGTTCATTTAGGTGGAGTGGGGGGTTTAGAAAGCTAAAATTGTTTTTGTTTTTAAACAGATAATTTAATTAACAAATTGTGTCCTTGTCTTTAAATTAATTCAATTACAAGTAAACGTTTCGCAAGGATAAAACTAATTATCTGCTAATGCTGTAAACTATATAGGAGCCCTTACTTGCACATTACTATAACATTAAAGCTTAACAACAGAGCCAAGACTTTTAGCCTAAATTCAGTTGCTATTTATTTTTAGATATAATAATAATCAACACTCAAGTAACAAATTGTATGAAAACATGTAAACTGCACATAAGGCAGTTTTTACATTAACATATGTTTTTACTCTAATTTATTATTGAAATATAATAATTTACACAGTTGCTGTCATTTTCATGACAGATATTTTAAACATACATAAAATAATCAAGATGTCATTAACAGGTTAAGTAAAATATAATATATAGGCTAATATAGTGCATTTATTTAGTGAAAGAGTTCATTTCCTTAGCAAACCAACAAGCTGTGGACACTGAATGACTTGCCTGAGGTAAATAAAGCTATGTGAAAAAAGAAGCGTTTTATTGACATATTTCCGCTGTTGAAACACTGACTGAGCGATTACACGAGTTATGATGCCTTTCAGTAAGTATACTGTATCTTTCAACATACCTTCAGGTGTCCATTCATGTTTATTCTGTAACTGAGGAAGAGAATCGCGTTTACTCGCGCTCCGCGCTGCCGCTTGAAATGAGGAGCCTAGTAGCCTACGGTGATCTGTCACGCCACATCAAAGAGCGCCAAAACGACATTTAATGTTTGAATTTCGTCATCAAATAGACAGAATTTGAAAGATTACACCTTGCTTATTATCGAATGTAACAAAACACTGAGCTTATTGCGATTAAATGTGGTTAATGGTGGTTAGGCAACGCTGTATTCGTTGTGTACACATAAGACATGAGGTCCAATGAGCCGGGACAGCAGGGGGCGGGGCAGCAGGGGGCGGGGCGGGCGTGTTCGGTACGCCATGAGAGTATCGCGATTCGTATCGTGGGTGGTGTATCGCGGTTTTTCGGTTCGGTTCGAATATCGTTACACCCCTAATTTTTATTGCACAGTCCACGGGAAATGCCTCATTCTGAAATGTGTTAACTTTCAAGGTTGTTTTCTACCTGCACAAAACAGCGAGCAGCAAATGTAACCAGGTCACCATTTTGCCTTGAAAGTGATGTTTATACTGATGATGGAGAAAATCATCATCCTTGCATCATGAACAACTTAGGTGATAAACAATGACAAATTACTTATGTGAAAAAAGCATTGCATACAGACGATGGAAAATGGAAATGCCTGTGTCAAAATTGAAAGCACAGGATGGTATCAGAAAGAATATGGCGTTTCAAAAGTAGGGCTGGCCACCCATTTTAAGCCCAAAGTTGTTTGGAAGAATTGTGCACAATGCATCATTTACTTCATTTCAGTTCAGGAGTGTGAATTTAAATTAAATAGGCCATTCGAAGAAAATCAATACGCTCAGGAGAAATTTCATTAGTCCAAAAACAAGTTTAGAGTTACATCATTAATGTTAATCATCATTATCATTAATGTCTATTTATGCTTATTAATTTATGTGAAATTTCTTAAATATCTTTTTGACAGTAAATGTTTACCCTTTTCAGTGTTCCACCACAGTTCATAAAGTGGCTGTATTATTTTATGTAATTTAATATTAAATAGGCTAATTAGATTAAAAATGCAATAGGTGCATTACAAATATCATTACTCCTTATGGTTGCATAAAGTTACATCTTAATTTTAGACATACATTTTTATTTAAATTTAGTCCATTTTAAGTAATAGCTCAGTTATACTCTTATACTAGCCTACATGTTTGCACACTAATGCAATGAAGTTACTCTTTAGTTGTATCCACAAAAACTTAAACAATAGAAACTGTCTATCATAAGTGAATGTTACACACTAACAGGTCTTTCCATTTACTAAAAATAAATATTAATGCATCACTTGATTTCAACATTTACTTTCTAAATTCAGTCCTACTCAAAGCATGCTAGTAATAAAAAAATGATTTAAAAAACACAGCCCAGTTTTAGTTAATTCAACAAAAATAATTAATGTAGTCCGAACACAAAAGTAAGCTTCACTTTTACGTAGTTAAGTCAACGCAATGAAATTAAGTTAAAGGGCACCTATTATGCAAAATTCACTTTTACATGGTGTTTGAACATAAATGTGTGTTGGCAGTGTCTGTACACAACCACCCTATAATGATAAAAAATCCACCCAGTGCTTTTTTTTTATAATCCCCATAAATCATAAGCACTGTCTCAGAACGAGCTGTTCTCAGATTTGGGGCAATGTGACGTCACTTTGCACAGGCCCATCCCACGACTGTTGATTGACACTGCAGTTTGAGCATAGATCCGCCCTGAGCGAGCTGGACACAGTCTGCCATTGTTTCGACGCTGGAGCAACTGTAGTTGACAAGAATGTCTCCTGACCTAAGCGATTGAGGTGTTTTGTTGTTGGATGTAAGAATGAACATAGCAGTCTTTATTTACTCTCGTTGTTACTCGAGAATGGATCTGTACCAACTGTTCGTGATCCAGCTTACAGTCTCCGGAGCAATAGGCCTAACGTTACTGATCACGGCAGAAATTACAGTTAGAGCGCGCTCTTTATGACAGCTCATCGAGTCGTTTTACGGATATACAGTGTACCAGTTTATTAAGCACCCACTGAAAAGGTGTGTATATATTTGTTTACTGTTAGTTGTAACAAGTGTTTTGTGTACTTCGCTGTGTATATGTTCCATGAAAATGAAAGGGAGAGAGAGAGTTTTGGATAAGACTTTAATGCTCACATCTTATACTGTGTTTATTCAGCTCTTACTGTGATTCTCTGGAGTAAAACTAACGCTCATCTTTTGTGTGATGTACAATAAACTTCATTGAACTCATCAGTATATTTTGGTCATCATTCGGACGAGGTCTGCTACAGCAGGCTTGTATTAATAGTGGATAAAAGCAGATGACAAATAAGTAACCATAATTAAGCTAAACTATACCTGTTCAATCTCCATACAGCATATATTCTCTGGCTCTGTGGACATTATTGTCCGACTCCGAGTCGAAATGAACACCGCTACTGAGAGTTTCTGTTTTGATATTATCAGATGAGATTGTCCTGGCTCTGAGCGCGAGCTCGTGAGGCTCCGCCTTTTGAGGGCCGGTGTGGTGAACAAATGAGTCCTATTGAAGAGATGAGTCCGAGCTTAGTACCCCATTAGTATGCCAGTAGTATGCCTGATCCAAATCTGTTCTTGCTATAACTTGTAGCTAACGTGAGCTGTCTGAACTGTTAATAAGAAAAATAGTAATATATACACAAATAAACATAATTTTTTGAAAATGCTGTGAATACGGTAAGGCAGTATCAGGGCAGTATAAACTCAGGTAAAGCTCAGCTAGCATGTTCATCGGATAACGTTAGCTGTATGCTATGCTACTATCTAAGCTAATTAAAAACATACTAACAACGAGAAATGTTTAATTTCACAATCTATAGCTTCGGTTAAATACTAGTATATGAAAAGTATAAGTTAAAATACATTAATGACTCGTTATAACGTAGTACAAACGTCTTCTATAATAAAGTGATTTTGTATGATTTGTAACCAGGCACTAAAGCGATTACCCATAAAACGTGCTTTGAACCAATCGGATTGCTTGGGTCCTAAGCTCGGACTCATCTCTTCAGTAGGACTCAAAGATATCATATATAAACGCTAGATGTCTTATGGCACAGTCACTTCCGGCATCACCGTTCGGCCATCTTGTCACAGTGAAGCTGTGAATTAAGGTGAGTGATCAGCATGCACACAAATCCTCTTATCTCGCTGAAATCTTGATGGATTTACAAACGGTTTGGTTTCTTATTAACGTGGCTATAATTCCGAATGCTTGAACATGTATGTTATAATTATTCATTATTCATTATGTATGCAGTGTATGTGGCAGTGTCATAACTACATCTCTGACGTTTATAACAAACCAAACCGTTTGAAAATCGGTAGAAAATTGAGCAAGTTATGGTTATTTAAAAGTACATGCACCATTAAACGAGTGAGCGACATAGACAGTATATAAACTGGACACAGCGACCCCATAGGTTTCAACGGAGAAAAGTGAAGCAAATTAGAAGCACTCATTTCCTGATTGCCGAGCGAACTGCCCAGACTCAAACTGAGCTTGATGACGTGGATGTGACGTGAGCAGCCTGTCTGACAGTTGTAAGTCTTCTAGGAGCTGTGCCAAGAGAAATCTGAATCATTCCCTTCCGAAACTTGCAGAGACGTAGAGCGTGAGTAGGAGCTGTCCATGAGCTAGGAGCAGGAGCAACTTTATGACTCTCTATGGGCTTCTCCCTTGACTTTATCAGACTTTATACCTCCACGTCCCCCCGATTGACTGCGAGCTTTTCCTCCTGTCTCTACGGTAATTTCCAGAGAGTCGCGTGGTTATGACGCAATCGTTAGCATGTTTTTACAAAAACTGCTTCTACGTGGCCATAACATAAGATACAAGGTAATGGAGCATTTTATACATTGTCGTGTTTCTTTAGAAATAAATAATGGACAAATGGAGTCTTTAAACGCCTCAGATGTAAAGTTATTCGCTGTCAAAGTGACGCCAAAATGAATGGGAGTCAATGGGATGCTAACAGCAGGTGAAGGCTTGTTAGCCAATGGCGGCCGCCGGGGGTGGTACGGAAATCGAGAGCTCGATTACCCCCCTGGTGAGCGAGCACACTGTGGCAAGATGGCCGCCACGTGCGGACGTCAACCTCCATTGGCCAGCAGTGCGCACGAGACATCTAGCCTTTATATATGATATCTATGGTAGGACTCATAGACATAATAAATAGATAGACGCCCTATTGGCCGCTGGATCGTACGTCAACGGCGCCGCCATACTGCGGAGGGAAACTTTCCCATATCTCTCATAACGAGAATTGAGAAAAATGCCTATTTCGTGTGCTGCTTGGGGCTTTACAAATTGCCACACAATTGAAAACAGGTCTCAGGGAATTACCTTTCACAAGCAAAACTGAAAATGTGTTTCTGGTTGTATTTTATTTACTATTTTTATTTTCAGAGGAGAAAGGCCGCGAAATTTAAAAATACTACTGTTATTGTGTCACGAAATGTAGTTTTAAGATTTTTTCAGTCGACAATGTAGTTGTTTAAAGCTCAAATCTGTGGTTTATTTATAAAGATAGCGCCTATTTAAAAATGTTATCTGACGGTTTCGGAGTTGTGAGATCCAGCGATCACCGGGCGCTTAGCGCTCATGTACCCCGCCGAGAACAGCCTTACCTCGGCTAGTGCTTCTGACGTTCGCCGCTGGATCTGATGTCTTTAGTCTAGTGGTTAAACATGAGAATAATTCGTCTTGTGTATATCTAACGGGCGATCTTTGGTCTCATTAATTTATCATTTGTTCCTTGGCAAATCGTTTTGGCTGAGGGCAAAGTGAAGTTTCATAACTTTATATATTTAGGCTATTTAACTTTAACGTTGTAGCCTGTTGTATGTTTGACTGAATCGTTTACTTTAGTTCTTGACTTGTATAGCTTCTTATACCTTTTAAAAACTGAAATTTAACAAAAAGGGGCAGGGTTGCGTCATTTTATTTGATATAGCCTATGTAAGAATATTTTAAAAGATATAAATTTACATTATTTATTATTGTTTTTATAATAATATACCACTTGCGATTATCAATCTATTATAGTTATGCTGTTAAATTATTGTACTATTCATAGTAACTATTTAACTTATTATTTTTTATTGTCTATATTCTGTAATTGATATTTCATATTCTATTGCTATTATTATAGTATTATACATAAACTATATGCTATTATCAATATATTATTATTATTATTATTATAATATTATAGTATGCTACTTATGATATTATATAATTATACTTTTCATAACTATTGTATTTGCTGTATAGGCTACTGTTTGTTTATTTATTGACTAAACTATTTACTATTAGCCTACTTCTCACTTTATCTTATATTTACTATTTGCATTGCACTGTAGTTGTACCATATCATTTGTAGCCTATTACCATAAAGGATCCATCAGTTATCTTTGTTATTGCTAAAATCCGGTCAATGACAGAACATGCTTTTTCCACAATAAGAAAACTTTATTTAATTTAATGTGAAAAATAAATTATATGTCAGTATGGGGGTGTTCACAATTCTTATCCAAGAATAAAAAGCCAAATACATGACAAGCCTGAGCTTTGGCCATTCCTTATTAAAAAGATTTTAAATAACTAGAGATGGAACCTTTTTGTACACCACATACAAACCACTGAAATTGGTTGATACATTTTTTTTTTTTTTTGGGGGGGGGGGGGGGGGGTATCCAGAAAAACCACAGCTCACCTGTTTACTTGCATTTGATTTCAGCGCAGTCTTGCCCTCCGCAAAATGGCAGACGCATTGACGTATCACAGCAACGTTCCAAAGTGGCCAATAGGGCGTCTATGTATTTATAATGTCTATGGTAGGACTCATTTGTTCACCACACCGGCAGCAGCAGTTCATTTGCATTTAAAGGGATACACACTAAAACGGCGCGTTTTTCTGAGCCCCAAAAAATGACAATTTAAACATGCTGTAAAAAAAAATATCTGTGGGGTATATTGAGCTAAAACTTCACATACATACTCTGGGGACATCAGAGACTTATTTTACATCTTGTGAAAAGGGTCATAATAGGTGGCCTTTAACACAATGTTCAGCATTGCATTGCTTTCGCTAATTTTCATTAAATAAATTGTACAAGCAGCATTTTTTTTTTTTTTTACTGTGTTTAGTTAAATACAACTTTTGTGCACATTTACTGTATGTTCACACCGCCGCCGGCGAGAGCGGCAAAATTCACTCTTGCCGCCCTGCCACCGACGCCGTAGAAAGATTCGGGGACGCTCTGACGTAGATTAGAATGCGTGATTTTTTTCCTCTCAGGCGGAGGACTTCTACATTCCGATTGGTTGCCACTGGTTACCGCCGAACCGCGTCATAGCTTATTACCATAAAGTTGACTTGATTTCAACTCCTCTCGCCGCTCTCGCCGCTCTCGCCGTCCAAGACGCGCCGCGCCGCCCTCGCCGGAGCTCGCCGCCGGCTCTCATTGAAAATGAATGGCTTCCGGCCACTTTGACGCTCTCGCCGCCGGCGGTGTGAACGCACAGTTACACAATAATTATTACTAGGTGTTGATTCTGGGGTCATTGCTTGCAAAACAAAGTCCCTTTAATGATGCAATCACAGTAGTACTGTATAACATTTTAGGTCCCAATGAAGAAGAAAATGATTCAGAATCAAAATCAAAGTTAAATTTATTAAACTACATCCACTAAGGTACAAACAAAAGTGGGAGTCTACGAAACACAGTGCATAGCTCAAACAATACCAGACCACTGAATGAACCAAAATGAGGGACTTAAATACATAGTGATAATGAACAGAATACAAACAGGTTTGATCGTTAAATCAAATACTATAGTGACATACTAGTGGCGGGAAAATGAGAACAAAGGAAACAGGAAACCATAAGCAAACTAATGTCCTTGAAAACCAAACACAATACAGGTGTGACGTACTGCACCCATTAAGAAAGAGTTATTTTTCTTTGGCCGTGAAAATAACCTTTCTGAGAGTTGATAGACGATTATTACTAAGCTGCTGGACGAACAGGCTAATTGATTGCAATATTAATTCTGCTGCATCAAGTTAATTCTATTAACTGAACCAAATATTTAGAATTAATTATAACGAGTTATAAATAACTATTCATTATTCCCTTGACTTGAGCTAATTTGCTACAGTGCTACAGAAGAAAGAAGACACTTAAATGAATACTAAGAACTACAGTAGTAACATATCCACTAAATTGAGAAAACTAAGGGTCCATTTACACCACAACATCCCCATGTAAACAACAAAAACGTGAATTTGAGAAAGTGATGATGTCATGCGCATGCGTGTTAAGTGTCTGTAGTCACGTAGTGTTAATCTACAAAGTGACATCACCAACTGGCCTGTCCTACATAACAGCTGACTCTCTGTGGTCATTAAAAAACCCATGGCACTTATCCTAAAAGAGTAGGGGTGTAACCCCGGTGCCCTGGCCACATTCCACCCATTGGCCCTTGCCAATCATGGCCTCCTAATAATCCCCATCCACTGAATTGGCTCTATCACTCACTCTCACTCTCTCTCCTCGGTGCTGCACACTGGTGGTGGTTGAGGAGAGATCCCCTGTC
Source organism: Leuciscus leuciscus (assembly GCF_965113295.1). Taxonomy (NCBI): domain Eukaryota; kingdom Metazoa; phylum Chordata; class Actinopteri; order Cypriniformes; family Leuciscidae; genus Leuciscus; species Leuciscus leuciscus. The sequence goes on along the minus strand of NC_138734.1, from coordinate 8,352,129 downwards.
ATGATTGTAAAGCGCCTTTGGTGTACAGTAGTACATATGAAAGCGCTATATAAATGCCTCATTCATTCAACAGCATTTTTTGTCGTTTTCACAGATCCATGTGAACGGGGATCATTTTGACAACGTTGTTGTCAAAAGCAAAGCATTTCCATTTTTAGTACATTGTTGTCGTGTAAACGTACCCTAAGGGCTTAAATACACAGAGAATACATTCAACAGAACAAGGAATGTGTGAGAATAATTACAAACAATAAACTAGAACTCAGGCAGAACAGTGACAGAAAACTAAACTAAACAGGGCATGATTGTGACACATATGAAGAGTTTGAAAAGAGTTTCTTGCAAAAAAGTCCTTAATTTTGAAAAACAAAAATGTTTGTTTTCTACCTTAAATTAACATTAAATTGAAGTTCAAGAATCAAACTCAATTCAATTCATAGTAGCGGACAACCCATGGTGTTCTGCTCATCTAACATAAAGCAATAGCTGAGGCAAAGTTGCCTTTGGAATATCAATGCTTCTAATTCAGAGTCAACTTAAAAGCCTCAAAAAGAGAAAAGCAGGTTGAAAACAGACACCATGCATGTCAATGCCCACAACACAAACATATTGATATTTTAAAACTGAACTAACACATGATGAATGCGACAACAAACTTAGAACACTGATCCTCGGGTGAACAGATGCAGATGAAAACCGATCTGAAAGAATCAAATTATTTTCCAGATCGATATGGCTTTATTTAGTGTGTGTATTTAAATTAAAATGGGTTTTTAGAATCTATTTTTTCAGCCATTATCTCTTCTATTGTAATGAATACCAAATGGTCCAGAGGCCACAGCCAATCGATGCAGCTCTGCCTGAACTCTCTGCGCCTGTGAGGTTTATTCAAACACATCTGAGGTCAAAGCACTTAAAGGGTTAGTTCACCCAAAAATGAAAATTCTGTCAGTAATTACTCAGATAGCATGTAATCAATGAAACAATGTTGACTCATTGTTGATGCGTCAACACTAATTGCATTGAATTAATGTAACAAAGTGATGTTGCTTTAGTATCACTCTTGCACCCTCAGTTAATGGTGAAGCAATGTTGAGATTTCAACCAAAAATCAACAATAATATTACTGATTCAACATTACAAAGGGATATTTTATCAACATCACTTTTGCACCCTCAGTTAATGTTGAAACTATGTTGAACAAAAAAAATCGATGGTAATGCTATTGAATCAACATTACACTATGATTGATTATGCATCACCGATGCTGAATCAATATTGAAATTAACAAAAATAATCAATAGTAATATTGTTGAATCAACGTTACACTATGATGTTGAATCTGCATCACTGATGTTGAATCAACACTGAAATTAACAAAAATAATCATTGGTAATATTGTTGAATCAACGTTACACTATGATGTTGAATCTACATCACTGCTGTTGAATTAACACTGAATAGGGAATAGGACAAAAGCATTTCAACCTCTAAAAATAAAATTGGCTTCTGAAGCCTGATGTCATAACTACAGGTGGTCCAACGGTTCAGGTTTTTAAAAATCTGTCTTACATCAGACTACTGCCTCTTTTCCTTTGGGTTCTCTAAAAAATGTAAAAAGAAAGCAGGATGTTACTCAATAACAAGTCAATTTGGTTGTCATGCAGTCACATTCAAGAATGTTAATATAATAAACACAATGATTAACTTTTTTTAAAAAGTTGCTGAACACAAAATATTCTAACTACGATTATAGTATCGTTAAATTCTGTATATTGGATTTATTTTTCTAAAATCTATGTATGTTTCAATACCAAAAGAAAGCACTATGGCAGGGGTGTCCGATTTTATCTCCAGCCCTAATTAAACACACCTGAGGCAGGTAATCAAGCTAATCAAGGTCATTGGGATCAATGAAAACTTCCAGGCAGGTGTTGGAGCTAAACTCTTCATGAAGAGGAACAAACACCTATGAGCTATAGCCATTAAATATATCTCAGTTCATTTTCTGTGAAACTACATAGCATTCAAGTAACAAGTTTATCTTGTAGAATAAAAGAACTAGTTTTTTTCAATGAAAAATTCTTTAACAGGATAGTTCAGCCCGAAATGAAAATTCTGTCATCATTTACTCACCCTCAAGTTGTTCCAAACCTGTATGAGTTTAATTTCTTCTGTTGAACACAAAATAAGATATTTGAAAGAATTTTGGTAACCAGAAAGTTGACGGTGGCCATTGATTTCCACAGTAGGAAATAAATACCATGGAAGTCAATGGCTACCATCAACTGTCTGGTTACCAACATTCTTCACTCTATATTCTTTTCTGTGCAGCAGAAGAAAGAAATTCATACAGGTTTGGAACAACTTGAGGGTGAATAAATTATGACATAATTTTCATTTCGGGCTGAACTATCCCTTTAGAGCTGCAGATTAACCTTATGTTGACCTTAATCTCTTTAAATATCACAAAATAGCCATATCAGTCACTTTCTTAAGAAACACAAGATGTTTTTTGTTATTGTGTTTCAGTGGAAACAAGCTAAACTGAATGGAAATCAGTTACATTTCTCAAATTTAATACATATTCAGGAATATGAATGATTACCTGATTAAGCAGTGATAATGCACAGGATATAATCAAGTCCCAGGTCAGGTGATTATGCTGTCGACAACAACTCAGTGTATAATCAATGTCAGCATTATCAGGAGGGTGCTTCTCTCTTTTTTTAATGTTTTTTATTTTTATTGTCCATCTTCATCTGCCTTCACTCCTACTAAAGGAGCAATGTGCTCTGCAAGCAAGCACTTATGGATGCAAGACATGGGCTATGTTTGCAGTGTAACATTCTTGCTCAAGTTCATGTCTCCTGCACTTCAAGAAATCTGTTAAATGACGTTAGAACTTTATTCAGGAAATTCCTAATAAACTTTACTAAAGCAAGGTGTATTTTTTAAGAATGTAGAAAAATAGATGCTTTATTCAAATACTTTAATAACTTTTTAATCTAATTACAGTGAGTAACAATACAAATCAAAAGCAAATAAGCACGCAAAACAGAGGAACAGAGAAATAAGGTAGATGCACCATTGTTCGAAACTGTGCTAGAGAAGTCATGTGTATGTCAGGTGCTTCAACAAACAAGGCTTCTGTATAGGATGCACCTATGTTTTCTCTCTAATGAGGAAGCATTAGACTGCTGAGAAGTGCACATGCAAAACCAAAATGGGCTTTTACCAATCAGTGGCCAATTTCATAAATAACGACGTTATTCAACTATTCATTTTCTTCTGTGTGTAACAGCACAGCGCGTCTGGGTTGTACGTCAGAACGTAGGCTCACTATTGGCAAGCATCAAACACATCACACACATGACCAGCGTCGGCCAATAGTGAGCCTACGTTCTGACGTACAACCCAGAAGCGCTGTGCTTTTACACTACATCAACTGCTTAGGAGAATGACATGGAAGAGAAGAGATGGTTGAATAAAGTCGTTATTTTTGTTTGTTTTTGCGCACAAAAAGTATTCTCGTCGCTTGATAAACTTAATGTTGAGCCACTGTAGTCACTTGGACTATTTTAACAATGTCTTTACTAACTTTTCTGGGCTGGCAGATATCAATTACCTTGCAGTCTATGAAGGAGAGAGCCAGCGCTCAGATTTCATCAGAAATATCTTAATTTGTGTTCCGAAGATGAACGAAAGTCTTACGGGGTTGGAACAACATGAGGGTGAGTAATTACTGACAGAATTTTCATTTTTGGGTGAACTTTTAAGGCAAAGCCAGTGATTAAATGAATGGTTGCGCACAGGTGTGTTTACACAGGACTATAGTAAGCTGGATCTGTACGGCAGCTCTTGTGTATTCATGCGTAAGAGAGAGCTATTGATCAGATTAGCCTGTGGAGGTACATAGCGATTGGTTTGTCCTGATAAGCTGTCTCTTTCTCACCTTCTCTCTCTTTTTGTGGTCTGCTGAGAAATAGAGGTGGTTGGGTGAGGGAGGATTACTTCCTGAATCAGAACCCTGAGCCACAGCTGTATGTAATAGGGTCCAGGTGGACGTCTGGGAACAAAGATGAGATTATGAAAACAGACAGAGGGTCAAAAGAAGGAGACCTTTTCAATCAAGAACTGTGAAATGTTAAAACTCTAGACTCTGTTGCAGAGCGGCTCACACTCAGCATACAGTAGGACCTCTAGGAAAATTGCCATCCTTTGGTTTATGAGCTCCCAATTTCACTGCCAGGTTAGTATAATTTTATTATTTTAACTAAAATATGAACATTAATAACCTAACCTAATTTTTAAGTGTTAAAGCACATCCATGGCCATCTAGTACACAAAAGTATGTACAAACAAGAGTTCACTGTTAGTCACCAGCAGCACACCAGCTCCAGACAAACAATGATACTCAAAACTGTCCTGTTACAAGAGCTAACATGATAACAAAAGCATCATTTGGTTCTGTGATACATAGCAAAACCAATGTTACTCACATATGGAGAAAAAAAATGCAACCTCAGGCTTTCCCATTTAGGTCTCTCTTGCGCTGGAATGCTTTTCTAATCCTCAAACCACATACTCCAGCCAGTTGGCGAAAGAATTGGGGGATGAGAAGGGCAAGGTATTGCGTCACTCACTGTCAACCTAAACCTCTTGTAACATTTTGTTTGAGGAAACTGCTCTTTTGCTGAGATTTTGGGCACCGCTGGCTGTGGGACCAGCAACGGAACAGAAATAAATTATTTTTGAAAAAACAAAAGATTCTCCTCCCGGCCCTCCACCAGGAGAAGGAGTGGTGCATTCACCGTCTCCCGAAGAGCAGCTCCCTCCATCTCTGGGTTGCCCATCTCAAGGAAGGATTGGAAGGTTAGCGGGCGCCGAGACTGGCGGCATTACCTTTCTGTGGGGAGCTCGACGTTGCAGCTTAGGTGAAGGCTGCTGCTGTGGCCGTGACGGAGCAGATGTGGAGGCCGCAGGGGGACGCTCTCGGCAACAAGCAGGTTGGGGGGGCAGACGGATGGGTGTTGGCAGCAGCATCCCACTGCCGGGCAAAGTTCTTAACAGTGTCGCAGAAGAGGCCAGTCTAGGAGATGGGGGAGTTGAGAAAGTGAACTTTGTCGACCTCCTTCATCTCGGCCAGGTTCAGCCACAGATGGCGTTCCTGGACCACTAGCGTGGACATCGTCTGCCCCAGGGATTGCGCAATGACTTTCGTCACCCGGACGGCAAGGTCCATCGCTGTACACAGCTCCTGCATCAACCCAGGGTCAGAAATACCCTCATGCAGCATTTTTAGTGCCTTGGCCTGGTATACTCGCAGGAGGGCCATGGAGACGGCTTGTCCAGCGGCGCTGTGAGTGCAGCCGAGAACTTACAGGCCTTTGATGGGAGATGTGGACGACTCCGCCAGGTAGCAGCATTTTGCTGGCACAATGGTACTGGAATGACACTGTTCAGCACGCCACGCCCCGAGATACCAATCGCCCAACCGCGAAGGCTCCGGGTCAGACTCAAACAACACTACTCACCCTGAAGGAGGCAGCGCAGCCAAATCTTCATCCTCAGAGGACGCTAGCCCACCCTCTGAAAATTGCTCTTTTGATGTTGAAGCGCCCAGGGGAACAGCCGCTGCACTTAACCATGCACACACACATCAACCATGACCTCCGCTGGAACACGCCTTCACACCAACACACGAACAGCTTCCCTCTTGTTCTGTAGAAACTAAATGATGATTGAGAGCAGAGTGAAGACAAATGTCCACTTAGTGAAAGCTTAATGTGAGTATTTGCACGATGCCTTATACAGTGAGGAAAATAAGTATTTGAACACCCTGCTATTTTGCAAGTTCTCCCACTTAGAAATCATGGAGGGGTCTGAAATTGTCATCGTAGGTGCATGTCCACTGTGAGAGACATAATCTAAAAAAAAAATCCAGAAATCACAATGTATGATTTTTTAACTATTTATTTGTATGATACAGCTGCAAATAAGTATTTGAACACCTGAGAAAATCAATGTTAATATTTGGTACAGTAGCCTTTGTTTGCAATTACAGAGGTCAAACGTTTCCTGTAGTTTTTCACCAGGTTTGCACACACTGCAGGAGGGATTTTGGCCCACTCCTCCACACAGATCTTCTCTAGATCAGTCAGGTTTCTGGGCTGTCGCTGAGAAACACGGAGTTTGAGCTCCCTCCAAAGATTCTCTATTGGGTTTAGGTCTGGAGACTGGCTAGGCCACGCCAGAACCTTGATATGCTTCTTACAGAGCCACTCCTTGGTTATCCTGGCTGTGTGCTTCGGGTCATTGTCATGTTGGAAGACCCAGCCTCGACTCATCTTCAATGCTCTAACTGAGGGAAGGAGGTTGTTCCCCAAAATCTCGCAATACATGGCCCCGGTCATCCTCTCCTTAATACAGTGCAGTCGCCCTGTCCCATGTGCAGAAAAACACCCCCAAAGCATGATGCTACCACCCCCATGCTTCACAGTAGGGATGGTGTTCTTGGGATGGTACTCATCATTCTTCTTCCTCCAAACACGGTTAGTGGAATTATGACCAAAAAGTTCTATTTTGGTCTCATCTGACCACATGACTTTCTCCCATGACTCCTCTGGATCATCCAAATGGTCACTGGAAAACTTAAGACGGGCCTTGACATGTGCTGGTTTAAGCAGGGGAACCTTCTGTGCCATGCATGATTTCAAACCATGACGTCTTAGTGTATTACCAACAGTAACCTTGGAAACGGTGGTCCCAGCTCTTTTCAGGTCATTGACCAGCTCCTCCCGTGTAGTTCTGGGCTGATTTCTCACCTTTCTTAGGATCATTGAGACCCCACGAGGTGAGATCTTGCATGGAGCCCCAGTCCGAGGGAGATTGACAGTCATGTTTAGCTTCTTCCATTTTCTAATGATTGCTCCAACAGTGGACCTTTTTTCACCAAGCTGCTTGGCAATTTCCCTGTAGCCCTTTCCAGCCTTGTGGAGGTGTACAATTTTGTCTCTAGTGTCTTTGGACAGCTCTTTGGTCTTGGCCATGTTAGTAGTTGGATTCTTATTGATTGTATGGGGTGGACCGGTGTCTTTATGCAGCTAATGACCTCAAACAGGTGCATTTAATTTAGGATAATAAATGGAGTGGAGGTGGACATTTTAAAGGCAGACTAACAGGTCTTTGAGGGTCAGAATTCTAGCTGATAGACAGGTGTTCAAATACTTAAATTTGCAGCTGTATCATACAAATAAATAGTTAAAAAATCATATATTGTGATTTCTGGATTTTTTTTTATTTTTTATTATGTCTCTCACAGTGGACATGCACCTACGATGACAATTTCAGACCCCTCCATGATTTCCAAGTGGGAGAACTTGCAAAATAGCAGGGTGTTCAAATACTTATTTTCCTCACTGTATAACTGGAAGCAGGGAGCTGCTTGCGATGCAAATCTCACTCACCATTGGCTTGTTCTGTTACCACTCTAAGGTGATTGGGCTCTCAGATGAGATCCCAATTCGTCAGTTCAGTTCTGACGTGACTGACTGATAGGGAACAACTGTTATGTGTATCTTATGTTGTAACACATACTAGACATGGTGGAGAAATGTTAGTTCGGCCATTATGCATCTGTAATCCATCATTTTCTACACTGAACACCCTAAAATATCTGACTTCAAGGGATTTAGAGTGTGAGGGTGTGAGAACAGCATGCGGCCATCTTTGATTGAAGGATCCATTTGGCAGTCAAATACACACAGATATGATCAGACATGGCTTGAACTCTCCACATTAAAGCGTTATGGTGCCTCACAGGCAGATCTATTCTCATTCACCCCATGTATCAGGGATCGGTTACTCTAATGATGTTCCCACAAAGAAAAATTGCCCCCCTCCTCAGTTCCCTTTCCTCCCTCACAGACGGATCCACCTCCTCTCAGCACTCTGATTAGGATTTCCTTGTGCTGAAGACGCTCATAATGCGTGACTTATCACAATGAGCTTGCTCTAAACACAAGCCACCACAGACAACTGGTGAATGGAAATATAACTCCGACTGTCAGGGTTCAAGACCCTCATTATAAATTATTTAATAACATGGATATGGATACACCATTATAATCTCAGATGGACCACTGCACTCCTTGGCCTTCTGACCTCTGCAACAACATAAAATTCATTTTCAAATGGTTAGTATTAGTATTAGGTGTGTAGTCAAAGCGAATCATTTCTGTTTCGATAGTGGTATCAAAAGGAATTGCGAATATAACTTTATTTTAAAACTTGGTGGTGCTTGTCAAGGTAAATCGGCTGCCATGATGCTATAGTAGCACGTGTGGCAACGTGTTGCTATGTGTTTGCTAAGGTGTTCTGTGTGATTGTAGGTGTGTTTCTATGTGGTTGCTATGTGGTTGCTGTCTGGTCCAAATCAAAGGAGCCTTACTGTCTACAATGTAAGTCCATGGTTATTGTTTTGCCCATTTAAGTGCCCTTTATGTGAAGTGTGTAAAGTTGTGGTCACAGTCACACACTGTAAATTTTCACCTACAGTATTTCAACTTAAAAATGTAAGGCAGCAACTGAACTCAAGTTAAGTAGAATCAAATTGTCTGTACAAGTCATGTCAAATTATATTATATATATATAAAAAAATTGAAGTTAAATTGATTTGACCTTATAAAAGAACTTTGAAATTGCTAAAAAAAAAATTGATAAACTAAAGTAATGTTAAAACATATGTTGCCGTGAATTGTTGATCAAATCATTTTTTTAAAGCAGCATTTACCATTGTTCTTCAAATATTTACGGGTGAAATCCAGTCATTTATATAGGAATCCATGCAATTTTGTGTGAGGACACAGATTTCTCTGCGTTGACCAACAGAAAGCAGCTTGGTTTGAAAGTGACTTGTGTGAGCTGTGCTTCATAAATTACTGCACTATTGACAGTAGTGATCACACCTTAAAGGGTTAGTTCACCCCAAAATGATAATTCTGTCATTAATTACTCACCCTCATATCATTCCAAACCTGTAAGACTTTCATTCACAGTGTTGGGGAAGCTAGTTAAGATATAGGGGCCGTTTACACAAAACCTACTTTTTATGCGTGTTGGCTGTTCATTTACACAACAGTGGCATTGCTGGCTAGCCTGGTTAAAACCAGACCATTCTCAGTAGTAACTGAGTTATGGTCTGGCAAAGCTCCATAGACAAATCATTTCCAAAGGGGCGTCACCAATGGACGTCACTCAAATGCCTTTGGGCGCAGTTGGATAGACCTAAAACCAATCAGAGCGATCTTCATCGTGTAAAGCCATATGCTGCGTCCTAATTCGCCTAAGTTACACTATGCCATAAAAGTATGTACTCTTTTTGTGAAGAAAAGGTATTTACTTTTGAATGTGTAAGTTAGCAAAAAAGTAGGCAAGCTTTGGGACATACAACTTCGTCATCTTTATCGGACGGATCTGTCGCGTGCATCCTGTCACTTAAACTGCCCTGTCAATCATCGTGTCACAGTTAAAATCCTCTATTAAATCTAATTTAATTTCCTACCGTTTCAGAGAGAAATGTAGCACGTTCATCTGTCAGTGGGTCTTTCATGGAGACTGTCCTCATGTGTTTGCAATTTGAATATAATAATGCATTTAAAAGTTGAACGGACGTCGCTCAAATGCCTTTTGGGGCGCAATTGGATAGACCTAAAACCAATCAGAGCGATCGTCATTGTGTAAAGCCCGCCTCAGCGTTTCTGATTGGTGCCGCGATTTCGACGGATAAGAAATGGGCTTGAATGAGTTCTTTGCCAGGCTACTTCTCGAGCAAATCTGAATTTGCCGGAAGTTGTCTGGGTTTTCCCAGGCTAATTGCTGGCCTGAAAACGCACACTTTTAAAAAAAGTGCAATATAGATGGCATATAGACATCATCACAAGTGGTTATAATTACACAAATCAACACAAGATATTTTGTCATCATGAAAAATTAAGGTCATTTTTCATGATGGAAAGTTAAGGAAAAAAAAAAAACCTTCTTAAAGGAAGTAAAAATGGGCTTTATATGAGAGGAGAATATTCTAAAATTGGGATTACAGTGAATGTTTCTGGTTTTGTGAAGATGAAATTTACCCAGAAGACAAATTAGGCCTATGTAATTTGTGTCTACACAGTCATATGCGTTGGGCTTGAGTGTGCTGTGGTAAAATAATGTGTATGTGCGCAAGCGCTTAGTCTTTCTTTACAAAGTGACATCGCCAACTACTAGTCTAGCATGCATGCTACTTGTTGGAAAATAGTTATAGCTACTGAAAAATCTACACTGTTTTATAAGCAACTGTTCTACTGTCAAGCTACTGAAAAATTTAGTTGTTAAAGTTAGTAGCGTCTCTACCTGTAGATAACTACTCCCCAACACTGTCCGTTCATCTTTAGAACACAAATGAAGATATTTTCAATGAAATCAAGCTTTCTGTCCCTCCATTGACAGCCTACGCAACTACCACTTTCCAGCCCCAGAAAGGTAGTAAAGACGTCATTAAAGTAGGAGTGAACATGCTGATCGGAGAAGACGGTGTACTCGCGCCAGATGGACAAGTAGTTGAAGGCTTGTTAGGAACTTTAGTTTTAAGTTGGAGCTCCAGCCTTTTCAGACGGATTGCACGCTGAGTTTCAAGCTTGACTGTTTTTATGTGCATCCGCTGACTTTGGTACTGCTGCCGGCTTAGTTCCAACTCAAGTTCCTTCAACAATGGGTCTCGTGGAGATGGCAGCTCATCGGAATCTATGCTGAATGGTTCCTCTGGTTTTTGTCTGCGCCGCTCCCTCACCCACCGAACTGGGTTTTGGGTTTGAAACACCTTCTAGCTCGCCCTCCTCTGGCAAGATCAGATTTTCCATCATACGTTTCACAACCACTTCCTTAATCTCCCTCTTTACTGAACTCACTCAATCTATCTATCCATCTATCTTTTTTATTCAGTACATTTAGACATATTGAGATTGTGGTATTGTCTTTTTAAATTGTGACTGGCATACAATTACGCAGACCGCCAACCTAGCAGGCAGCTCATTTGAAAATGGTTATCGAACTTTTTGTGCAATTTCAATTCAGCAAGAATAAATATGTAATGAGATAAATGAAAACACTTCAGCCATCATTGTGTTCCCGCTGGTATGACGATGAGCTATACCTGCAGAATCACAATCACTTCATCTTAGCTCGCTCTTTCTTCTGGCCTTCTGGGAAATGCTTATCGGCCATTCTTCAGATTTGTTCTGTGTGACCTTCACAAACTACTTAGAAGAAGGTGGTAACTATAAAGCTCAGAGAATAAAAGTGAAAGCAAATGTGAACACAAACACACAAGTTGGTAAACCTATCATTATTATGAGGACATTCCATGAGTGTAATGGTTTTTATACTGCGCTAATTATATTTTCTAGCCCCTAACCCTACCTCTAAACTTACCCATCACAGTTAACTTTCTGCTTTTTTACATTCTTAATTTAAAAAAAAATCGTGTAGCATTTTTATTTAGCATTTTGAATTACAAGGACATCCTCATAATGTAGGGGACATGGCCTGAAACCTGAATACACACTACAATATAAGGAGGACTTTGTGTCCTCATAATGTAGATCAAACTAGTACACCCACCTTCAGACAGTAGCACTTTTAATGATCATATTACTCGTACACAGCATGTGCAAAGTTCCGCAATAAGCCTTTTAATTGGATTAGAGCAAATTACCATTTGTACTGTCAGCTTAGTTTTAGTCATGACGATAATCTTCTGATCCTGCCACTGCATAGACATTAATTACTGCCTAAGACAATGAACCTGAAATATAACATTGTATCTACTATTTTCCAGATCTAGATTATCATCTGCATGTTCATATCAAATCCTTCCAGACTGGTTCATTGCATTTACTTCAGGGTAAATCTCATGAAAACATGAATTCTTCATGTGAGTGAACAATTAAAAACAAATTAGAAAACTGTTAGTAACACTATAGTAAGATCTCAGTTACCATTAATGCATTAAATAAAATTAACTAACAAAAATCTATTTGATATAGTTTTTATTTATTTTTTGAAAATGTTAGTTAATAAAAATACAACTGGTCATTGTTAGTTAATGTCAGCTCAGGTACATTAAATAATATTAACATACAACTTTTGCTTTTAATAATGTCAGTGAAAGTTAATTCCAAAACATTTATTAGTCTAATGTTAACAAATGGAACATTATTATAAAATGTTACCATACTATTATTTTCTTTGTGAAAGAGAAAAATGACTCAGTGCACGTTTAAGTACAATATAATGCCTTATTTCGCTGAAAGAAAGAAATATGTGAGATTGACCCATGTAGTTTTCTCTTTCTAACAACAACAGGTACAGTATGATGAATTGATTCTGTAAATTAAAGACAAAAGACACAGCAGGAGCCCAAAAAAGCAAGCAAGTCAGACAGAATGACATCGATTGAATCATTTCAGCTTCAACTGTTGAATAGAGATATGGGATTTTCTCATGTTTCCTCTGCTCCAGCCTCCAGATATCATTGATCAGAATCAGAACAGAGATTTTAAGATGGGATAGATGAGTCCAATCAGAATGCTGGCATTCAAGACACAGCCTCCAGAGCTCAGCCTATCACCATACTGGTCCAGCAGCTGCAGAGCAATCCCATTGGTCCATCCAAATCCCAACTATGCCAAAGGAACAAGAGTGAGAGTTTGGATTATCAGTCACATTTCTTTGCACAAATCGTGTGGGACCAGATATTCGTCAAATTTTAATAAGGTTAGGGTTTCAGCAATTGAAATACTGATATAAAGTATAAAGTCTGATATAAAGACTTTCCATGATACATCTTATGAAATGTATTCTATGAACTTGGAATTTGATGATCTGAGCTTCTATTAATTTGCCATTTTTTCTCTAGACACTCTATTGGTCCTCAGGGTCTTGAAAAAAAAAAATGAGATTCTACATTTCAAGAATGGTTCTGCTCGTCTGAAGAACTCTAATTTACCCCTAATTCCTCCAGAGATTAAAATGTCTCCGAAGCGCTGTGCCCAGCTCGGTAGCAGATTTATGAATTTGAATATGTAAATATGAACAGGCCATTAATACCTGAACTTCATACTCGCCACCTCCTCCGGGCTTTCCATCACCGTTGACATTGTACTGTAACAAGAACATGGGGTGAAGAGAATTGCAGAGAAAAAGAGAGAGAGTGAGAGCGAGGAAGTTAAGTGAACACCAAGTCATAACGTATTAATTTACAATCAACATTTAAGAAAGCAGCATTTCCATTAATATTTAACATTTTTAGATCCATTTAAAGATGTGTCATTTGTGTGCATCATTAGCAGGAAATAATGGCTGTTCAGAATGGAATTTTACATTGAGCGTCATGCTGATCAGCTGAATATTGCTCACTTGTTATTCCACACTTTCACTTGTGAAATAAATGAATCGGGGCTGATGGTGAATAGCGAATTTCTATAATGGCTTTGGCAACTGACAACTTTTGCGTGATCTTGCTGCATAACAACACAACACACAAATAAGAGCAGCAAAGCTTTACCTTAAAACCGGAGTGACAAAGCAGTGTCAGACTCAAATACATTAAAAACAGTATCAAACTCCATTAGAACCAACCAACAGAAGCAACCATAAGAAGAGATCAATATACAAAAGAAAACAGGTAGGTTTTTAACAGACTTGAAAACAGACAGAGTAGGGGCCCTTCTAATCTCAAGAGGCAGGGTGTTCCAGAGTCGTGGCCCTGCCACCGCAAATGCACGCTCTCCTCTCCCGAGTCTAACGCGAGGGACTACCAGCAGAGCCTGGTCGTTGGATCTTAGGCTTCTGGAAGGAGTGTAAGGATGAGAGATAGGCAGGAACTAAGTTATGAAGAGATTTAAGAGATCTCTGTCGAACTGGCAGCCAGTGTAGAGATTTGAGAATATGAGAGATGTGGTCATATTTGCGACCCTTATGTAGAAGTCTGGCCGCTGCATTTTGGACAAACTGAAGACTTGATATACCGCAATATAAGGAATTGCAGTAATCTAGCAGAGATGTTATAAATGCATGAACAGCCATTTCCAGAGTTTTCGGGGTGAGAAAGCCTTTGATTTTAGCCAACAGACAAAGTTGGTAAAAACTGGAACTGATAACGGATGAGATCTTAACGGAAGTTCCACACCCCTGGGGATTTAAGAGCAGATAGACTAACTCTGGACTTACACACAGAGTTTTCATTTGGGCTGAAAATAATGACCTCAGTCTTGTCTTCATTTAGGAAGAGGACATTTTGGGCTAGCCATGCTTTAACCTCCTCTAAGAATCGCAGAAGAGAATTCATCGTTGTAGGGTTGTTTCTCTTGATTGGAATATAAATTTGAGTGTCGTCTGCGTAAAAATGAAAGGATACGCCATGACTCAAATAGCATTAAAATAGTGCCCAGAGGTAGCATGTATAGAGAAAATAGAGAAGGAGCCAAAATAGAGCCCTGTGGAAGACCACAGGTCAAGATGGTAAATGGTAAATGGAGAAATTACCCAATCTTTACTCTAAACTTTCTGTCAGACAAGGAATTAAAACAGCAAACATGAATATTAAAATCGCCCACCAGTAGGAAGCGATCATAGTTTGTGGCAATATTGCCGATAAGGTCAGTAAATTGCTGTATAAAATCCTTAGTAGAATGTGGAGGGTGGTATATCACCCCTAGACAGACAGGACCATTCCAGTCTAGGTGGAGAAGCTGAGCTTCAAAACTGGGGGAAACCGTTACAGGGACAAGCCAGCAGCGTGAGGAGAGAGTTATTTAAAATTGTTATAATCCCACCCCCGTGTCCATTCGGACAAGGAGAGTTAAAAAACGTACAGTTCGCTGGAACCAGTTCTGAGAGGGGAGTTAAATCACCAACCTTTATCCAGGATTCTGTGATGAACATAAAATCCAAGTTATGTGAAGAGTAGAAGTCATTTAATAAAAAGGTCTTATTCACCACAGAGCGGGCATTTATTAATGCCATCTTAGGTGGAGGAATAGTAACGCGAGATGAAGACGCTTTTCTCAATGAGCGCAGATTTCCGTGATTAACTCCTTGCCGCCGGGAGCAGAGGCCAACACTGTGAAGTCAGCCCGAGCGACAGGACTTATGGTGTAGGGGAAAAACAGGACGGAGCCGCCGGTAAACCGCATCTAGTGGGCGCCAGGCAGCAGAGCTGTACCGAAACGAAATGCCAGCTCGTAAATAAGCCTTGAGTTTCGCCACGTATCCTCCGCAGGTTCCTCGTTTTCTCCGTGAGGTGTTGAGCGGCCACCGGCGGATATCATGCAAGATGACCGTTCGGAGTGGCTCGTGCGATTTGTAGAAGGGGCAGTCCACGATAGTGGTGTGAGAGTTCGTGAATGATCCACAACAGAGGAGAGGATGTCTAGGAGAGCTTGATTGGCATAGACTAGACGCGTACAGCAGGTTACAGACACAGCAAACAAGCAGAGAAGAAACCACGAGAGCAACAGATGGCAAGCCAAACACACAGGCGCCATCTTGAAAAAGATAATGTGAAGTGACCTGTCACGACTATCTGAAATCGGCACCTATTCCAAAATATGTAATTTCATTATTACCTACATTACTCCACTAATATAGTCCACTGAATGAGTGAATGAAAATGAAGCAAATTTGGGCACTGAATGCCCTGCGGACTGTATTTTCTGGTGAGATGCAGGAATTAACAATTCATCAGTGCATGTGTATTCTCTAGGAGCTAGCAGTTGAGCGTTCATCAGATGGACAATCATTACTGTGGTGCATTCTGGGATCGAATGAATGCTCTCAATAGCTGGTTTTAAACACCACTACAAATGGTTGTTTGTTCCCTCAAATACTGCACTATATAAGAATATAGGGGGTGATTTTGGAGACAGCCCAGAGTGAATTTTAGTGGACTTAACCTTCTCAAACATGGCCTCATATTTGATGTACGCCCGCCAGTTGGTCTGGATCCACCGTTGGGCCAAACTGAAGGCGAGCTCTTTAGCGTGGGCTGAATCGAGCCCAGAGAGACCTGCAAAGACATGATGGATGGGGTGACAAGTGGGTGGGTCATTTAAATGGCAAATTCACCAACTACTGAGAATCATTAATCACATCTTAATAGTCACTTCCAAAACTCACAGACAAGATATGACAGCAGGCAAATTGAATTTTGAAGGGAAAAATGTGATTTAGTTCACATATTGAACAGACTGAAGATTCTTCAAACACACTGCTTCAAGTTATAGCTGAAGTGGCTGATGTGCAAAATGTGTGTTTGATGCTGATGCATTACAGCCTGCGCCGTGCATTTGGATAAACAGTACACTGCTGTCAGGAGTTGGAAGAGAACCAAACTGTTATTTTCTACAGGATCACACATTTTTCAAGGATGTTCTCTCCCAACCATTTGGTTCCCAGGATTTTCAGTGAGAAAAACGCAGATCTTCATCTGCCACTTGATAGAAGCAAGCCAAATTCGGTAGATGCCAAAAATTTGCATTACATGGCGTCGTCCTCAAAAACTATGAACAAACTACATAAAAACTGTAAAAACTGTTCTGGTGCCCAATCCTGTTCCTGGCAATAACTTCCTTATTGTGTCTTTATCCATGTCACGTTGATCAATACGCCATTTCATATTGCATTTTTATTGGCTGTATGACGTAGGACCACAGTTTAGGAGCCACGACCACAGAAATCGCCACAATTGGTCATCTTTCATCTGGGACAGCTCAAAATCATACAATATGTCCCGGGAATAAAGTGGACCTTCGAAATAAAGTGCACCCCAAAAAAACCCCCATAAAAATAAGAGGAAAACTGCAATTGTAATGGCATACAGTGTTGATTTACCACTTTATGTCCAAAGTAAAATATAATAAACAATGACCTATAGAAGTATTGGCTACCGGTCAACATTAACGAATATCCTGCACTTTCTTAGAAGGGTGAATCATGTGCAATAAAACCAAGAACATGTATTTAGAAAGTAAATAGGGTCCATTTAAGTTACATACAGTGCCAAATAGTATAAATTGCTTTATGTGAGTGTAAATTAGGTAAGTACATGTAAGTGTCCATAGTCTAAAATAAAGTGCAACCATATTTGTAATAGTTTTAGTAAACAATAATAACCCCAAGAAAGTACTGGGTAATATAAGGTGGGTTAAGGATAGGATTAGGGGAAGGTTCAGGGTTAGTTCCTGGTTATTACCCAGTTATTGTAATAACTATAAAAAGAACATAGTATATACATGGGGAACAGGGCTATACAATAAAGTGCTACCAAAAACATTTGTTAATTGAAATAAAGCTGAAATAAAATATATTTAGAAAAACTTACACTGAATGAAAATGTTGCCTTGGCAATAAACAAACAAGTTTAAGTTGAAGCACTAACTTTTTTTGTCAAAACGTAACCATTATATAGCCGAGCTCTTTATGTAAAATTGGATGTATAAATATGTACAACTTTATACGCATTCATACAGTATACTTGTTTAGGCAGATATTTTCTATACATTATATATTAACCTCTTGATTGCTTTAATTGTTGCAATTGTTTCAAAATGAAAACTATATTATCGCCCAGTTTTAACATGTGACTGTAGATATTATATACATTAACATTGTGATTTTCTGTAAAGCTGCTCTGAAACAATGTGTATTAAGAAAAACACTATTCAAATACATATGACTTGACTGACTTTGATTTCATGTTGACTTTAAAGTCACAAAAAACAAGATTAAGCGACCATATAAACCTTATGTAGCTCCGCCCCTTTTCAGCGCTGCGCTCGTTGTCTTGTCTTCCGGTCTGTATTTTCACAGCGATCTTGCGTATTTATGAATGAACGGCTCGTTTTAAATCTTCCCGGTCTACTGACATTTGTAAAGAAATCTGCTTTAAACATTACAATCCTCATGATAACTTTCGTAAACTTTACATTAAGTAAATCCACTTCAAAAGCTAAATACTCCTGGACAGCAATGCCATTGAACTTCCGTTTTTGTGGTTGCTCTGTATATTATTTCTAAGACAATATTCTAAAGATGGCTGTGCCCTTGTTTCTCTGGCGCATAAGGTCTATACCTTCTATAATCATGTGTTGAAGCGGAGGCCAGGCGTTGGGCATGTCCCACTGCTGCCCACTATCACTAAGAGAGGCGGGAACCCCGTTAGGATAGTCCAGTCCTCCACTAGCCTAAACAAAGAAAGAGAAAAAGAGAGAGAACGGTTTAAGAGAAGGTTTGTGAAATATTGTGCAAAGAGTGCCATCTGCTGTTGAGCATGGAGTTTGCTTCAGTAACAAGATGGGAATTGCAACCTCACTGTTTGAGGTCTCACTTCTTCCTGTGAAATTTAAAAATACTTTTTTCTTATTTGAGATATTTTATAAATCAATAGGGAACAAACTGGGAAGCGAACAGAGGTGTTTCTCAAGAGGGAATACATAATATATAAAGACAGTACCATTTTAAGTGACTGTGAGTGTGCATGGAAGGTGCTAATGAAAGCAGCATTAGGTCAGACAGTGAGAAATCTGGAGCTTGTCTGCAGGAAGGAAACATTGCATGTGTTGGATACAGTCTATGTGTCTATGTATCACCCACTCTGAAGGGTCAATAACTGACAGAAAGGTTTGTAATGTGATAGGCTCACTCTCAGATACTGCACGGCCTGTTCGGCCATCTCCGGCTTCGAGTAACATTGTGCCCAGAGAGGTGCCAGGTTGGATGGGTAGAAGGACAGGTGCCGGGTCTCGTTCAGCAGGCTGAAATCAAACCAGGCTCCTCTCTCTGCATCCCACAGTAGACTTTCAACCGCTTTGATTCTAGCAGAACGTGCCTTATCATATTCCGCTGCCTTCTCTTCATTACCTGCAGGAAACAAGACGTCAGAAAAAAATCCCAGAGGGCTTTTAATGAAACACACAAAGCACAGTGTTCATACACTGCTGCCTTACCGTGTTACCTAAACTAAACAATTTTATAAAATATACACTACCGTTCAACGTTTGGGGTCAGTACATTTTCTTTTCATGAAAGACATTTATACTATGACAGTATAAATTGTTACAAAATATTTCCATTTCAAATAAATGTAGTTCTTTTGAAATTTCAATGTCAAAGGTTTCAAGAAATATATGCATGCAGCACAACTGTTTCATTATCAATAATAAAAAAATCTTGCAGTAAACTAGCATACCAGAATAATTTCTGAAGGATCATGTGACCCTGAAGAATCATGTGACCCAGAAGCCTGGAGTAATAATGCTGAAAATTCAGCTTTGTATTTTGATACATTATAATTGAAAACGGTTATAGCAAATTGTAATATTTCACAATATTTTTGTATCACTGTATTTTTTATCAAATATGATCAGGGCATGAACAACTTATTTTAAAAACATTAAACAATCTTAACCTAAAACTTTTAAACAGTAGTTTTACCACACCTGTTAACACAAATGCATATACACATTGTTATTTGCATATACAGTGGACCTCATTTATACACTTAATGTGTGAGCTCTTTAATGTAGATAAAAAAATATATATATGTATTATTAAATAAATACATATCTAATTTCAGTGCTTAGAGAAGACCATCGTCCATCCTTAAAGCAGTTGCCCAATGAAGTTACTAAATTAAATTATATGAAGTTATTAGATGGATTCGTTAACTACAGGTGATAAATGAATATTTGAACCATCAATCAAAGTATAATTTCCTCCATGTTCTTAATTAATAATATGACCTTATTAAAAAGATAAAACGCTTTCCATTTAAGTTGTTAATTATTAATTACAATGATCAATTATTCATTACCATTCTATGAATTTGTGTTATTACTAATTATAATTGATTTATTAAAAGTTTTATAAATTAAAATAAAAAGAATACCAAGATGACAATTTGCAGGAATAAAAGGAAGATGTAATAAGAAGAGTTCATTATGGGTTTAAAAGAGTGAATGCTTCAGGTAATTAAATTGTTTATTCAAAATTCAGACTGATATAGAGCTTCACAAAGGGGAAAAAAAATGTGTCATTTTGGATATGATTTTCTGACAAAGATTATCGAATTTCAGCTTAAAATTTTGGAAATGTATTATTATTATATTCATTTGTTATTTATGATACAGTAAAGATAGGTCATTAAATGATAGAGAGAAGAAATGAAATAAGGAAATTAGTTTCATCCAACTAGCATCATCCATTTGAAAACCATAGAGACTGTGTGCTAATTTTTAGGCCACTGGTTCGGCTGGACGCTTACATTTTACTAAAGAATATTTATGAATATGTATATTTATTCAAATCAGGAGTGTGTATACATAGAAATAAGTGTGTTTTTACTCTTTTACCCAGAATCCTGTGGAAGGAGGCCAGCAGACGCTCATTGCGGCACATAATGGCATTGAGGTCAGCAGGAAGGATTGAGCTGGTCTGTGTGTCTCTCAGGGTGCCATTGTTTCTGCCTGTGCTGTCTATATACCAGCGAGAGGAGAAATCCCAGCCTGACTCTGCTCCAGATGTCAGTTCCATCCAAAGTCTCTTCTGAGCCTCTGTAATACACAAGCATATTCATATTCATGCACAAACACACACAAGAAGGGAGATCCCTTTTAAAGTGCCCCTATTATGCTATTTTAAAGGTTCCTTTCATTTTCTCATAATATACATGGCAGCATCACCTATTTTCTCACAGATTCTGAAATGGTTCAATCAAAGATTCAGTCTCTACAAACCCCTCCTTTCTGTGAGCCTACTCTGCTCTGATTGGTCAGGTGGGCCAGTGTGTTGTGACTGGACTACCGCTTATACCGCATGGCGCAAATTAAACTCCCATTACTATATATGAATTTCAGCTCCTGATCTTCCTCAGGAGCTTATCAATTCTAGCCAGAGTCCTTATCCTTTGGAAGTGCATGCAAAATGGATTTACTTTTGCAGCACAGAAAACAGCGTCTTCTCGACAAGTCAGCAACAAGAACAGACTCTTCCAGGCCTCAACTACAACTAGAGTGTTTGAGAGCGGGTCAAGGAAGATGCTGTTTGCGGTCAGCCAATGAAGACCATAGGCTGGCATTATGCAGATTTGTTACAAACCTACATAGGTTTGTGTAGGATGACTGGAATTACCAGTGTTGCCAACTTAGCACTTCATTGCTAGATTTAGCGATTTTTCAGACCCCTTCTGCGACTTGGAAAAGAAAGTGCCTAGCGACAAATCTAGCAACTTTTTGGACTGCTGGTTAACATGTAGTCAGTCACTAAATCAATAACATTCCGTTGTATGCCAAAATATGTAAATGAGAACAGCTTTATTGGATATTCAGCAATATTATATTAAATTACAGTATGTGAGCTTGGATTAGGAGAGAAAACAGATGCCGACAACTGGAGCACGACGTCATTTAGTGACATTTATCAACTTTTTGAGCAGGCTACAGTGCTGACGACATTTCAGGCAATTATTCTAAATTGATTTTTTTTTTTTTGCGAGACAACTCGAAATTGCAGACCTTTACATTCACAAACAGCTATATTACACACTACATGAAAGATCATATCTGAAAAAGCATAATAGGGGCCCTTTGATAGTGGATAGTACACACACACCAAAAAAATTATAATTGTGTCTCATCTACTCTCCCTCATTTTGTTTCAAATCTGTACGAGTCTCCGGTAACACTATTTTAAGGTGACGTAGTTACACGTTTCTACATTTTACTACCAGTACTAACACAAAAATCACTGCAAAAGATGCTTTCCAACAGGTTTTATCCTAGTTTTTGTCCAACTCCATTGACTTGTATTGGATGAAAAACTACGATAAAACCTGTTGGAAAGCATCTTTTGCAGCGATTTTTGTGTGAGCATATCAGTGAACACCCCTGACCACTCGGTGAGTTTCACGTCTTTGTAAACGAAAGTTTAATGCGTTTTAGGAAGGATTGTTCCAGTGCACCTATGCAACCATTGTGGAGGTGGGGGGGTGCTACCACAGAAACTGAAAATTCTCGGGCCAGCAGCATGTGTCCAAATTTCAATCTTAACCATTGTATTTCATCAGAAACGATCTGAAAACAGGGCTTTAAGTGTAAAATACCGAACTTGTCCTTTAAGTAATATTTATTTTTAGGTGACGTAGTTACAGTGTAACCAAGTTTCTATCTTCTGTTGAACACAAAAGTAGATATTTTAAAGAATGTTGGTAACCAGACAGTTGATGGCAGCCATTGACTACCTGGTTCCCAACATTCTTTAAAATATCTACTTTTGTGTTCAACAGAAGAAAGAAACTCATGAGGACAACATGAAGATGAGTAAATGACATTTTCATTTGGGGGTGAACCATTCCTTTAATATGACCCCTTTTAATGTTTATCTTGTGGTGCATGTAGGCATCTAATTATTAGTGGGTGAAAATGGTGGAGAATGAACTTGAATGATGATTCCTGAATCAAGCCCCTGGATTCCTACCTGTGGACAGCCCCTCAGCCAGTTCAACATCATCACTGTAGGACTCAGGCCTGCAAATAGTCACAGATTTATATGTAAGCACTGTAATGCATCCAGATGTTTTACTTTATTACTGTGATTCTCAATATTGTAATAAAGATTATTAGATTTTTTTCATTACTGCAATGAGAAGTGGGGTATGTTGTTATGATTTAGCTGATTTAGTAAACAACCGTACAAAATATTGTGTTAATGTTTTATGCAGGGTTATGGTTAACTAAAACCATAAAATCATTTTCATAACTTCAAATTTTTCGTTCTTTTAGTTTAACATGATGCTCTAAAATAAACCTAAAAATAAAATAAAAAATATATAGACATTTAAAAAAAAAAAAACTAATAAAAAACTTTTTTTTTTACTTTAAAAATAAAATTAAAACAGAAAAAATTACAATTAAAGTATTATTAAACTATAATGGTATCTCAATACCACTAAAAAATAGAATAAAATAAAAGTTAAAGCTTTTCATTGTGTTTTTATTTTTTTTAACTGTTTTTAAGCATATGTATGCTTTTTATTTTTTTTAAAACAAAAATAAATAAAAACTAATAAAAAGGTTTAGAAAAACATACAATGAAATTACTAAACCTTTAAAAAATTAAAACAGAAAACATAAAAGTAAAAACTTGATCTATCTATCTATCTATCTATCTATCTATCTATCTATCTATCTATCTATCTATCACAACAAAGTAGTGGGACTGACAGATTACAAATCACCCATATAATCATAAATACAAAAAAATGCATTGCTGTAATGATAATTTTATATAATAATGGCTAAATAACCAAATTGGTCCATTATTTCTTTATGCAAAATATGTTCTTATTTTTCATTTAGCTTTAGGGGTGACCTTGAGTTTTAATGCATGGTCTCACCTGGGTCTGTCCACCGGTACATTATATTGATTCAGGATGTGGGTCAGTCCATTTATAGCCACAACATGAGAGCGATTCTGCATCCAAAAGCTGTACTCTCTTTCCAGTGCTGGCAAAACCTGCCTAAACAAACACACACACACAGAGCCGATCAGCCCTATACGCACACTACGCAAAGTGCGTAGGGCCCCGCAAATTACTCAAGGCCCCGCCTCCCCCTCGTGTCAAAGCGCGTCAATCAATGTTTACTATATCGATGAGAAAATGAAGCGGAACTATCCTTCTGGTCACGAAAAGAGAGAGAAAAAAACACCATAAGAGTTCATTGCAGGAACAGTTATCAGGTAGACTTGTGTGCTCTCCTCTCAAATTTCGATGTCAGCAAAGAACAGTAGGCTAAAGTTAAGTTGATGTGAGTTGAATTATTATGTTTAATAAACGACAAAGGACAACGGTGTTTGTTTATAAACTGCAGCTCGGAAAAGATAACCGCGCGTTAACATGCGATCATATCATATGCACGTGCATGAAATGAAACGCACACTTTCCAGCAGAAACATCTGTTGTGAGTTGGGACCAGTACAATATGGGCGTGATGGCACTCCTCATTATAGTTTTAAAACAAGACGATGATTATCTAGTCGCTCAGTCAAGGTTTAGTTACAACTCTGCCCAAATGCAATATGGAAAGCAATGTATTGACATTGACTATTGATAGGCTCCATTGAATTTAAAATGTTGATTGGCTGGAGATTCTGGTCAATATGGATGCACATCCCTCAGTAAATAATAACCATCAAGAATCAAGAGTATCAAGAATTACTTTTATCATTTAAAACACAGTGACATGCTATGGCGCCATTTTAGCTTTTATTCATTCACAGGATAATTATGCATTTTTGATATCAATAATTAAATTTGTACTATTTAAAATGTGAATTCTTGATATTAAGAATGAACTTTTTACTTGTAACAATGTCTTCTGATATCAGGAATTACATTTTCACTATAGTTAAAGGAGGGATTGTAGTGGGAACACTGGGGTGTCAGGTGTGACTGTGTGGCAATGGCAAATGGTTCATGGCTCACGGGTCAGGTATGAGGGCCCCTAAACAGAATTTTGCTTAGGGCCCCAGGGAGGTCAGGATCGGCTCTGCACACACACACACACAGAGCTCATGCAGTGCAGAGGTGTTGTTCAGAGCGCTTGAGCGCAACACCTCAATATTCAACAACCCTGCAGGAAGGCAATTTAGTAGGAAAGATTACCCGAGGAAGTCTTTGTCTTTGGTGACCTCATAGAAGCTCTCCACCATTATGGGAAGGAAGGGAGGCTGACTGCGCCGCTCGTAATAAACTCGACCACCGTTTGGGACAATGCCGTATCTAAATGGGAGTGAAGGGGTAATATTTAATCAAATTCATTATATTACTACAATTTTAATTTAATTGCTCAATTAAATTTCACAAACTGAGGCAATATTTAGTTCAACCAAAAACATTTAGGGGGTGGAAAAAAACAGCATAATGATTACGATGTGAGGATGAATAATGAGTGAAAATTTGAAGTGAAATATTTAGTGGTACTGTTTTGAAACAATAAAACTGGTGTGTGAAGTGTTTTTCACAGCATTTAATAGACTTAAAAACTGTTAAAATGCAATTTAGAGCTGCAGTACATCTATGTGTGTGAGAGTGCACCTTTCCACAAGGAACGCGAAGTTCAGAATCATTCCTCGAGCGGTCTCGGTCATCTCAGACATAAGGAGGCCGTTTAATACCCAATATGAGTCCCTGAAGAGCAATGTATGAGCAATAACAGTGATACTGGCATTAGCAAGTACCACTAATTATTCTGCAAATACATGTGTGTATGTATTTGGTAAAGAGAGAGACTAACCAGTAATAGAGTTCCCTAAAGCGGCCACCGGGCACGACGACTGGGTGTGGGGTGTAAATCTGCGAGTACAGCTCTGGATGGTCTCTGACATCATCACAGATCTGCACAGCCACGTATACAGTAATAAGACAAATATTAGCAGTACAAAGTCACTGTATAAAAGTACATACACTGTAAAAAAAAAATTTTTGGGGACGTTTATCAATAAAGATGATCAATATTATTGGCCTTTCTACTCAAATTTCATGCTTAATTCAGTGTTATCTGACATTTCTTTGTAATTAATTTGTAAAATTTACTAGCAATTTCTGTGTAAATTGGTTTTACACCATTATTTTTATTTTATTTTTTCAGCTGTACAGTTGAAAACCAACATTTACCTTTCGACCAAGGGACTTCCACAAACCGTGCAGTTCTTCAGCCCAACTGCGATATTTTGAGTCAGACACCCTGGATAAGAATTTTGGTCTGTGGAACAACATTCAAATTTAAATGGATGCCTTTTTCCTCACATGCCTTTCTCCAGTGGAACACAAAAGAGCAATTTTGCAGAATGTCCTGGTAGCTCTTTCCATATACTTTAAGTGAATGTTGACTTGAGCTTTCAAACCGTGCAAAATTCCTCCTTTTGTGTTCCAAGAAAATCATAGACTGGAATGACATGAGGGTGAGTTAATGACAGAATTATGATTTTCAGGTGAAATACTATTCTGTTGCATCAAGACCACTCATTGTCCACACAAAAAATGTTCTTACTTTGAATGCCAGTCTGGAGGAGTCCACTGCTCAAACTCCTTACCCGGCTCTTCAAAGTATGTTTGCAGGAACTTCTGTAGCTCTGTGGATGGGACGGTCTGGTTTGGGAACCCTGAGGTCAGATTTGCAAAAGCCTCCACAACGACCTCTGTGGGTAAGCAGGGGAATAGCAGAGGGCACAAGAAATCAGGCCTAGAGCTTTTCTGATGAGCATCAGAACAAATCCAACGTGTTTGACTCACCAGGAGTTGTAGTCAACTTCATATCTACAAAGTACTTGTCATCATCAAACAGTTTAGCCATCTGGACCTGTCGCAGGACTTCTCCTGTGCAAAAGATCTGACTGGTGGCAACAAACATGTCAGGCAACTGATGCACAAGAGTAAAGAGTAGTTTGTCTGGCACTCACAGGTTAAGCTCATAAAAACCAAGATCAATAACATTATTTACTGCTCTTCTTTAATAAAGGTTCAAAGCTCAGCTTCTCGGCATTCAACACTCCACATGCTTTGTCATGGACTCGAAGTTCAGCCATAATGAGAATACCATTTGGTGGCTGGAAGTCTTCATAAGGAAAACCACAAATCATTTCACATAACCCATGGAACAAAAAGACAAACGTAAGCGTTTACGTGCACACATCAATCACTAATATATTCGGCTTAATATTTAATGCAAGTCATCTCATTGGATAATTCACAAAAGCTGTTCAGATTCCAGCAATGAAACCTTGATCAAGAAGATGGTTATGGGAACTAACCTGTCACAAGGTGCCAGAAGCATGTCGCCGGAAGAGAAAAGTATGGATGAAAAGATCGCCACAATTAAGCAGTGCATCTTAGAAAGCTAAATTAGAGTCAGTAGTAATGAACAGTCAGTAAGATGAAGCCTGAGTTTTAATGCTCTGGGCTCGGTTTATCAATGATTAGGGCATTATAGGTCAGTTTACAATCATACTATTGTGATTAATCATTTACAGAGCATAATACGCCTAGTCTGTATCATATATCAGATATTAGTGTGCAGATTGTTACTAGGGGAAGCAGTAAAATGTTACATAAGAGGGAAGAAATTATATCAAAACTAAATACTGACATCTAGTGAGACAAAGCAGTATTGGAAACTGACATTTATAGAGACTAAAGCACATACTGTAATAAGTATTACAAGAGGAATTCTTCACATTAAATTCACACACCAAAACAATTAATATATGCTATGAGAAACTCTGTAAAAAAAAAAGACACCTTAAACACACATGGAACTTCAGTGAGCTTTATTTTCAAACAAAAACCATCACAGATGTTAACCATTGCACTTTCATACATCTCAAATCTTTAAAAACGTAGCATCACTGAGAAAAATGCCAATTGAAATTACCCAAATTGAAAAAAATAAAAATACTTTGGATTTCTTAAATTTGGTTTGTCGTTTTGATCTGTAATATCCAACAACAACAAAATCCAACAAAAAAAAATCATCAAATTTAAGGGCAAAGTTAAGAGATCAAATTTTCCTTACCCTAAACTCCCAAATTGTTCATTTGATGTTTTGAAACCAATTCTCTCCATTTCCCTCCCACCCACTAACCCAGACCGATGCATCTAAGCACCCTCAACACTGAACAGGGCTGCGATTCTCAAAAACATTGTAAGCCTAAGTGGATCGTAGAGACCATTAGAGTCAATGGTTCTACAATCTACTTAGGCTTATGATGTTTTTGGGAAACACAGCCCAAATAAAGTATTGGCATAGCAAGAGATGCATCAGGGCAGCAAAAAAAAAAAAAAAAAAAAAACCTTCCCACTCAGCCCACCCCAAAAAAATAAATAAAACAAACAAACAAACAAAAAATAAATATTGAAGAAAGAGTGGATTTCGAGATGGCAATTTTTGTATGCTTCAGATAAACTATTAAACAGGTGAGATGTTCTCCACCCTATTCTTCGAAATAAAAGGAAAACAAAACCTAAAATGAAATCAAAACCCCAACCACCATGGCAAAGACCACAGCACATTCAATCCCATGCTGCTTTACAGCATCTCAGGAACGAACAGTGATTTTCACGGCAAGTGGTTACTGAAAAACACCGGGCTGCTGCCAAAGAACCCAGTAACTTGTATACTCCTCTCTAGAGCTGATCGGTTTAAAAAGCCCCCAAAAGAAACCAAAGCTGATTAGCCTGGTGGACCATCTATGTGCACACCGGGGGTATGTGCTATAGAGAAGAGAACACAAGCTTGGATTCGAGCAATGTCACTGGGAAAATGTTGCAAGTGCTGGAATATGGGGCAAATAATCTTTTTGCTAATAATTTGGTTACTAACCACAGTTAGAACAAACTCGCTTAATTGTCTCAGGAAAAACTAATAGCAACACTCCGCAGTAGACAAAGCCAATCCGTTTAATAAAATAAAACATCTCACCTGTTTTTGACTTTCTTTTTTTTTGAAAGCAGTTGACTTTCTAATGGGGACATTGGTGATGTTACACTCCAACGTTAAATCCAAAGTAAATTCTGTGCCAATAATCACGACAAAAAAAGTGCCAAATTGTATCCCTCCCAACCTCCAACCCACCCCATAAAGTTACAACCCTCAAAACGTCACAAGTCAAATCGCATAACTTATTCAAAAAGCAGCAGAAGGGCTAAAGTGTCTCAAGCAAGCCCCTGTCAATCCCCAGGGAAAAAAAATAGAATTCACTCAAAAAACTATAAAGGCTATTAGTGTTTGGGGGAGGGGGATAAATATTCTGCTGCAAAAAAAAACAAACAAAAAAAAAAACATTTGGTTTCAGCACCCATGAAATACCCATACCCCCATCTTAAATACCCTTGTCCCTGCCACAATACTTCCTCAAAACAAAAAATAACTCACCTTCAGTCTAAACGCATCTGCCCTAACCGAGGAAGTGCTCCCAGCACGTGTGCAGTCCGTATTATTGCCCAACCCTTGAACTAAAGTTCAAACTTAAGTGCAGCCCACACTGCAAAGGTTTAGAATCTTCTGTTAAATCTGTGCAGCATCTTAAGAAGACGGTCTTGTTACAAAAAAAAGAAAAAGCCTGTTGACTCGCGATGCACTGCATGTCTCTGCCGCTACATTGTGTCAGTCCATCGTTTAGAAGTCTTGGCATCCAGTTGTTTTTTTGTCCATTTTTCCTTTTACCAATGGGAACAAAGTTCCCTTCAATCCTCCCACCCCAAACGGTCTGTTTAAAGTCATCATGACCTAGTGCCAGTGAAAACAAACCCATGTAACAGCTACACATCTCGCTTATAAATTCAACATTTTTGCACGTTGCCAATTTGAGCTGCACTGCAGCGAGAAGCACTATTACATGATGAAAATATTAAATTACCTCTGATTAGAGTCACCCGAGTTAGGGGACCCTGCAGAGTGCCTCGTAAGTCAGTGTTACAAGCAAAAGGCTGGAAAGCAAATAAGCCTCATGTTTTCTCAACCCTAAAATGAGGCCATTTATTTGAGCAACCCATGTCAGGAACTTGTCAACACTGGCTAATGGATGAGAGCCAATTTAGAGTGAAGAAGTGCAAATCTGAACAACTGCACCACCTGCTGAAACGCTTAGAAGCTTACACAAAACATTTGAACAGTGTTTTGGGATTTAAAAAGAAAATGTGGGAGCCCAATTTTTTTTTTTGTTATAACAAAACAAAGGTGGTGCATTACCTGGAAAGGTTTAAACATTTCCCATGGGCGAAAACTATGGAATAAGCAAAACAAAATACCGCTGTCCAGTGCTGACAAAGTCCTGATTTTAAAAGATCTTTCAAACACTGTTTTCAAATGGTCATCCAGCCTTTTTAGCTCGTTTTAAAACAATCCATTTAAAAAAATAAATGAAGTATTTACAAAATGTTTACAATGTGCCAAATCTGTATAAATGGCACATTTAGGACAGAGTGCCTACCCAATAAGAATGCAAAACTGTACTGAAATCAGGAGAAAAAGGGGAGGGGGAAGAAAAAGAAACAAGAGGGGGGGAAAAAAGAAAGAAAAATATCCACATTCGTCTCAAAGCAGGAGTCCTCATGGCCAAGGAGAAAGGCTGGTCTGAGTCCGGTCAAGTCTCTTAGTGTTGGCCCACTGAAGACAGAGGGGGAAAGAGTTACGGGTCTCTAGAGGCATGGCATGTTCCATGAGTGGATGAAGGGGGGGAATCCATTGAGAGCCTTGTGGGACTTTTGAAAGCTTGACACAAGAACATTAGCTCCTATCATTGTCATCATGCTCACTGATATCATCTCAGTTCTCCAGGGGGCTTCTCTTCACACCATAGTCAAGTATGCCAGAGACTGCACAAACCACACATGCCACCCCCATCCTCTCTCCCACTGTGAAATCCTGTTCTTCATTGCCCCAAAAATCTATAGGTGGCAAATGCAAAATTATTCTTCTGATGTCAAACAGGAAGGGGCAAGACAAGCAATACCAAAAGCCACAGAAAAATCAAGATCATGTCTTAAAATGAAGAGTTATGAAAGGAAAAAAAAATAAAAAATCATATCAGGTTATTACTTTTTGAACAAGTTAGACTGCTTGTTAAGGCACTTGTTTCAAATGACTAGAAACATGAAGATGTGCAGAGGGACAGAGGGAGTGGGGTGAGAATGTGCTTGCAGGCAATAAGTAGTCATTTCTTTTCTTAGGAGATAAATCCTCATGTCCCCTCTTTCCCTCCTCGAGTGATTTGAAGTCTTCAGGATGAAAATTTCAGTGCAGCAGTCCTTTATTAGGCCATGAGTCCTTCCCGATTATTGTGCCTTTGCAACATCACATTCCTTGTGGTGGCACCAAACAAGACAGAAAAAAAAAAAAATGGGGAAGAGGAAGACAGACGGAAGTTTAAACAAGATTATCCCCTATTCCCTGTACACAGTAGGGAAAGAAAAAAAAAAGGTGGGGATAGGGGACAAAGGATTGGTGATCTGCAAGGGGTAGAAAAAGAAAAAGATTGTTAAATCAAACATTCAGAGAAACTGAAAGCTGTTGAGTTAGTGACCTTTGAACTCACCTCTCCTGCTCACAGTTTAACCTCCTCCCCACTCTCACTATGGTACTCGGCCACATATAGACTCTTGTCAATACTGCTGGGAATGGGCTTGATTTCAGTACCCAGCTGTTCTTCAATACCTTTCAGGTTAAAGCGGTCATCATAAGTGATCAAGTTAATGGCCAGACCCAAGTGTCCAAATCGGCCTGTGGGGAGAGAAGGAGAGTGTCATTAATGCAGCTACCCTTTCAAAGTCACTGTTTGGCAAGTGCCAAATGCAACATTACTTGATCTCAGAGCGGAGACCAAAACAAAACCTTACTCACCAGATCTGCCAATGCGATGGAGGTACGTCTCCCCGAGTTTGGGGAAATCAAAGTTGATCACCACATTCACAGCTTGTATATCAATTCCTCTTGTGAAGAGATCTAAACAAAAAAGTAGGGGTCAAAAACACCAACTTTGATTAAATATGTCTATTATAAAAGAGGTAAACTGTTCTTACCAGTGCAGACGAGATTTCGACATAAGCCATTTCTGAAATCATGGAACACACGGTTTCGGTGTTCCTAAACACAAATTAAAACATGCATTAGCAAATTGGGAACGTCAACATTTTGGCTAGATTTATAAGCCCAAAATAAAGGACATTTTTAATCCTGTAAATTCATTACATAAACACTTGCTCCATTTCAAAAATATGCCAATAGCAGTGCAACACCACCACAGGCCCCCTTTACTCCCACCTGTCTCATCTTGGCATGAATGTAGAAACAGGAGTATCCAAGCTGCGAAATCTTCTTGGCCAGGAGCTCCACTCGCTGGGATGAATTGCAGAAGATTATAGACTGATTGATCTGGAGCTGAAAAACAAACAAACAAACATTAAAAAAAGGGATGTCTGCATGTTCTGCAACAGTCAGTTTATCTGTAGTCAGATAAAGTGTGGCATGCACAAGACTCAAAAGGCTTTTACCCTGGAGAACAGAGTATTAAGGCAATGGACTTTCTGCCTTTCAGTCACATAGGCGTAATACTGAGTAACCCCTTTCAGGGTCAGCTCCTCCATCAGGTTTATCTCATAGGGCTTCTGCAGATGGGCGTTCTGTTCACAAAAGCAGTGTAAATTAATACTTTCTGAAAACTGATGACAACCTTGGAAAACTTTATTGTACTAGGCTTAAAAATGTAGCAAACATACAATAAAGTACAAATCAGTGTTTCTGCAACTAGGCAACAATGAATTTAAAAAAAAACGCAAGCCATTCTATTTGCTCACTCCGGATGCACACAAAACAGTGACCTGACGATTAATGAAATCTTATTCTCATTTACATTTTTGGCTTCCTACGAATAAGAAAATAAAACCACAATACGATGTTTTTTTTTGTTTTACAAACCCAACACGCACCCTTAATTTAGAACGGTGTGCTTCTGACTGTCCCTACATTTGTAGTGCACTGCTGCAACAGTTATTTATTGATTCAATTTATTTATTTTGATATGATTTGTATTATTTACATTTTAAATATAATTGAACGTTCAAGAAAATCCACTCTTAATATGACAAGTTTTTTTTTAATAAGTTTAAATGCACAATGTTTCCACAGTCAAGTCATTGTTTAATAATTGTGAATGACTAAATAACCATAATTATGATTAATATTGGCATAATTGAGCACCCCTAGCGACCACTGGCCAATTTATGAACAAACTTTGAGTCAATTAACTGGGTAGCGTTGGACCAGCCATTCATGAGTTCTTACTTGGATTGGAATGTAAAATCCACACTTGAGGCTTCGTAACTACTACCTAGTTTGTAACTAACTGTACTTCATTCGGTTGCACCATTTGTTCTTAAAGCAGAACGTAGCTACTAGGTTGTAAACCCTCTAAAGTAATGCGCGGCCGTTTACCTTCAATGATCCAACAGCAGCCTTCAAATACGTGAGCAGAAGCGGTTGAAATGCTGCTTCAGTTTATGTGGTTTGAATTTCAGTTTATCCTTCATTCTAACTTATTTTGCCACATATCTAATGGCAAAAACACGTCTCAATTAAATTCAATACTAAATCATGAGTAACATAATAGGTACTTCTGTAAATAACATTCAGAAACTGTATTTGAAATTAATAACGATCAATAAATACTGACACAAATACAATACTATAAGAAATGTCATTTTTATTTGACATGCACAACACGGACACGCCATTTAGGACAGGATCAAATTTAAGGGCCACTAACAAAGTAATTATCCACAGTTAGGCTTCAACCAAGTTTAATGGTGCAACGCAAAAATATTTAGTAGTGCGCAAGTTATAACTTAGTGCCCATTTACGTCAAAACTAGGCCAAGTTGTAACTTATGTACAGCTGGTACAATTGGCTCCTTGTCAAAGGCTGTTTACACTGCAAGTCTTAATGCACAGATCTGATCTTTTTATCATATCCGATTTTTTTGTCCCGTTGTTGTTTTACTATGCGACATGGTTGAGCCTTAGGTTCTGAATGGCCGTACTAAAATGATTGTATAATTCACGTCTGTTGGCCAATTTTGCTGCATGGATAAGTTAAAAGCTGTCATGGATGTTTCCAGCACAAAATCTGACTGAACTGATATAGGAAGCGGAAAATAATGGTAATTATCGTTTGTTATTTTAGTAGCGTGGTAAGATTGAATTTATTTAAAGGAATTTGAAGGAATTAAAGAGGGTGAGAGAGAGATTGCAAGTGTGAATTAACTGCATGCATCTAGTGAAGCTTGTTAGTTTATTTACAAAAACAGTGAAGCTATCATCTCATTGTTGAGAAATAGCCTATAATGTAGCTTTCAGTAGCAAAGCTTGCTTTATTTTTAAAATTCACAGGGCAGAGGTTGAAAACCAGATTCTATGCTCCTGAATGTTTCTGTGCACGTGCAATTTCTTCACAGTTTCCACCCCAGTAAAATAAGCTGTGAGATTTAGTGCAAGTGCAAACAGGCACGTCTTCCTCGTATAACAAAAGCTATCTTTGTGGCCAAACGTGTTGCAATCAATTTTATGTGCCAGTGTAAACGCAGCCAAAAAGACGAACATTAAAGTCATAACTGTTACAAAGTTGGCACCGAGAAAGTTATAGGTTCACAATTACTCTATTCAA
The DNA here is from genome assembly GCF_965113295.1 of Leuciscus leuciscus. Lineage (NCBI taxonomy): Eukaryota > Metazoa > Chordata > Actinopteri > Cypriniformes > Leuciscidae > Leuciscus > Leuciscus leuciscus. The sequence continues at coordinate 8,317,816 of NC_138734.1, read as the reverse complement.
AATAAAACAAAACAATACATACTTAAAAGCAATGCTTTTTTCCCCAAGCATTCAAGTTTTTTGTTTTTATATCTGAATCAGTGACCTTACCATGAACTTTTGCACACTCAGTGGGAAAGTGGCAGAGTACAGCAAAATTTGCCTTTGTTTGGGCAAAGAACTCAGCATCTCCTCCATCATCTGTACAAAGTCCTGCGACAGGAGCTTATCTGCCTACTCGGTAACATGGGTTAAACATCAAAGAGATGTGTATTACCATATGGCATTTAAGCAAGTCATTAGCATAACTACAAGATTAAGCTCTTATTCACATACCTCATCCAACACAACCATCTGTACTTGATTGACTTTGGCCACTCCCTTTTTGATGAGGTCTAAAATTCTTCCTGGAGTGGCGATGACAACATGCACTACAAAGGCAAGAGTTTAATCCAATAAGACCCAGGGTTTATGAAAGGTATATTTACAGCAGTTCAATTTTAAAACTGTCCCTGCTCATTTATGAACACTTGCCTGTTTCGTCGAGTCTCATGATGTCATCACGGAGGTTGGTTCCACCTGTAGTTGCCATAACCTTGACCCCGCCCATGTGTTTGCTGACCTGGATGCAGATCTGGCTGACTTGTAGAGCCAGTTCTCTAGTGGGCACAATGACCAATGCTGCAAAAAGCATTTAAAGCATGAAGTCACTTAAAAGCAATAGAGAGATTGTGTATAAAACCTATAAAGGTGAAACAATGATCCCTAACAACTTGTAAACATGTCAAATCCAAGATAGTCACTGACCTTGTATGCTGTCTTTCTTCAGGTCAATGCGTTCAAGTAAGGGAATGAGGTAGGCGCCACTTTTTCCTGTGCCGTTCTTGGCTCTGGCTAGAATGTCCCTCCCAGACAACGCAATGGGAATGCTCTCCTCCTGCGGGAATTAGCGAGAACACGGTAATGAGCAGTAGACATGAGCCGTTATACATAATACGATATAATAAATTATTAAAATCAAAAGTTGTAACTGGTTTAATGGATCGGAGCTAACATGAACTAACAATTATCAATTGTGTTTTTTTAACTAACATTAACGAAGAATAATTAACAATGAGAAATAGTTACATTTGTTAAATGTTAGTTAGTTAATGCATTAACAAGACCTTATTGTAGAGGGTTACCTATTTTTCTTTATAATTTTTAAACATGTTTACTTTATACATTTGTGTATTGTTTTATTGTATTTCTATGTTCAGAGTTCTTTTTGTTATAAGACAAAGTTATTAAACCTGTTATAGTATGATAACACTTTTGTAACTTATTTCAATATCGTAATAATACCGTTTACCGTGATAAAACTTCAGCAATTATCGCAACATGAAAATTGTATACAGTCACATGCCTAATGAGCAGATTGGTCAGATTAAATGCAGACTTCTCTTGCCTTACACTAGATGGAAACTGTATGGTCACTAACAGACAAAAAGGTTAAAAAGCATAAACAGTCTAAATTCTGTAAGAGACATTATCATTTACTTAAGTTTCAAGAGTTTTTTTTTTTTTTTTTTGAATTCAAATACAAACTTCTAAATAAGTCATACACTTTGATTGGCACAACTAATAAGACTACAATTTAAATATGAATTCTGCATGTCTGTGTGGAATGAGAGCTGCGGTTTCGTCTAATTCTCAAGCGTGCATGACACTCTGGTGTTGTCAGCATCTGTGGTTGTCAGCATCTGTGGTCTTACTGTCTATGAGGACATGAACTTCATCTCCAGAAGTGCACTGAGTCATTTGAGCATTTCACCATTTCTTTTGATAAAACCATCATCATATCAAATATACACAAACTCAACGGTCTATGTGACAACCCATCAAAATAAAAATTTGGTTTAACTTGAGGAAACTGTGACAAAAATATTCCTATTGCACAGAAGAATGCACTTCAAGTAATAATAGTAATAATAGTAATAATAATAATGATATTAAATTTCTTTTATTTATTTCCCCCCAAAATAAAATAATTCTTACCGACCCCAAACTTTTGAAGGGTAGTGTTTAATGTTACAAAAGCGTTCCATTTCAGATAAATGCTGTTCTTTTGAACTTTCTATTTTTCAAAGAATCCTGAAATAAAAATGTAAAAAACTGTTTTCAACATTGATAATCATAAATGTTTCTTGAGCATCAAATCATCTTTAGAATGATTTCTGAAGGATCATTTGACACTGAAGACTAGAGTAATGATGCTGAAAATTCAGCTTTGATCACAGGAATAAATTAAACTTTACTATATATATATTCACATAGAAAACAGCTGTTTTAAATTGGAATAATATTTCACAATATTACTGTTTTTTTGTGGTATTTTTAACCAAATAAATGCAGCCTTGGTGAGCAGAAGAGACTTCTTTTAAAAACAAAAATCTGACCGATCTAGAACTTTTGACCGGTAGTGTGTATGTCTTATTCTTAATTTGGGAATAAATAAAACTAATTTCATAGGGCCATACACATGATATTTGTGTCTCAGCCAATTAGCTTTCAAAAAGCCTTCTCCAGATATATCAGATCTCTTTAGCTAGGAGTGATACAAATCTGAAATTTGCCATCATGTGTCTTTTTTTGCCTCTTACCTGTATAGGTGACGGTTTCTCCCAGCCCATTTCAAAGATGCCCATAAGCAACTCCCGTTTCAGGCAGTAATCCTCAAACTCGTTTCCCTTGGTCGCCGTCACATCCTGTAAATTTTGATAATGATTGCACTTTACAGAGTTTTATAGACCACAACAAGCACATCAGAGAAAGACTCTGGTTCAGAGGATACCTTTACTTAACAGACATTAGAGCTGCATGATTCCGAAAAAAATGAGAATCAATTTTTTTTTTTATAAAAGACCACGATTCTCCCACAATCCTAATGAGACAACTACACAAAACAGTAACTGTACGTTCACACTGCCGCCGGCGAGAGCGGCAAAATTCGCTCTCACCACCCTGCCAACGACGCCGGAGAAAAAACCGGGGACGCTCTGATGCTCTGACGTAGATCAAATTGCGTTCTCTGGTATCCTCGCAGGCGGAGGACGTCTACATTCTGATTGGTTGCCGCCGAACCACGTCATAGCTTATTACAAAAAATAAAGAATGCCTGCAGTGGCGCCAACGGCCTTGTTTATACTTTCGCCTGGTTCCGCAGCGCGAGTCTCCACTGACTGCGCACGCACCTCCCCAAACGGACGAGGCGTTTATACTTGACGCGCTCGCCGTTGTACTATTCTGTGAAACGATAGGGGGCGACTCGAGTAGTTGTCCTCAACCATCAGGAATCAACGGTGAGAAGAAAGCTACACACGTGACAATGTTTATTTTAGTACACCACCACCAATACCACACTACAAAAAGAATCGTGTAAAACCCAGTAAACCCTGAGATTATTACTCGTGACAATAAAAAGGGGTGGTAGTGGCGCAATGGATAAGACACATGCCTTTGGTGTGAGAGACCTGGGTTCGAATCCACTGTGAGACACCAATGTGTCCCTGAGCAAGACACTTAACCCCTAGTTGCTCCAGAGGCGTGCGACCTCTGACATATATAGCAATTGTAAGTCGCTTTGGATAAAAGTGTCAGCTAAATAAAAAAATTAATAAAAAATACAAATAAAAATGGATATTAGGATGTGTATACAATATAACTAAATTAACGATCTCTTACATATTTTCTAGTTTCACTAAACATTTAATTAAGTTTCGTGAAAATTTTTATTAAACATGGACCTTTATGTTCATTAAAAATACTTAAGCAATTGTATGCAAATTTTTTTTAAATGTAAGCAATTAATTTAGATGTGCAAACTGGGTGCCGGTGTGGTGAGAAGTTTGAGATCGGCCAGATTCAGCTCGAAGTCGTTCATCTTCGGATGCGGAGCCGTACGCATTGTTACAAAAAAAGCCGTGCACACCGCCAAGCGAAATGGGGTCTTGTGCACTCAACACGCACGACCGCCCACACCGCAATGACGTCATTTTTGCACGTCGAGTATAAACCTAGCTTAGGCCTAAAAACAAATTTTGTTTGGTTCCGGTTTCCGACCGACCCAGTCAATTTATGTGCGACCCAAATTTATTTTATGAGCTTGGGGAAGAAATAATACAAATTAAATAAATACACAAATTAAAAAAAAACTTTGAGGCAAACTATAATTACGTTTTTGTACAGCACCGTTTTTGTATAGCACTCTTGCGATGCCAGATGCCTGTTGTCCTCCAGCAATGCTAACAAACAAGGCAGCTACACGGTCGTTCACACATCGTTGTCGTCACTTACAAAGGTGACACTTTCCGCATCTGCGTGGAGTGTGACCGTTTCACACATACTCCGTTTGCAGTGCGTATTTTTTTTCCTTATCCATGTTAACAGGTTCGAGCTTTCACACTCCACGCAGATGCGGTCCGGCAATCCGTTCCAGCTGCGGTGCGAGTGCGATCGTTTCCGCGCCGGGTCTATTTTTGATGTGCTGCACGCGCTGAATTAAAGTGACAGCGCATGCATTTAATAAAATAAAAAGTAGTAATCTCACCATAAATGCATTTAACTAAATAGGCTACTACTATTTTTCACAGTCTTCTTTTTACTTTAAGGACGGGGTAAATCAAGGAAAACTACAATTTACTTCAACAAGGCGACATAATGAACAACACTCGTCTCATTCGTGGAGGTGGAAAAACAAGTTCTTTGTGACATGCAAGATTTATTTATGCATGCGATTTTTACCACTTGCTTGAGCAACTTAATATATAGTTATATAGAAGTAATGCATTGAATAATAGTTTGTTTAGATTATGTTTGAACGTGAATACGTCTATTAAAGAGTGTAGGCCTATATGTGTACAAAGAGAATCGCATTGCAGACAAAACTTTTTTTTAAATAAAATTTGCTGATAACTTATGGATTTGAAATACAAATAGTGAGTATGTATTTGTGGTACAGCCGTGGATCAGTTACGCAGTGCGAACGCATCATATGTAAAAGCACTTTAGCGCGTGCTGCTCCTGCACCGCATCCGCACTGCAACATGCACCGCACACTAGGGATGGGTACCGAAACCCGGTATTAAACGGGCCCCGGTGCTGAATTGTGAAAGACCGCTGGATCGATAAGCTCGGACGTTATCGGTTCTGCTGTCGGTACTGGAGAAATTAAGAAAGTACACGTGCCATTTATTATTCCTATTAAGAAATTATTATCTTGCTAATTTAATCTCGCCAGCCACTTCTATATATAATAATATTGAACCATTATTGTCTGTGATGCATTTTTGCTAAAGAGAGAGAGTGTGTGAGAGAGAGAGCGATCTTTCACACGGAGCCACAGCGCGCGCAACACAACAGCCCTGCTTAATGAGTGATGATGAGGACAGAACTAAACATTCAAACGGTTACACTTTAGATGTTTGATATTAAACTAATTTTATTTTAGATTTAGGCTTCCAATGATTATAAAAAAAGATGATATTTGAGGTATAACCATTAAAAACTAAAGCCACATTCTCTCCAGCGCAACTTCCTTGCCTTCACAGCGGTACGCTGTCATTTCTCCCTAAAACCCAAACGTAACGTCAGAATCTGCACGATCGTGATTGTTGTAAAATATAGTCTATACTGATGCTAAACTGCGGGACACGTTTGATAAAAGGCTATTAAAAGTACCAAAATTGACGCAATAGACGCTGTTCCAAAGGCGGCGCGCGCTCCGAAACACACCGCAACGAGACAAGCAGCAACGTATATATTGGTCTTCGTGTGCGCATCTAACCGATCAAATTTACACACAAATATGTCAAAATGGCCTTCTTGGAGATTCACGTAAACAGTTTATTCACTTAACTACAGTTTATGTCTTAAATGGGTGTAAATAGTTTTGAGAAAATATGATGCGTAATAATGATTAGATCTGCATTTGGTCTTAAAGAGGCAGCAGTCTAATAAACCTGCTGACGATTGCTCCATTAATGTGAATCAAACAAAAGGCAAAGAGAAAATCAGCGCAGCTCTTGAATGAATAATTTGGGCTTTTATAAGCTTTAATCTATCTATGATAAACTATGCAGTGTTATTTTACATCTGACTTTATTAGATGTCTTTTTTAAATAACGAAAAGAACCGATAAGAATACCGTTAAAGTACCGGATCTATAAGGAGTATCGGTAAGAGTAGTAATACCGTTAAAACCTTAACGATACCCATCCCTACCGCACACGCACTGCACACATGGAGTATGTGTGAAACGGGCGTGAAAGCTCGAACCTGTTAACATGTATAAGGATAAAAATACACTGCAAACGGTGTATGTGCAGGCGTTACTCATTTGCCCCCGCCGAAAGTTGTACAGACCAAAAAAGACGAGCTGAACAATGTGTGTGTTTAACATGCTGGGACACACAAGGTGGTTGAGTACATGTAGTACAGGTAGGCTATGTTATGAAAAAATAGAGTATCCATAGCTACTGTAAAGTAAAATAAATAAAAATAATAATTTCCTACCTACGCAGCGTAGTTTTTCACTGAAAGAAAAAAAAAAAAAAAAAGTATATTATATATATATATATATATACATAACATTGGGTTATATATATATATACACTACCGACCCATGACCTCAACTGACAACCAACCGGAACCAAACTTTTTTTTTTTTTGGCCTTAACACTTTCTTTTCTCTTCTCTCCAACTCTATTTTTTTTTTTTTATGACACATACTGCGTTAGACCAAACAGGGAAGGGTCACAGCACTTGTATATTGTTGTCCTATATTTAGTTTAACTGCTTCTATTGCTCTCCTCATTTGGAAGTTGCTTTGGATAAAAGCGTCTGCTAAATGATTAAATGTAAATATTACACGTTACAGCAGATCAAATCCTTGTGTGAATCAAAAGACATGATTCAAATGTTCACTTAATCTTTGGTAACTTTTACGATAGAAATGCTACAGCCACTATAATTTCTTGAACAAGAATATGTGGACATCAAAACATGCAAACAAAGTGCGAGGGTTTAAACTTATTTTGAAATCGTGATGAACAGTTTGCATATTTAGAAAGATAGACGTATTCTCCTGTGTTGGCGTAAGTTTATAAGTGCTTTACATTACAAATCTGATGAAATGGTGCACATTGCATTACCAGATGAACCTTATAAGCAACCCAAGTTTGGAGTTTGAGACAGTTTGTGTGGAGCAGCATTTCCTGTGAACAGAGCCACTCTGAGACACAATTAACCTACATGCATGTAATATAGATGCATATATATATATATATATATATATATAGAGCGAACCAAAAGCACGAGTCGTCGTATGTTCTCCAAACACTCCCGCAGCTCCGATGCATCTCGAACAAGCCTTCCATCAACAATGGAGGTTGTTGCGTTACTATTGATGCTCATGGCTTTGTGAACCTACATCAGCATCCAAACACGGCGAATCCAACGCAATTGTGCAGCTCATTGTAATTTGCATAGACTGAGATTACAATCGAGCTGCTATTAGCTTCATTAGCTGCCATTTTAAAAAAAATGCCGGACACAAGTTTCTGTTCGTCTTGTTGGTCACGGTAACCCTGCCCCCAGCCCCTGATGCAAGCGGTTCTTACTTCGAGACCAGCAATGTCTTGGCGCTACTTACGAACCTGCCTTTAATTTTCAAGTGATTCTGAAGACCTTAATTGGTTGCTTCAGGTAGGGGTGTAAATCGGAGCCTACATGACGATTCAATACCGATTACTTAAGCCAACGATTCGATTATTTTCGATACTTCAGAATTCCCCACGATTCGATTCGATACTAGATTTTTACATGATATCTATTAAGTTTCAAATAAATCAACAAAAATAATATATAATTTGCCTTTTATTGAGTATACAGAATACAATTGCATGTCACAAAGAAATAGTTTTTCCACCTCCACGAATGAATGTTGTTCATTATGTCGCCTTGAGGTAAATTGTAGTTTTCCTTGCTTTACCCGGTCTTAAAGTAAAAAAGATGACTGTGAAAAATAGTAGAATTAAATTAAATACATTTAAGGTGAGATTACTACAATTTATTTAATTAAATGCATTTATGGTGAAATTACTACATTTTCATGTCAATCTGTGTTCATTTTGACCATGAAACATGCGCTGTCACTTTAATTCAGCGCGTGCAGCACAGCAGAAATAGACTCGGTGTGGAAACGATCTCTGCACTGCTGTATACGCACCGCAACTGGAACGGATAAACGGACCGCAACCGCGTGCAGTGTGAAAGCTCTGACCTGTTAACATGGGTACTGAAAAAAATACGCACCGCATACGCACTTCAAACGGAGTATGTGTGAAACGGGCGCAATCAGACAAACGGCAACATCTCTTACCACTGCTCCATCTGTTTTCCTGAAGCCAAAATACATCCACACCCATGACTTGACGCCGACTGGAGTGTGTAACATTTCACTGTCATTGCCAGCTCGCTCTGAGGGATCCATCGCTCTTGAAAGTCAGACTCAACAATGTGTGTGAACATAGACTGTGAAACGTAAGGAACGCGTGTGAAGTGGTGTGAAGTAGAAGACAATAATGAGGTTAGCGCCACCCGCAGCTTAGTAGGTTGTACGCATTTTTCGGAGCAGATCGCTGAAAATAGACAGGCGGCAAAATAAACACATGAATCGATACTCTTGCAGACGCATCGAATCGTCGGCTGTATAATCGATGCATCGATACGAATCGATTAATATTTACACCCCTAGCTTCAGGTGTGTTTGATTAGGGTTGGAGATGAACTGTGCAGGAGAGTCGATCGGCAGGAGCAGGATTGGGCACCCCTGCCATAGCATATATGGTTGGGAATCACTGGGTACCTCACGATATGATACGGTACATGGCTCACGATACCGATAGTATCACGATACAGGAATTCTGCGATAATCAATATATTGGTAGACAATCCTAATGATGCATCACAATATCTGTCTATCGCAGAATTGCTGTATTGTGATATTATCAGTATCGTATCATATCGTTGATATCTTGAAAATGAAAGGCAGGTGTGTTTGATAAGGGTCGGAGATGAACTGTGCAGGACATTCGAACGGCAGGAGCAGGATTGGGCACCGCTGGTTTTGAATTGGTTTTAAAATGTTGTGCAGCCCGGGAAAACGGTCTAATAATGCAGTTCAGTGATTTTCGTCCATGGAATGCTCCAATTCCGGTATTTTTCCAGTTACTTGAAATATATATAAAAAAAATTAAATCAAGGAATCGTGACAGTCCTACAAAAAAAATCTATTTAAAAAAAAATTTTGTTTGAAAGAATATTCGATGACTCGCTAATAAAGACTTAACTTGTTTCATTACTGGATTAATCGGTGTTTTTGAATGAATCATTCATTCAATAGAATCGATGACATAGATTTAACGGTCACTTGTTGCCACCTACTGGTGTAACGACGTAATTGATATAATCTTTATTTAAAGCGTCAAGTTTCAAAAGGTCACTTACTCTATTTTGATCACTACTGTACATTTAGTAATAAGATTGCGTGAGTGTTTGAATCGAGGCTACGATCTTTTAACAATTAATCGTGCAGCTCTAACAGGCAGACAAGTAAACCTGTTAGAAGATGGACTTACTGAAGTTCTCATGCGCATATCCTTTGGAGGAAGTTTTAGATTCTTCTTCCAGTCATCCCCAGGCCTGATAAGAAAAAAAAAAAAAAAAATCCCAATCACCACCATAATAAAGCAGCACTCACGGCATAATCTGCACTCCCTCAAGGACTTACTTGATGATAGTGTTGGCTGTGGGTGCAGGCTGGGAGTTGCCATTGTTGACTGTGCTGGAGGCTTTGACCTGGGTAGGCTGCATTGTTTGGGACCCCCCTCCACCTCCTCCAGGGCCCCCTGCTGGCTTAACAGAGCCTCGCATTTGGCCATTCTGATTCGACAGTCCCAGAATCACTGGATTCTCCATTCTGGCTGTACTCATGTCTTAAATATTCTATCCTCCAAACGTGACAAAAACAGTGGAGATAAGTTTATCTGGATGGGCTTGCAAAACAATTCACAAGTTGTCCTTCCCACAGCTTTCGCAGTGTCCAAAGCACACACACAAAAAAAAAAAAGTTAAAGCAATATTTTTCACCAGTTCCTTGTTCCTCAATATGCAAGTCTCTTGTGGAACATCTCAATATGAATGTCACTCAAGCAACAGGTCACAGATATTATAAGCGGGGAGGATTAGCTTCAATTATCCTTCCATCAATGAGTGAATCTTTCCTCTGCAAAAGGAAAGTTTCACAGAGCAGGGGCCAGGAAGCCAGTGTTAGTCTTTTCGATGATTCTGTCCATTCCTTTCTCTCCAATTTCAACTATTTTAAATATTTTCCACCTGTGTGAGAGAGAAAGAACATCTCAAAGCACATAATATGAAGTGTCAAACAAAACCACCAATCAAGATTTTAGTCAGCGCCTACACAAATTATGTAGGACAGGGGTTTTCCAACCTTTACAGAGGTTAAAATAGATTCTCATTTGCATAACTTTTCAAAAACATTACCTTAACAGATCATTCTTTTCCCACATTTAGAAAAAAAATATCTATATTTGATTTAAGTAATAACATCGCGATATGTTATTTTCTGTGGCGAATTCAAACGCTTCCTTTACTGGATCTCTTAGCGCTGTGTAATAACAGTGTCACGTGATCAAGATCGGCTCACGATGCACTGACATTGGTCCAAACTGATAAGCTGTTAACGACAATGGTGTACCATCAATAAATAACGATACCGCTTTATCGCCCAGTCCTACTTTCACCATCATGAATGTTTGTATTCACCACTCTGTAGAAGAATGCACATGTGCACAGGCGCGTAGTGCTTCTTTACAAAGTGACATCGCCACCTACTGGCATGTATAATACAGCACTATACATTTAGTCGTTTTCACGGATCGGTGTAATACGCTGATTTCACGCAGCCGCCATTTTGAAATCAAAAGTGAGGCTCCGGTGGGAAAAAACCCGGAAGTAAAGATAAACAACAATGCCTTTGGGCTACCAACCTGAAGCTGCAGCCGCGATTTACACTATTGGATGTTAATATCCAATATAGGATATGTATATAGTTCATTCCTGCTTTTTTTACTTTATGAATTATATAAAAAAAATATTTTATTTATAAATGAATTTCACTGTAATTTCATTTAGTCTAAATAGTTTAGACTAAAGTTTCATAGTCTAAAGTATGAAAGAAATGTATGTACAGTTTTAGAATTGACACAACATCATTAAACACAACAATACGCCATCGCATTCACGACTCTCCTGTGATTAAAGGCAACACTTCCGGTTTTCTTCCCACCGGAGCCTCGCTTTCGATTTCAAAATAACGGCTGCGTGAAATCAGGGTATAGGACCATTTTGACAATTATCAATTAGTCTCATCTGCGTGCTGCATCAGCCAGTCACGTCACTTTACAGTAATGAATAAGTTTCTTTGCACAAAAAGCATAATGAAAACAGCAGAGGACACAGAGTGTGCTGCTGCGGGAAAGGTATATGATCCAAGTTGTCTGAAACATGAGAATGCTTTATATTTATAAGTGCTTCAAACACAGGCATAAGCATTTACTGCGTCTTGCCCTGCCGTGCTTTGACAGACGCGTGTGACATTTAATGTTTCTGGCACATGACAGCGCATAACTTACATTTTATGGTTATATCCTTGTCTGTAAATGTTTGAAAGTCCCACGAGTATTTCCATTTTGCATATCCTGACAACAAGGGTCTTAAACTTCAGTCTTCAATGAACAAGCTTAAGTTAGAAATTAAGTGTAAGTTTAAAAATGATACATGTAACACGAGCAATATACATGAGCTGTAACAGTAAAGGCACTATTGTTGGAATAGCCCATTAATGTAATGTAATTGTGTGTTTTCAGACCTCGTACAAATCAACATTGTGCTTTTGTTTGTCTATTATCATTTTAATTCAGTTGTTTTAATTTCTGCTTTAAAATAGTAAGCAATCAGTTGTTTTTAGGTTTAAAGTATTAACACTTGTTTTGCGTATAATGTACAGCATAGCCTACATGGATACATTCACTATATTTGTTTTCACAAGTTTTATTTTACACATTGTTTGGAGGACAGCATTGGATAGGATGTGGAATAATAGTTTAAAATAATGAATTTATTTTGAATATAAATCTTTAAATGTATAAAAAATTGCTTTTTTTCATCCGATTAATCAAAAAATAATCGAGAGATTAATCGATTAGCAAAATAATGTTGCAAAATAAAGTTGCAGCCCTAAATTCAGCCATTAAGATATTTAATTCACAAATGTTCACAATTCTTTGGTAAAACAATTAACAGTTACTAAATTTTGAAACTAACAAGTGAAGTTTCACTTCTGGTGCCATCTCAAAATGGCAAAACATGTGCAGATCAATCTGCCAAACATTGATAAAGACTAATTTGAGTAGTAATTTAGCATATGTGGTATTAATACAGCACATTTACACTAAATTGTAATGTTACAGCAGCAAAAGAGTTAACTCTCTGTAGAAGGAATTATATACAGAGAAAAAAGCTCTGGCAGAAGAGGCACAGGAAAAGTCTGTCAACTCAAAGATCATTTGTAATCAAACTGGAATAGACTTGATAAGGAGAAAAACATGCATGGTTTGAACATATGAACAAGGAACGTAAACCTTAGATGTCAAATCTGACCTCAGTACTGATGGCATGATGTGAACCTGGCACAAAGTCAACATTATAGGCCTCATATTAAAACAGCCACTACTTAAATCATTTACAGATTACATAGACATTAATATGGCGATTTCGCTGATGTTGTGGGTTTGTTAAACAGATGCAGTAGCAATTTGACAACATATGTGTGTAATCTGGTTAAAATTTGAAACAATGTAAATGCTAGTTAGCTGAAGTTGACTGAAAGTCCCTCCTAGTCACGAAACTCACTAACGGAACACGGTAAACCAATGTATCTCAATGTAACCAATGTTACTCTGTCGTTATTTAGATAACACTCTTAAATTTCAACCGTCTTGCTTCAACACAACGTGTAAATCGCTGTCACGCAGTTAATGCTAATGTTTAGCTAAGCGGCTAACTTACCCCTTGCGGCTTCATTTCAGTTAACAGTCGGATAACGTTTAAACAGTTAGGGAACACAGCTATTAATAACACAATTTTGACATGCTGTTTCGGATAGAAGTTAAATTAAATATTTGAACTGTGTGAAAGAAAAAATATTAGCACTGTGCTAGAGTTCATTAGCTTTTGCGTCCACACACAGGCCGCACGCGAATTAACCACTAACTGATTCACAATTAACGGTCTAAATCACTAAACACCCATTTTTGTAAGCCATAAAACATCGGTTAGAAAACATTTACTGCTTACTAAAGCAATAAGCTGAATGCCCTGACTGAGACAAGAGAATATTCATGACACCACAGACAAATATGTAAACACGCAGCTAAAAAAGAAACCCCCAAACCGGACTTAAAATCTAACTATATACACCACATAAATTGGACTTTCTGTAAACTTACCAAACGTGGCTGAGTATATCTTTCTGCGTGTTTGTGAATTATAGGTGTAGAGCTCTGACATATATTTTAGGGGTGTAAAGCGAGTGTGTAAGATGGCTTCCAGTCATCTTTAAACCCTCCCATAATCAGTCACATGAGAGCCCTGTCTAATCCACAAAAACACCGCGCATAATAGAATTATTTATTTATTTAATGCATTTTTACTGCGGATTTTATTTTAAATGCATGGAAAATATTTTATATATCAATTTTTTTATCAATACAAAACACGTTGCATTGCAGTTTATTATATTTATAATTATTTATTTATTTGCATTTTTGTTGGCGTAGTCACAATTATACTTTTCCTTTAAAAAAATTTAAAAAATAAAAAATGTTATGTGGCAGTGCTGTTTAATTCTTACCTGAGCTTGTTTTTGTCTTGACTCTTGGCAGAAACCTGACATGTGAAGGGAGTCATTTAATCAGGTAAACATGTTTGTGCTTGACTAATTGGTGGGTAATGTAATGTGATTTATGGAAAATTGACATTTATTTGAATCCCTAAAACCATACGTTTTCATTATAACTACTTATTTCATAAGTGTTGAAGATGTTTGGTATGCACATGTTAGAAATCTGTTGATAGGGACACCTGTGGGATTCAGACAGAGATTGACTAGTTAATTAATTGCCATATAGCTGAATGACTCTCTCCTGACCAATTAAACTGTCCTAATTGAATTAAGGCTTATGCTTCCCTGATACCCTACACAGGTGAAGTTGTTTGGAAAATGGAATGCTATGTTGGTTACAAGAGTGAAATCAGGCACAATATCAATGCATGTTATCAATAAGCTTTCTTTCCTAGTAAACTGGAACCACTCCAGCAAGCTTCACACTCCGAATGGTTCCATGAGTGTAGCAATCATTTAAAAAACATTTTCTGAGAAAAAACAGGGAGCAGTAGGCTAATTGTCTGTGCAAATCTCGCCGTAATGCAGGAGTGTTGGGTGGTTGCTTGTGGTCTACATGTTTCAGTTTTAAAAATCAAGATATGAGTAATAGGGAAAGTGACGCTTGCCTATAGCAGCACAACACGGAGTGCAATCTGTGTCAGATGTTATAAATATAGAACATTTTGAGACTGCATATAAAGTCTGTTTTGATTTATATATGTATCATTAATATTTATAATTAATCATAATTTGAATTGTGTGAATTGAATAGTTTTTGTGCAACCAAGTTCTTGGGTCAGACGTAACAACCCAGTTATTTATCAAGACTTTTTTTGCATCCTCTAAACACACAAAAAAATCTGCTGTCCAAAAACATTCACTGTTCCTTACTTTATTATTATTATTTAAACATTTGGTAAATGGTAAAGTAATTAAATTGTTATGGGAATTATGGGAAACAAAAAAGAAATAAAAAGAAATCAGTTGCAATTGTATTTCAGTAAAGTAATTCATAAGTTTATATTTGTTTACTTTTATATTTTCATATTTACACACAAATGTTTTTTTGTATGTTGGCAGCCTACCTGCCAAAGCCAAAGTTGAAGTGGAGATTTCTGTAACAAGCCAGATTGCTGAGAAATAAGTAAGGTGCAAAAGTTGTGGTCAGCCAGTACACTATGAAAAAATAGTACACTATGTACTTTAGTATAACTATTAATGTATTTGTGGCACACTATAAATTGGTATACTTAAAGTCTGTTAAATTGGAACAATTAATTTTGTACTAAATGCATTTTAGTTGTCCAAAAGCAGTGTTGAAGTTCAACTAAAGATGTATTTAATATACTTGTTTATTAGTGGAACTATTCCAAATATACTTAAGTACACTTTAAATATCCTCTTGTATTTACATTTTGAAATGCAGAATTGACTCAGCATAAACTTCCAATGTATTTTTGTGACATTCCAATTCCAATTCAATTACACTGTAAGAGTGTTGAACACACATTAATATTATACTGATAACAAACTTTTAGAGATTTTAAAACACATTGCAACGGTGAACCGAACAATGGTGTAATGATTCAGTTCGACTCCCAAGACAAGACGATGCTCACCCGACTGGCCAATAGGAACGTGGCCCCGCCCATGACACAATTTTCACACCAAAAGCAAAATCCTGACACAAGAGCAAGAAATTGCATCGAGAGCAAAGAAAAGCGTTTTGAGAGAAACACTTCTTTTTTTTGAGAAAATGTTTTCACACTAATAGCAAAAATATATATATTTGAGAGTTTTTTTCAAAGTATTTTGAGAGAGATTTCTTTTCTCAGAAATAATTTTAAAAAATTCTAATTTATATTTTTTATGTTCTGTGAGAAAATACTTTCTCTCAAAACTTTTTTTAGTCTCAAATATTATTATTTTTTGCCATTGGTATGAAAACTTTTTCTCTCCAATATTCTTTTTTCTCTCATGAAATGCTTTGTTGCTATCAGTGTGATAACTTTTTCTCTCAAACTTTTTTTTTTTTTTTCTCAGATCATTTATTTTCTCGCATGTAATAAAGACACAATTCTAGCTCCATACTTTAGCCAATGAGTTTCTAGACTCTAAGGTTCTCCTTCAAATGTACCGAATCTGCAACACAGATTCCCAATAGTGTGCAGTCTAGCGAGTTCGGTTGTTTGGCAAAAGTACAGAAAAAACGATTGTTGGTGATTGCATTGACTTTATGGCGTGTTCGAAACATAGATCAAGCATAGCAGTCTGACGTGCTAACTTCTGGTTCAACCAATGGTAGGACGTTGGGGTCAATGGGGGTCAAGTTTAGCTTCGCCAGTTACAGTGTTTTCAGCGGGATACACCGCTCTACAGTAATTTGAAAGTGATTGCAGTACCAGTTTTGGCCACAATCTTACATACAGTTCCTTTAAAATAGGCCTACATTTATTTCATACTATAACTACAAACCCATTGATATATTTACTGGCATATTGCCTGAGACTTACTGATATAAATATTATAAATAAACTTTATTTGGAGTTTTTCTTTATTTCCCAATGCACATTTCTTAATTTGATTTGATTTGATTACTTTATTATTGATTACTATTATTTATTAATAATAAGCCTATGTGTTTAATATCAATATTAGTAAGGATAGTATAAAATTTAAATGCAACATAATTAAAGTGTACCTATATACTTGCAATAGTTCCACTTTAGCACAATCAACTATAGGCCTACTTAAGAATATCTGTAGTTGGACCTCAGCACTATTTCCGGATAACTAAAGTGCATTAAATACAAAATTAATTGTTCCAATAGCAGACTTTAAGTAAACTAATTTAGTAAAGTACAGTTGCAGGGTATTTATATATGTAACTGTATACAAAATAAATGTATTTCAAATAGATTTTAGTATATTTATTTAGGGTAGTGTGTATGCCGATACTGAATAAATCTGACTGAATTGCAGGAGAGTGGGGGATGTGTTGTTCTATAAAGGAAATGTGTGGGCTTAATTGTTTTTTTCTAAAGAATTCAAATAAGGTAAGTTTGAGGTCTTGAGGAGGTACATTTTAAAGAGGCGTGTCTTGACATTCTGAGCACAAATCACGGGTCGTTGATCAGAGGTTTTATCACCCGGAGTGGACGAGGACACACATTTCTGAGAAAATAGTATTGTCATCCACATCAGGACAAATATGGAACAAATAACACACAAAGTCACTTTGGATGTGAGTATTTCTAAACTCTCAATGCATTTTTAGGAAATTACAGAATGGTAGTCATCACTGATTTAATTCACATCCTGTGGAATCAAAACAAGCTCTATCAATTAGAAAAAATATTGAACTGATTTGTACATTTTGAGAAAAAAAAGTTTTTTTAATAACAGCCTGATCAATTTGTTATTATTATTATTATTGGTATTATAGATACAAAATGATCAGTTTACATCTCCACAATAAATATTTCCTAGATGTTTTCCCATGAATCATTTAATTTGTCATAACTACTTTTTTTGCTACTATTACTGTTTATTATTATTATTATTAATTGTATTATTAATAATTATTTCCATTTATTTTATTTTCAAATACGGACATAAAAAAGGAAGTGAGACTTCCTTTAAATAGCTTCCTGTAAACGCCACAGGTGGATATAAAACTGCTTTGCTTTATGCAGCTAACTTTTTTCTTTTTCTTTTTTTTAAAGGCCCCCTAAGGCCCTATTAACAATAAGGTCCTATCACTTTGGATAAAAACATTTGCTAAATGCATAAATGAAAGTCTTTGTTGTCTGTTTTAATTCTGGATTTGATTTAGAAATGTATCAAAAACGGTGGTAATCAAATGAAGGTCTAAAACTAACATTTTAATAATAAATACATTTCAAATGATTAAGCAAAAAGCTTTAATGATTCAAATTATATATATAAAAAATTATTTAGATCTTTTTTGGAAGGCATCTTTAAATATTGCAACTTGCAAGTCAATCGTTGACATTACTGCAATGTGTAGTTTCAGAATTATGAGGAATTTGATTATCCAAATGTGACAGAAGGACCTGATGAAGTCGACCAGTACACCTGTCGCAACGAAAATAACCCACTGCATCTGTTTCACACCGTGTTCCAACCCCTTGTCTATGGTGTGGTGTTTCTCCTGGGCTTAACTGGAAATGGTCTCCTCTTGACAGTTCTGCTAAAACGGCGGAGAAACCTGCGCATCACAGAGATCTATCTGCTACATCTGGCCCTGGCTGACCTGCTCCTCCTCTTCACTCTTCCATTCGCGGTAACTCAAGGAGTAAGCGGGTGGCCTTTTGGAAACTTTCTGTGCAAGCTAGTGGGCCTCATTAATCGCCTCAACCTGGTGTGTGGGAGTTTGCTTTTGGGATGCATCGGCTTCGATCGCTACCTCGCCATTGTGCACGCCATCCCCAGTCTCCAGGCCCGTCGGCCTAGGACCGTTCACCTCACCTGTGCGCTGCTCTGGCTCATCTGCCTATCTGTGAC
The DNA here is from genome assembly GCF_965113295.1 of Leuciscus leuciscus. Taxonomy (NCBI): domain Eukaryota; kingdom Metazoa; phylum Chordata; class Actinopteri; order Cypriniformes; family Leuciscidae; genus Leuciscus; species Leuciscus leuciscus. Next base: position 8,299,245 of record NC_138734.1, on the reverse strand, counting down.
CATTCCCAACATGGTGTTCCTATCCGTGGAGGAAGAGAACAACTCTACCAGGTTCTCTTGTTCTTACAACAACCATGGCATACATGCAAACAACTGGATGTTGGTCAGCCGCTTTCTCACACACCTACTGTGCTTCATCCTGCCTCTGGTGATCATGGGGTACTGCTACACTTCTATAATCATCACTCTTTGCCAAAGCCAGAGAAGTCTGGAGAAACAGGGAGCAATTCGCTTGGCCCTACTGGTTACATTGGTTTTCTGCCTGTGTTGGCTGCCGTATAACATCACCGTATTCATGGATACCCTGGTGGTTTTGGAGGTTATGCCTGAGCGGAGCTGCCATAGTAAAGCCTCACTGGAACGGGCGCTGATAGTGACGCAGAGCATTGGTTTTTCCCATTGTTGTCTGAATCCAATCCTGTACGCCTTCATAGGGGTCCGTTTCCGAAGAGACCTCCTGCATTTGCTAGCAAAAACAAAGTGTCTGCGTGTATGCCTGTCAGGTCTGCAAAGAAAAAGTCTTAACAGGATGTCGGTCACAGAGGCCGTTACTACCACAACAAGCAACCAATACATTTAAAAGCAGCTGAGCGTTTTTGTAATTATTGTTTTTCTGGCAAGAAAATGGAACCTTTAATAGGTAAAAAAAAACAAAAAAAAAAACGAATAGATATCACCATACTTCCCCAGTTGATTACATTAATAATTGCAACAACAACAAAAATTGTATTACAAGTTTACTGAAATGTTATGTTTAAATATGCAAACAAGGCTTTATCTAATTAAATATGCATTGGATAAAACCAGGCTCAAAATTCTTGTTTCATGTTTTATATATATATATATATATATATATATATATATATATATATATATATATATATATATATAAAACATGAAACAAGAATTTTATATATATATATATATATATATATATAAAACATGAAACAAGAATTTCTGGCTCAATGTAGGAGGAAAAACTCATTTTGAGAAAATGGCCTTTAAATATATATACTGCAATTGAAATCTACAGACGCAAACAGATAAAGTGCTCTAAAAAAGATACAGTTCTTTCCACTAGTCTGAAAAAACACTTTATGAAAAGCCAAAAAGCCCAAAATCTCAAAATTGACAGATGCATGAAAACACTGTTTTTGCCTGTAGTGTCTCGCCTTGCCAGCTATGAGCTTTACAGATATATATATATCAGAGTCAAAGGTTTTAACTGAGGGGATTTTGGATAGCTCTCTTTTATCACTCCATAAATCAGAAAATACTGTCAACAGCCAGAAATAAATAACTTTTTACCCCTTTTTTTTTAGGAATAAAATGTTGTATAAAATCAGGAAAATTATATATGAACAAACCCCTCTGTAAAAGCCTTATAAGACTATGGATAAGAATAAAACTAAAGTTTGGTGTAAGTGCTACTGAAGTGGAGATTTCTGGCTCAATGTAGGAGGAAAAACTCATTTTGAGAAAATGGCCTTTAAATATATATACTGCAATTGAAATCTACAGACGCAAACAGATAAAGTGCTCTAAAAAAGATACAGTTCTTTCCACTAGTCTGAAAAAACACTTTATGAAAAGCCAAAAAGCCCAAAATCTCAAAATTGACAGATGCATGAAAACACTGTTTTTGCCTGTAGTGTCTCGCCTTGCCAGCTATGAGCTTTACAGATTTGAGATTTACAGATCACTGAGCCAATGACTGGAAACATGACTGAAAGTACATATGTGAGTGTATGAAATCATATAAATGGGGACAATCTGTTAGTCAAAGAATGAATTTCATTAAGCAAAACAGAGCATCATCCCTAAACTGCTATAATGCTTTGCATTGTGTTTTGAATGGATTATTATTAAATATGAGATCAATTGTTCTGTAACAAATAACTGGAAATAAAAGAGTGATCTAATGGTGTCTTGAATTTTTTTGTAATGTGATCGTCGGTCAAAATGTCCCCTTAAACACATCAAAGAAGGCAAACACAAAGTAGCTGAACAGATTTTTTTTTTTTTTTTTCATATTTGTTATTAGATTTCTAATAAAACACAGTATACAGAACAGTTGCAAACAAGCACAAATTGCATATTATTTACAGCAACTATATATATATATATATACTGTATATATATATATTATATCTATATATAGATATTTATATATTACCTTCCACAACAGTTTGGTAGCCAGAATGTAATTAGAACATAGAAACCCAGAGGCTTTTTTCCTTTAACCTTTGCAATCAAACACACTGATCTCAAATTTACATATTTTACAAATATCTTAAAAAATGGCTTCAGATTTTACTTAACTGTTATGATAACCCTCAACAGTTGCATTTTCTCCCAATGTTATCTTCAGCATCAAGAGATTGTTACTTAAACCAAAGTTTTTAGCATTTTATTGCCACAGTTAGTCAAAGGCAATAAAAACATCCAAATGAGAAATAGCCATTAAGAAACAAGGTTTTTACAGTATTACAGATAAGCTAGTTTAAAAGGGCATGTTGGCCATACTTCCAGGCACGTAGCCCAATGGGCTGTCCAGTGACATGCTCCGTTGTCTAAGACTCTGGGGGCCCATCATGCCAGACTGTGAATGTGGAGGTCCCATCATAGGTCCTTGGGGGGACATGAGGGCACCCTGCTGGCCAAAGTGCTCCCCAGGGAGAGCCATGCCCCGTTGCTTAGCCTGCATCATCATCAGATTCTGCTGAGCCATAAGATTATGAGGGTGCTGCTGTGGAGACAGCATGCCACGGGGAGGGTGGGACGGGTGTTGTAAGAGGTTATTGGCCATCATGGCCTGCTGTTGCTGATGGTGGTGTTGTTGCTGAAGCTGCTGTTGAGGAGACATGCCTGTCCTGCCCATCATGTGCCCTGGGTGGCATATGGGCCCCATCCCACCTCCTGATCCCATGCCCCTGGAGCCAATCTGAGGCATGCCCATACCTTGGCGCATCCCACAATGTGAGTGTGAAGGGTGTAGGGGCAACTGTTGCTCAGCCATCATATTCTGTAGGTTAGCAATATGGGGGTTGGAGGAGGGGATGTTGCTATGGGGAGGTCCAGATGAAGAGAGCTGTTTGAGCAGTTGAGCAGAAGAAGCCTGTGGAGGCGGTTGGCCCTGGTGAGGATTTTGCTGCGGATGGGACATGGCTTCACTCTTGGGGAAGTACTGTAGGGTGCTGCTGGGCTTGTCCGCAGGAATGATACGGGAAAGATCAAACTCAGGAATGCCTGTATGCGAGGGCCTGATGACCTCACTTAGGTCTGGACCATCACCCATGGACATTGATGTAAAAGTGTCTGGTTGGTGAGGAGGCCGCTGGTGAGACATGCCTTTACTTAGAAGATGCATCTGTTGGGGTGGTAAGACCTCATCAGGACGCTGGGGATACTGCTGCCCCATACCACCAATAGGGGAGTGAAGAGGTCCCTGCATACGAGGGAATCCTCCCATCTGGTTTTGGGGGTGCATTGGGGAAACATTACAGGGCCCTATTCCATCTGGAGGTCCACCTCCCATTATTGCTGAGGTCATTCCTGGTATTCCCATAGGGTTAGGGGATGGGAGCATAGGTCCTGTGGGATCATGGGATAGCTGCGGGCCTCCTTGGAGAACCATTCCCATTGGACTTTGCGGACCACTGTGAGGTCCCATTGAACCCTGCGAGGAGAGGAGCATCTGTGTAGACTGGTGATTTCCCATGTTGCCTACTGAAAAAGAGATAACATGTAATGATTTTAATGAATAACTTCTCTAATAAAGACAGAAAGCAATTGAAAAGGTAAAATAATATAAATGGGCATCAAACGTTTATTATAGTATAATTTCCATGATGCATTGAGTTCTGGATTCTAAAACAGGTGATCAAATGTAAAATCTGTACCTGACATGTTGATTCCAGGTAGGAGGGGTCTATCAGGTAGCATCTCATCATCTGATGTAGCGATTGTTTTGATGGCGTCATGGTAGAGCGGAGTGGAGCTAGGCATGGCATACTTTGACATTTGAGACATTATAAGGGATAGAGGATTCTGGGAGGGAGGGGCATCTGGTGAGGATGTGAAAGGCATGCTAGGATTGATAGAGTTGGTAGGCTGACTGATGGGGGTTGAGTTGGAACTCCTAGGTGGTAGGGACATACCTAATGTAAACAAACAAATGGTGGAAGACATGTAAATCATGTAAAAGAGCATAAATATAAAAAAAATTAAAAAATCATATTTCTATGAATGAACAAAGAAAATAGATGTCCACACACTGAAATTGCAGCTCCAAAGAGTCTTACCAAAAAGTGCAACTTTTAAAGAATTTCAAGTTTGTATTTTTTCTTTGTCACATGTGTGTGTCTAATCAATTGTCACATGACTCTCTGTGTGTTTCCAATCTTTGTTATCACCTGTGCTTATCAAGAATTGAGTCTCAGTCCACAATGGTATTGTGCCTGATGAAGATCTGGCTGGTTGAAAAATTGCACTGTTTGGAGCTGCAATTTCAGTGTGTGGACATCTATTTTCTTTGTTAATTTGTTGCGGTTTTGTTGTCCTGCACCTGAGCCCAATTTGGTTTTGGTTTCTGATGTGCACACATTTTTTTAATCATTTTTATTCATATTTCTAAGATTTTTTTTTTTACCTGTATCAGTGGAGCTGCTCCCTCCATTGCCTGCAACCTTGACACTAGGAGGCCCTCCAGGGCTAGGCATAGCAGTCTTGGGTGAGGCAGTCCAGCCAGGTGAAGCAACAGGCATGGTTGGAGATTTAAGGTGTCCAGGGGAGCCAGATGGTGAGCGAAGACCAAGAGAAGGGCCTATTACCTGGGGGGACTTGATAGAGGTGGAAGAAGGTGTTCCAGCCCCAGAGGCTGCTGGTAGAGGAGGGTGAGATGGACCACTCTGTGGTAACTGGCTGGGTGATTTCAGGCCTGCTGCAGAGGGTGAAGGCATGAGGGGTGATGGCTCCTGGCTAAGAGAAGGCGATTTAAGCTGGTGAGATGGCGGTATAGCTGGGGAACCCATTGGGTTAACACTAATGGGTAGGTCAGGAGGGTGTCGGGCACCAAGGTCTGTACCCCTTGAGCCAGAGTTTATGGGAATGTGACTAAGTCTTGAGGTGCTGCTCATGTGGGGAGGACCTGGCTGGTCTGGTCCAAACATATCAGAGCATTGCTGCTGCATGTATAAGCCTTCACCTTGACTACCAGGAAAGGAGCTCTGATTGGGGTATTGAAGAGGTCCATCTTGCCCAGGGATCATTCCTTTGTTAGAACTACCCCGGCCATTCTGTGAAGCCCTAATGCGGGAAATGTCTTCAGGGTTCAACATCTCTCCAAGCTGTCCGCCAATTCCAGGACCTCCCCTCAGCTTCTGAGCCAACAACTGCTGCTGCTGTGGATTCATATTCATGCCCATATTTATATTGAGGTTACCCCCTAAAGGAGAGTCAACTATGTCTCTCATTGTGGGGCCACCATCACTGCCTACTCCACCAATAGGAGAGCCCATTATAGTCCGAGAACCAGGAAAGTCCATTGGATCGCCACGGGAGGGTGGGCCTCCTCCCATTCCAGGATTGGGAAAGCCTGGTCCCCCAGAGTTATCTATCATCCTAGGGCCTCCAAGCCCTGCCTGCTGCTGCTGCTGTCTGGATATTTGCTGCATGTCTAATCTATGGAGTCTGCGGAACATCTCTTCCCGTGTCATAGGGCGATCCAAATCACCTTGAAAGTGCTGGGGAGGTCCCCCAGGACCCCCTGGAGGATAGCACCCATGAAATGGGCCTCCACCACCCATGTTTGGAGGCATTTCCTCTAACCAACCCATGCCTGGCCTTGGAGGTCTCTGAGGCCCCAACCCCTCGATACCTAGAACTCCTCCAGGGCTTTCTGTGTAAACCCCCCCACCTGAAGGACCTCGCATCTGTCCAAGAAACCTTGGCCCTCGCGGACCTTCCTGATGCATGTCCATTATTCGTGAATTCCCTCCCATTCCACCCGCTACCATTGGCCCTGGCCCCCACTGTTGATCAACAGGTTTACTGTGATATGGTGGTGGGGGGCCCCTCATTAGCATTGGAGGTCCCCCAGGCATGCCCATTTCTGGGATCATGCGGAAATGCTGGGGATGTTGGTGGGGGTTAATCTCGTGTTGCCGCCTTTTCTCCTGGTAGTACTCTTCTTGTAGCTTCCTCCAAGCTAGCTGCTCTGGTGTTACACCCTCAGGTCCAAGAAGGGGCCCCATGTCTAACCCTGAGGGTGAGGAGAGGTGGTGGGAATGTGGTGGCATACTATGGTGTGGGCCCATCAGCGAGTCATCCAATCCAGGGCCACCAAGATTTTGTGTCTGTGAGATGATGGACTGTAATGGCTCCTCATACTTTTTCATTACACTGACATGGGGCATACTAGCATTGTTGCTATGGCAAACACCAGCATTCCCTCCACCATTCTCACCATCTTCTAAACCTCTACCCCCATCATTACTATTATTGTTGTTGACATTAGTGCCATTAGGATTGCCATTAGGACCTCTTGGTTCTTCATGGCCAGCACCGGCTCCACTACGGAGAAGCAACCTCTCAATGTCTCGAAGAGTCTGCAAAGAGCGTTCACGATGTTCCAGCTGCTCCTTAGAGAGGCCATCTGTGTTTCCTGGCCCTCCACGTTGGGCCAGTTCACTCTGACGGAGAACAGATAAAGCAGAGGGACTTGAGGAAGGAGACACACCTGCACCATGGTGGGGAATTGTACCTGGTCTGTCCACTCCTTCTGTTCCTGAAACCCCTGCAGACTGTGGACCTGAACTTCCTGGGCCCAGTGAATGAACTGCAGAGCGGCTGTTGCTGCTTGATGTTCCTCCTCCTCTGTGGGTTTGGGCTGGCTCACTGTCTGGATGGCCTGTGGAAGAAGGAGTACTGGTGCCAGGAAGGTGTCCTCCCACAACTCCACCAACGGAAGCTGGCCGGGGTGTACCACTTTGGGATTTGGGTGTGCCAATGGGTGGACTGTGACTAGAGCTGATCTCCGTTAGGTTGGTGAGTTTTCCAACACCAGTAGACTGCTCAGAAGAAAAAAAAGAAGAAAAAAAGGAGAAAAAAACAGGATAAGAAAGAAGGACAGGGGTGGGGGTGCTGTTAATGCCATCATTAGTCTCAGCTCAATACATCACAACAGACTTCAACTCTACTGTTTCTCATCGAAACAGGAACAAAGATGAGCATTGTGGTTTCAATAGCCATTTAAACAAATACAATTGTTCACGCCATGCAGCACCTGCAAGTGTAGGTGTTATGATACATTTTTTCCACTCTACTTTGCATTTCAAGAGCATATACATATGGATCATGATTACAAACATAAACAAACCCATATAGCTTAATCACATTTTATAATCTAACATAACAAAAATATGCAGTCATGTATGTACACTATATGTCTATATGTAAAGACAGACCTGGTCCAGCTTAGTACGAGGGACATTCTGCTGATGATACAAGAGGATAGAGTCTGTATGGCCATGCATCACTGCTTCTGCAGCGCTGCAGAAAAATAGAATCGTTTGTTTAACAACAAAATAATTGTTTTCCTATTATTTGCATAGTTTTCTATTCAGTCATGTGACAATTGCTTGTAAAAGCACACTCCTATATCCGTCACAAGAGTGTGGTGGAAAATTGTCTGCTACGTTATTACGTGCATATAAGCTCCTTTGTTGTGGCTTTCTCAAACATTTCCGGCTTAAACATGGCAATTTATGGTAAATATCCCATTTGTTCATTTAAAAATGAGACTTTCAAGCTGCAGGGTCTATTAGGACAGAAAAAAAGCAGTCATACTGACCTGTTGGCTAGGCTGGTGGTGAAGACATACACTACTTGCTGAGGGGGTCGAGGATGCAGATCTGTGCGAATACTGGGTCCATGGCCAGAACCTAATCCTGGACCTAATCCTGGACCTCCTGGATCACTAACATGGCCTGTGGCCGATGAAACAGAGTGGCCCTGACTGGGACACATAACATGCTCACCTGAGCAAGTGTTGAAAAAGAAAGAGAAGGATAGAAGAAAGATAAAAAATAAAAGGTGTATGAGTCAAACAAATAATTAACTCAGCAAACAAATTGAGTCACTTGTAAATGTCCGTGCCCAACTATCTTTTTAAGAAAAGGTAAGAAGCAATAATAATTCTTATTTCTGAAATAAATATGAATTATTATTTATTTATTATGATTTAAATATTAATAATAAATAAATATGAAAAATATCAGAATATTGTCTGATACAAGTGATTTTGTAGTTTTTGTAGCACTCATTTTTATAGTTGAAAAATAAAGATTATAACTCTGGCTGTTAGTGTTTAGGTGAAAATATGATGCTTGTGATTGCTAATTGTTACACAATCTGAAAAGTTTCAGACTCACTGGTTTATTATATCAGTATCTTGTATGCATTACCGCTCATAGAGTCTACTTTTACAAAAAAGCTCAGTGAAGGAGTTCCATGATGGCATCAGTATGTGATTGTATCAGATAATAATACATGGTACCACAGTACTGAATGATTACCATATTAATACCATATATTTCTTCATTGTTAGCATATATTATAACCCTTTCTAAAAAAAAAAATTGCAACTATAAAGATGTCAATCCAAAAACAGATTACTACAAAAAATAAAAACATATTCCAGAAAACCACAAGGAGGAGCTAAATCCCACAGAAAACTTCCCAGAGCTTCAGTTCCATTATGAACGTCTGATAGCTAAGCATTTACGTCACGAATTTATGTGGGCAGATATGAAACACTGAAGATTTGTACAAAATAGGCCATGTTCTGTCACATGAATGTCACAAGAAATTAATGGAAATATAGTGGTAAATTTGTGAACAGAAGTTACAGCACACAAAATATTAGGACAATTCGATTCATTCTAATGTCTTTCAAATTCTGATATGATTCAGGCAAGGTCAAGGTTACAGAGCTGGACATTTTTCTTAAAGGGCAACACCGAGCATGTTAGTGGTGTTATGTTGCCCTTGTGCAGGTAATGTTTCACGACACACCTTCAGTCACGTGTCTTTACACAGATAAGGGAAGCTGAGCTTACTTCACAAGAGGGGACAATAGCTCTGAAAGCTCAATATCATACCTTGCGTGCTATTAAATGGCAAGTTCACATTATAATGTCAACATTCCACTTTTTAATTTATAATATCTAATTTACTTTGCCAGATACAAATGGCATTATAAACTGTGGTTGATAAATGTCTTAAAAAGCATACTAAATTTAACTGAATACCTTTATTGTTATTGTATACTTGTTTTCAACGAAATGAATAGTATACAACGAAATTAATAATACATCCTACAAATACATACTAGTTTATTAATAGTTTATCTTAAGCTAAAAACAACTTTGGAAAGGTGGGTAAACTCAATGGTGTAGAAAAATATAATATATAAAAGCACATTATAGAAGTTTGTTGTCATTTGAATAACTATATGCCAATTGTGGCTGTCATGACAGAATTTTTAATAGATATTTCAACGAATATCGCTCCAAAACGAAAAAAGGAGATTGAGGCATTAAGTATCACAGCCTCTGTTACCATTCACTTTCATTGCGTCTTTTTTTCCCATACTGTACAATGACTGTCAATCACCAACACTTCTCTTTTGTGTTCCACAGAAAAGGGAAAGTCGTACAGAATTAGACTTCATAGACATGAGGGTCTGTAAATGATGACAGAACTTTCTTTTCCTTTTTTAGGTTGAGCTATACCTTTAAAGGGATACTCCACTTTTTTTGGAAATAGGCTCATTTTACAACTCCCCCAGAGTTAAACAGTTGAGTTTACCGTTTCCGAATCCATTCAGCCGAACTCCAGGTCTGGCGGTACCACTTTTAGCATAGCTTAGCATAGATCATTGAATCGGACAAGACCGTTAGCATCTCTCTCAAAAAAATGACCAAAGAGCTTCGATATTTTTCCTATTTAAAACTTGACTCTTCTGTAGTTACATTGTGTACTAAGACCGACGGAAAATGTAAAGTTGCGATTTTCTAGGCTGATATGGCTAGGAACTATATTCTCATTCCTGCGTAATAATCAAGAAACTTTGCTGCCGTATCATGAGTCCAGCAGGCGTAATGATATGACGCAGCGCCTGAAAATAGGTCTAATACGTTAGACAAACTTAGTCCCGGTCACGTTGGAAGTTACTGAGCTGGGGACTATTTTCAGGCGCTGCGTCATATCATTACGCCTGCTGCACTCATGATACGGCAGCAAAGTTTCTTGATTATTACGCAGGAATGAGAGTATAGTTCCTAGCCATATCAGCCTAGAAAATCGCAACTTTACATTTTCCGTCGGTCTTAGTACACGATGTAACTACAGAAGAGTCAAGTTTTAAATAGGAAAAATATCGAAACTTTTTGGTCATTTTTTTGAGAGAGATGCTAATGGTCTTGTCCGATTCAATGATCTATGCTAAGCTATGCTAAAAGTGGTACCGCCAGACCCGGAGTTCGGCTGAATGGATTCGAAAACGGTAAAACTCAACTGTTTAACTCTGGGGGAGTTGTAAAATGAGCCTATTTCCAAAAAAAAGTGGAGTATCCCTTTAAGACACTTATTTCTGTTTTGTTTTTTGTTGTTGTTGTTTGTTTATTATGTGAAAAAGTCTTCATACAGTATAGTATGCCTCTTTCACAACTTTCACATCGTCTTTGTTGAGAAGCGGTTTGGCTAAGTCTTGAAGTCCTGAGAGGAACGTGCCCTGGTCATATTTGACCCCAAAATCAAAAGAAAAAGAGGTAACAATTTATTTTACAGTGTCCTTGTTACACATGTTGCATGTAGTTACTATAGCAGTGTTATTCAAATGGTTTGTCTTAAAGCATATTTAAAAACACCACACAGACATTTAAACAACATTCAAAACTTGATTTTCACCACAGTGCGTCAGCATAGATAAACTCAGCATGTTTTGATTCCCGCATCTTTGATATGATACATTACACACTGCTGCATTTTATATATAACTTTGGTTACACTTTTTTTTTAAGGGTGTCCTTATTACATTTTAATTATACATTTAAGTACTAAGTAATATTAATTAATAACATGTACTTACTATGGGTTTAAGGTTAGGATAAGGGTTTGGTTTAGGGTTAGTTGCATGTAATTATGCATAATTTGTTATTGTTATAAGTACATGTAATATGTGTAACAAAGACACTAAAATAAAGCGTTGCCATAACTTTTTTTCCCTTTTGGTACGGTCATTTTTAGTGGCATAAAAATGGTAGTGTCATACATAACCATTACTATGGCTGTTTGTTTTTCATTTTGTTTTTAATTCAATTTTTTGTCTTCAAATGGCTCTTTCTCAGCTCTACTCTGCACAGAATAGCAGGTAGCGCAGGGTACACACACACACACACACACACACTCCAGGCTTGTGGTCACCAACTGACAGATGCACAGCCATGCTCGCAGACACAAATACACACAGTTTAATGTGAGGTGTTGCAGTGGAAAAGGAATGACTGTTTTAACATCTGACAGTTGGCCAAGATCTAAATGATGTGTATTTTAAGTAGTCATGTAATTATTCTTGTGTAATATATATATATATACATATTCAGTACCGGTCAGAAGTTTGGAAACATTACTAGTTTTAATGTTTTTGAAAGTAGTCTCATCATATGCTCATCAAGCCTGCATTGATTTGATCAAAAATAAAAAATAAAATAAAAAACTATAATATTGTGAAATATTATTATAATGTAAAATAATGGTTGTCTATTTTTATATACTTTAAAATATAATTTATTTATGTGATGCAAAGCTGAATTTTCATCAGCCATTACTCCAGTCTTCAGTGTCACATGATCCTTCAGAAATCATTCTAATATGCTGATTATCAATGTTGGAAACAGTTGTGCTGCTTAATATTTTTTGGAACCTGTGATACATTTTTCAGGATGCATTGATGAATAAAAAGTTGTATTGCATGTATTATTTAAATAGAAGTACAATGTAAAACATGTATGTGCATAATAAGTGCATTGTATGAAACCATTTAAGTGATAGTTTACCCAAAAATGAAAATTCTGTCATCGTTTACTCACCCTCATGTCGTTTCAAACCCTTTGTGACTTTGTTTGTCTCTGGAACACAAAAGAAGATATTTTTCTTATTTCTGTCCCTCCATTGACAGTCCACGCAACTACCACTTTGACGCTGTGGTCTCACTGTGACCAATGAGGTTTGTTCTCACGCATCAAGTTCACTGATCAATGTTTATATGTGAATAAAAGCCTAAATTCAATCTGTTCATCATATAAAGTGATTGTCTCTCATCAGAAATTTTGGACTAAACCGCCAAATTCATTTAGATTAGTTTTATGATCTCTTTAGGAACTTTTTAAAGCGTCAAAGTGATAGTTGCACGGACTGTCAATAGAGGGACAGAAATCTCTCAGATTTCATTAAAAATATCTTCATTTGTGTTTCAAAGATGACAACACATGACAATAAAGGTATAAAAAAAAATTGTTATTACAGTTTTGGAACGACATGAGGGCGAGTAAATGATGACAGAATTTTTATTTTTGGGTGAACTATCAGTTTAATTTAAATGTTAGTACATAGTAGTTTAAGACACTTAATATAAAGTGAGACCAAAAACTTTGCTAATGTCAATGTTACGATATGCTACAAAATGTTAATAACTGTAGAAATGCATCATCACAGACTGTGAAAAGGGCCCATTTTCATGCTAAATAAACAACATTAATTTCATTATTGTAATTGAGTTCAATCTTCGTTTTTTTTTCTTCCAAATTCTGAAATACATACAGTATGTGAGCTGAATTACAACATTTAGCCTTTTTTCACCACTGAATCAACAGGACTGCATGTTTTTATGACAACAACATCAACCAGACGTTTGTGCAAACAGTCTACAGGAAGAAACATTCATTAAGGTTTATAAGACAGTGTTTAAGTACAGGTAGAGCCTGGCAGTACTGTGTGCGCGCGTGCGCGCGCGTGTGTGTGTGTGTGTGTGTACTCACGGTGTGTGGCAGAAAGCGGTTTCTCATCTTCTTCCTCAGTTTCGGCCCCTGAACACCATTCATCACCACTGTACGGCTGCTTTCTCTCCAGCACACACCGGCGTTTGCTGCGCATCACGCCCTCTACTGGACACCATTCAGAAAAACACATAAGGCACAACAACGTAAACATACTTCAAATAAACAATTACACACGTTTATACATGACAATACGGTTTCTATCCACACTGCTATAAGCAAACACCCACAAACTGCCTCAAAAAGCACATTTAAACTGATAGAATTGTCACATACTCCAGACACAAAGCACTCCAGAAATGTTTTGGCATTTAAGAGGTATGAGAGGACACAAGGCCTCCAAAGCCTTGACACATCCCCTAACCTTGAATACCAGACACGGTGAGGGAGAAAACAGGGGGGAGAGAGTGAAAACGAGAGGAAGAGAGCACAGAGCGTTAGGTTGTGGTGTCCTCGGCCTGCGCACGCCGTGTTGGCGGCGGGCAGAGATAAAGAGCTGACCTTTTCTGCATCCTCTTTTGTTCCCAGCAGACATCAGTTTACGTAAATGAGTGAGTCAGCTCTCTTTCTCTCTCTCTGGTCTACTTTCTCTTTAATCATTGGTCCTTTCCAGGTGTGGCAGTGGAGTGGTCTGAAGTGGCTGAATTGCATTTCATTTCAATGTCTTTCTGTTTGCTTTTCTACCGGGTGAACAATATTAATAGAGAAAGAGAGAGAGGGAATACCCCTGAAAAACAGCTGGATGGTGACGGAAAGGATCTCACCACCCCATTTCTGATTCTCTCCACTCTTTCTTCACAACCAAGGGTATTATTGTTAAAACTATACTATAACTGACCTAAAACTAGAACCAAGCACTCCCTCATATTTTGACCGATAAAATCCATGACTTGACAGTTACAGAAAAAAAGAAAATATATATATATATATATATATATATTTATATAATATTTGAAGCATTTTCTATTTCAATATTTTATAATATTTATATCAATATGATATTATTTATATTTTATGTTATTAAAATATTTAATATATAAAAAAAAATCAAATGTAGGCCCTATTAATATTATTTTAAATAATAAATAAATAAATAAATAATTTAAATGAATTACATTTTAAAAACTATTTGTAGAAAATATTAAGATATTTTAAAATATTGTTATTCATATTATATTATTTATTTATATTTTAAATGTTATTAAAATATTAAATATTATTTGAATATATATATATATATATATATATATATATATATATATATATATATATATATATATATATATATATATATATATATTCATTTTATTTTAAACATTTCAGTAAAATTACATTTTTAATCAAAACACTAATTAAAATTAAAATGAATTTTTCGAAACTTTAAATTATTCTTTTAAATTATTTTAAGATATTTAAAAATATTATTATTTATATTTTAAACGTTGTTAAAATATGTTATATTATTTTTTAAAAAATCTAATATATTAATATTATTTTACACATTTCAGTAAAATTACATTTTAATCAAAACACTAATTGAAATTAAAATGAATGCTATTTTCAGAACAAATTATTTTTTAGATATTTTTAAATATTATTATTTATATTATTCACATTTTAAATGTTATAAAAAAAAAATCAAACCTATTATTTTAATCATTTCAGTAAAATAAAATATTTAATCAAAACACTAATTTAAATAAAAAGAAATGCTATTTGTAACCTACGATAACCCCATCTTCTACCTTTCATGCGGTTATAAAGCCAAACAGGTGTGAGTGTTTGTGTGAAAGCATGAGTGTGTATTCACACACAAAGGAGCTTCAGTGCTATTACAGGAAGCCCAGATGACTCAGTTTCTCAAAATCACACTATTGGCCCGTTATTTCCCCTGATCTCTCTCTCTCTAATACACACACAACATACACAAAGCACTGGGCAAATGGAAATAAAATAAGAATCGCACAATGAACCAAACAAAAAGAAACGGCTCGCTCACACTCACACACACACACACACACACACACACACACACACACACACACACACACACAGAGTGAAAAGAAAAACACGCCTCCGCAATCCAGGAAGAGAAGACCTGTTATTGCTTTTCATATTGGGCAGAAACTGTTTGGGTGATTCTCACAAGACCTGTCAGGAACAAGTTTTGCTCATATTTCACCCAAAATAAATAAGTACATACATTTTCCATAGATTTTATGCATTTTTATGACAATTGAGCACTCTCACTAGCTCCAATTCTCACTGTCGTAATGCAGTCCCGTTTGCTTTCACACATTTAAATCTAGCACTCCGTCAGGTTTATGCCCTGTCAGCATTCACAGCTTTATTGACAATTATGTGGCATAAAAACCGGTTAACATGAAATTATATTGTACAACATCTTAGCGGTAGTGGCATTCATAAGTGTTACTAGGGCAACCAGAAGTAGAAACAGACCAGCGTCCAATCAGTACAGCAACTGCTGACATGCAGCGACAGAGTCATTGGTGTGTGATTCCTATTGGTGAATTTTCATTTTGGTGAATGATTCCTTTCATGATGGTCCTGGTGAAGCAGTTAGACTTTTTTATAATTATTAATTCATTTGTTTTGGGATATTGTAAACCATTTATATATAATTTAAATGTTTATACATTTTTATTTTTGCAGTTTTAATTTATTAAATAAAATATTATTTTATTTTATTTTTGCAACTGATAAAAAAAAGTGCATTCACTTATTATATTTAACTTCTTTTTCTCATTTTCATTACATATAAGTATTATTTAAATTGTTTGTAAAGTATTTATATACCATTTTATTTTTACAATGATTTTAACTTACAAATGTATAGTAAATTTGTATTCTAATTCAACAAAAATAATTGCATGACAATAGATAAATATAATGAGAATCACCAGTAAGAATCTGAATTACAGAAGACTCCAAATTAAAACACGCAGATTACAGTAATGATAATTTGAGGAGTAATTTGCTTAATTGGCAAAAAAAAAATTGTTTATTTCTTTATGCAAAAAAAGTATTTCATATCTTCTGCTTTGGCTTTGGTGTGAAATATGACCTTATTATGTTTTTTTGTCAAAATCACCAAACCACATTAGGGAACTGTGTGTGTGTGTGTGTGTGTGTGTGTGTGTGTGTGTGTGTGTGTGTGTGTGTGTGTGTACTAGGGAACCTGTTGTCATTCAGGAACTTGTTGCGTAGTCTCCCTCCCCCTCAGTCTCTCCACCCCGCTCTATTCTACTTCCTGTGTGTGTGCAGTGTGTTTCTCTACCCCCACTTAATTAGAGAGTGACACACAAGAGGACGACCAAAAGGAAAACACAAGCACATGTGTGCACATGCATTGCACTTTGTTTCAGGAGAATAACATCTTACATGATACAAACATATAAGAACTCACACAAACTCACACACACACACACACACACACACCAGTGTTGCCAGATTAGAAATGTCGAAGTATCGTACCAAAACCTCAAAATTATCGTTTTTTGAGAAAAATTATCGTACACGAACCAACACATAAAATATAGCTATTTTCCAACAATTTTATTTTCCAAATAATTTTACAGCCAATTTAAACAAGCTGTGTAATACGCTCGCACTAACTGGAGGAAGTCTGGCTACTAAACTTTTTTTTGCCAAAGTGCAAAAGATATGCTGACAGTCCACATTTTGAACTAGACCATAATTAAACTATGATACAGAGAGAAAAAAGTGCACAATTAACACTAGAAAGATTCAAATTCCATCTCTAAGTCGCTGTCATCATCAGATGCCACATCCACTTGTGCTGTGTTGGCAGATGTCGTTGGTTGGGGAATACTTTTACGGTACAGATTGGATGCCGTCATGGAGCGCAGCATAGTGTTCGTCGGTTTGAAGGCGTGACACCCACCAGCATACTCATTTGTTTAGCACTTTACTGCTTCGTTTTGTTAAATTGATCTAAACTGAACTGTCTTTTTCGGCAAAACTGTAGTGTAGTGTTGACGTGCGGTCGACACCGTGTGGTGTGTGTGTGTGTATACGTGTGCTTGCATGCAGGCAGGCGAGCCTGCGAAATGATTCGGGGTCAGAGAGAGAAGCGGTAGGATGTGTGTTTGGACAAACGACTGAAAACTCTGAAATTATCGTACATTATGGGATTTTTTTCATTATTGATCGTACATCGTACAGAGGTCAAATTTATCGTACAAATACGATAATTATCGTACATCTGGCAACACTGACACACACACACACACACACACACACACATGCTCAGAAAGGTCAGGACATTTTGGGGTGGCTGAAAACAGGCAGTTTCATCTTTACTGTGTTTCCAGTTAAAAGGGGAATTCCAGAAGTATGGCCTTTTTTTTTTTTGTTGTTGATTGAGAGATACAGTGATACAGAAAAATTTGTAAAATGAATATGTGTAGTGTTGAATTTGGTTGTACATGACCTATTGAGTATCATGCTGTGTGTCAGATATCAGATATCAATATTAAGAAATTGAATTTTGTGAGCAAACTAAGGTGGAAAAGGTTTCCAAAAAGACGAACAGTTTTAACAGATGTACGTCACAAAAAAATTACAAATATTTGCAAAAAATTATCAAAACTAATTATAATATGCACCACCTTGCATGGGTCCTATCCATTTCAACAACAACAACAACAACAAAATAAATCGAACTATCTTCAATTTTCCTTTAACTCAAATCCCACTGATATATATGTATATACAGTATGTATGTATATACTATATGTTTCAGGCTGTAATCTGGAAATCAAAGGAAAATATACAGGTGTATACAGCCAAATCCAGGGATTAGTTATTTGTTTCTCAGGTGGCTCAGAAAACGAACAGTTATTACATAAAGTAAAGCTAGTCAGTCAGATTGGATCCGATGTTTTGATAAACCTCATGCCATTTTGTTCAACGGACTGTGGGCGGCTGGTGGACATTCGGATGAGTGTTTCATTACGCCTACCTTTGGCATCTGGCTCCAAAACAGGGGTGAGTGACTCTCTTTGGTCTCCTGTGTCCATGGAGACGCTCCTTTCCCTCTTTGCCTTGGTCTTCATCATCCCAGCAATGCCACCACCGGATTGGTTGAGGCTCTTCAGTCCAGGGTTGCCAGGAGAAATCTGGTTGGATTTGACTCCATGGCTCCCAGACCCACTGCCCTTTGACCCTTGGTTGCCAGCAGGTCCTTGCTGCTGTGCTTGGTTTACATTGGGGAGCTGTGATTGGGCCCCACTTGTCACTTGCTTGCCATGATTGGATAATTTATTTTCAGAGTGCATTTGATTGGCTGGTGATGGAGAGGAAACTCTTGGGTTGCAGCAATGTGTCGTGTCTGTCTGTCAGTGAGACTGCAAACAGACAGCTGAAGGGAGAAAGAGAAAGAAGAAAGAGTATAAGAGTTTGTCTTATAAATTTCCAGTAGTAACAAAGAAAATTTTACCAACTTCATGTCATGGCGGTATAACAGTTTAGGGCTGTCACGATTCCTCGATTAAATTCCAATACTCAAAAAAAATCCTTGATTGCAATTTATCCGTGTCGAGTAACCGGCGAAATACTGTAAGTGGCGCATTTCACAGACGAGAATCCATGAACTACCTCAGGAGGGACTAAATGCCGCTAGGTGGAACAAACTGTAATTGGCACTACAGTCTTTTCAAAATAAATGAAACGAGTTGTACCAAAGTTGTACCAAACTTGTATCGAACCATGACCCCAAACCCGAGGTGCGTACCGAACCGTGACTTCTGTGTTCCATTGCACCCCTAATATATACATTATATATATATATATATACAATTTGAAAGTGATATAATATATATATATAACTCTTTAAAGGTGAACTAAGTAACTTTTTTTACCTTAACTGAACAGCTTCGGAGTCATTGGAATGGTTATATTACTTATTTCGGGTTGAATGGTGGTCTTTTCGCACCCCCCTGGTGCCCGTGAGCGGAAAACACGCACTTGCAACTTTGAGCCGGCGGGCCGCCGGCCGCTGCGTCAGGAAGTCTCGCGTGATATCAGGTCTCGCGATGTAAACAATTGCTTTACGGCCAAAAGAAATCTGCAAAAATGCTGTCATTATTGCGCTCCCTCACGCTGTCCGAACGACCGTTTTAAAGAACGTCCCATCTGCTTTGATGTCGTTGATCTATAGCCTCTGGTGTCTGAGAATCACCAACGAGTCTTTACAACAGTGTTGTCAAATATCTATTCCGAAGCTGTGGGGGGAGCTCTAGAGAGAAACCTGCGAGCAAAAAGCGAGAATACAGCGAAAAAATCCCGAAGCTACTGAGTGCTGCTTTAAAGTCATCATGAAATCAAAATTGACCCTATTTACTGTTAACGCATATTACTAGTCTTGTGGTGAACAATTAATCTGTGCAAGTTAATACACAGAAAAAAATCGTTTGTCGTTGTAATCTTTAATCAAAATCTGAAAAGTCACTTCCGCTCTTGAATGGCGTTCCTTTTCTGATGACGTCAGTTTGACGGCTTGGGTTGAAAACGCTTAACCACTCCCCTCAAACCGTTGGTCTGCTATGAGCAGAGATGGAGAGGAGGAGCACTAAAGTAAAACCCCGCCCTCTATTCAATATTCCGTTTCACTTGGAAATACGTCACAACACTGGAGAAAAGTCGTTTGCAACTTCCGGTTCACGGGGACTTTAATAAAATCAAATCCTGAACTTGAGTTGCATGAGGAGCTCACAGGACTCTGTATAGGACTCTCATCTAATTTTGTTCATGTTTAGTGCAGACACAATGTCAGGTGGCAGAGGACGCTGCGGGTTTGATTTACGCACCTCATTGGGATGAAGGTCCAACAATCAAGCGCATTCCGACGTCTCCTCACTGCACGCACACTGATCTGTAACACACACGCATTCAAGAGAGATTTAATTATGCTTTAATTGAACTCAATTATGATCTATTAAACATAAAAAGAAAATAATGAACCATTTTAGCATACTGACTGGAGAAAAATGAAAACCTTTGAAAGAGAGGCTTTTGGAGAGGCGTAACTGTCCCTTTAAGAAGGGGGCTGTAAATGATGTTTGGATACTCTGATGCCCAGAAGTGAGTTTCTTGTTTAATTTGCTCCACCCACAGTGAGCAGAAACCACAAAAACTCCCCACCTTCAATAATAATATCCAGACTGTCTCATTTTTCAACAAACAATTCTCATCCTCGCTCTTTCTCTCCTTTTCTCATTTCCACTTCCTTTCTTTCTTTCTTTCTTTCTTTACAAATGTAGAAAATATTAAGACACCTTGTGAGAACTTAAACAGCAATATTTATGTCTTTCA
Source organism: Leuciscus leuciscus (assembly GCF_965113295.1). Lineage (NCBI taxonomy): Eukaryota > Metazoa > Chordata > Actinopteri > Cypriniformes > Leuciscidae > Leuciscus > Leuciscus leuciscus. The sequence continues at coordinate 8,278,771 of NC_138734.1, read as the reverse complement.
TTAAATGTGTAACTACTTAGAAAATGTACGTATTTACATAGATCCTAAATATCCATAAGATCATCTATATGCTGATTTACTCTGAAAAGGTGAGTAAATTAAACCTTGCATTATAAATACAGTATATAACCATTTAAAATTTACAGTATTTCACTTCTGGAAATGAACCGATGAGTCATCTTGCACTCAGGGGCGTGTCCAAATGACTAGCAAAAGCAAACAGCCCCCAAAGACAAAAGGCTATTTAAAAATGATTAAGACAAAAAAGGAAACATGCATTCATGTGCAAAATCAAGTTTGACTTTTCTTTTTTTTCTTTTTTTATATGCCCCTCATAATCTTTAATCAAATATGCTAACCTCCCCTCCCCCTTGTTCCCTTCATGACACACACTACCAGTCAAAAGTTTTGGATGAGTAATATTTTTAAGGTTTTTAAGGTTTTTAAAAGAAGTCTCTTCTGCTCACCAAGGCTGCATTTATTTGATTAAAAATACCACAAAAAAACCTGTAATAATGTGAAATATTATTCCAATTTAAAACAGCTGTTTTCTATGTGAATATATAGTAAAGTGTAATTTACTCCTGTGATCAAAGCTGAATTTTCAGCATCATTACTCCAGTCTTCAGTGTCACATGATCCTTCAGAAATCATTCTAATATGATGATTTGATGCTCAAGAAACATTTCTCATTATTATTAATGTTGAAAACAGTCATTTACATTTTTATTTCAGGATTCTTTGATGAATAGAAAGTTCAAAAGAACAGCATTTATCTGAAATAGAACGCTTTTGTAACATTAAACACTACCGTTCAAACGTTTGGGGTCAGCAAGTTATTATTATTATTATTATATTATTATTTTATTTTATTTTTGGGGGGAAAGAAATAAAATAAATCAATACTGTTATTCATTATGGATAAATTAAATTGATCAAAAGTTACTGTAAAGACATTTATAATGTTACAAAAGATTCTATTTTAAATAAATGCTGTTCTTTTTAACTTTCTATTCATCAAAGAATCCAAAAAAAAATAAAAATACACAACCGTTTCAACATTGATAATAATAAATATTTTTTTTGAGCATCAAATCATCATATTAGAATGATTTCTGAAGTATCACGTGACACTGAAGACTGGAGTAATGATGCTGAAATTCAGCTTTGATCACAGGAATAAATTTAAGTTATTTTAAATGGTCATAGTATTTAACAATATTATTGTTTTTGTTGTTGTTGTATTTTTACTCAACAGCATTGGTGAGCAGAAGAGACTTAAACAATCTTACCGATCCATAACTTTTGAACGGCAGTGTATGTCTCGACGGAGGGTGGTGTTATACAGTATCCTCCACAATTGACTACAAACTGCCATTCAGATCTGCCTCCATTTAGTTTAGCAATGCCCAATTTCGTACCATCCAATCAATTTCTGAAGGACGAAATCAAATCGCGCCCTAAGTTTTTTTCAATCCAGAAGCCGTTTAACTCGGACATATGTCACAATAGAGAAGAAAAGACTATCTAAACGTCTGTTTCATGTCGACTTTAAGATATATTTACAGAGGAAAAACGGGATTTAAAACAAACTGACCACATTCCAAGAGTTAGTGTGGACCCAGAACAAATACACACGTAAAAACACATACACATGGCTCTCAGCACAGCTGCCAGGGCTGAAAATGTGTGAAGGATCAGGTTTCCCTCATGTGAATGAAGAGAAACTGCACACAATCCCAGCAGCCACCTGCCTGTGTCCATAACCTGCAGACCTGTCCTGCATGTGTCTGTGTGGAGGGAGTTCCCATGCGTTCGCTGCAGGTCTGTCATGTCGAACGTGTAGGAGAGGCATGCGGTACATGTCATACATACAGGTCTGAACAGGACGCCCTGAAACCTATTGAACAAAACACACCAGCGTTCATGGAAATGATCGAAAGAAATCAGTCTTATTCTCCAGATTCTAAAAGCTAATAGGGCTGCACGATTTAAAAAAAATAAATAAAAAATGCTTGTGCTTGTTAGTAGGCCTGCACAATTTGGGCAACATTTTGTGATTACACAAAATAATAATAATAAAAATGTCTTCATTTTCAAACATTAAACTCTCAAACTTTTATTTTGCTTCTCTTTTGGTGATAAGCGCATCTCATTATTAGTTTGGGAAGATGTGTGAACATGTTGCGTTCCCAAATGCACGTTAAAGGACAAGTTCGGTATTTTACACTTAAAGCCCTGTTTTCAGATCGTTTCTGATGAAACACAATGGTTAAGATTGAAATTTGGACAAATGATGCTGGCCCGAGAATTTTCTCATCCAATACAAGTCAATGGAGTTGGACAAAAACTACGATAAAACCTGTTGGAAAGCATCTTTTGCAGCGATTTTTGTGTGAGCATATCAGCGAACACCCCTGACCACTCGGTGAGTTTCACGTCTTTGTAAACGAAAGTTTAATGCGTTTTAGGAAGGATTGTTCCAGTGCACATATGCAACTATTGTGGAGGTGGGGGGGGGGGGGGGGGGGGGGTGCTACCACAGAAACCGAAAATTCTCGGGCCAGCAGCATGTGTCCAAATTTCAATCTTAACCATTGTATTTCATCAGAAACGATCTGAAAACAGGGCTTTAAGTGTAAAATACTGAACTTGTCCTTTAAAGTGACCTAACTCAGAGCAGATGCAGAGATGGGGTTCGTGTGGAGAAGCATTTACTGCAAACCGAGCCGCTCTGAGATGCTAAAAACATGAGCTGCTCACGTGTAAAAGAACACAGTGCTGCGCTTCATTCTGAAACACAGAGCGCATATATTTATTTCATTAAATCACAGCCGTTGTACATTGTACCGCAATTTCGGTATATTTTTATTAATCGTGCAGCCCTAAAAGCTGGCATTTTAAATTGTACTTAAAACCAAAATTCTAATATTTACTCGTAAACTACTCGTAATACTCGTACGTATTATAGAGATGCACCGATCAACCGGCCAGGGACCGAAATCAGCCGATTTTCTGCATGCGCGCAATAACGTCAGCTGCGCATCCTCGCTCTCTTCTCTCCAACCCGCCTCCTCTCACTCACTCGTCTCATTCGCTCCGATTAAATAGTGCTTATACTGTATTTGCGCATAATTTTACTAATTCACACAGGTTTCACACTCACACCAAAAGCACGCGCACCACCAATCTATATAAGTGGTGCATACATAAAGCCGCCTCTCAAACAGCTTGTGAGTCACAAGTACCAAAATGAGTGGCTTACTTCACTTAAATGATCAAATACATACAAAATTATGTCAAAATGCCCGTCTTGGCAAGTAATCAGTTAAACAGTCAGTTTTGGAACGTAAATAGTCGAGAAAGATAACAGATTTTATTTTATTACTGGCTTTTTACTGGTGTTTTTTTTATGAAAATAAAATTTTGCATTGAAAAAAAAAGTAGATTTTTGTTTGTATGCTGTCAATTATAGTTCTTAGAAAGAAAATAATAATAGTCAAAATCAGTATCAGCAGGTCACACTTACAAAAAAAATACGGAAATCATCATCAGCCAAGACCATTGCAATCGGTGCATCTCTAACGTATTACACACACACACACAGGCTCACAAACTCTTCCAGTCAGTGTGTCTGTGATGCTAGCGGGGTCCCACACACATTTCCATCCCAGAGGCATTCAAGCTATTGACCTCAAAAACAAATGAAACATTATCGGTCCCTCTCACACCCCCTCACTCGCACACCTCTGCCCCTCTCGCTGCCTCCATCACACTCTCCGTCTCTTCAACGGGAAACTTTCTTTTTCCACTTACTGCCGTTCACAAACACCCTCTCCTTCCTCCATCGAGAGTTATTTACACCCTTTCTTCCTCTCGGTCTCAAATGATGCGCTTTTCCCCTTTCTCTTTCTCTTTGAGGTGAGGTGTGTAATTTCTGTGCCACAGCGGCACCAAATGGATATGTGAAAATAGTTCGATTTCAACACTTTCTGAAGAAGATGCGAGTGGTGTTTGCCAGTGCAAAACTGGGACGATAACTTTGTTTATTCTAAACGTGCGCCGTAGTTATGTATTCTGCTGCTTTAAATGCTAAAGCTCTGTAAAGTCAGCTGGATTCTGATTGGTTGTCATTGTTTTTATTATTCATCAGCTGGTAAAAATCATTCTGAAAGTGATTCCAATTATATTTTTTCTGTCTCGTTATAGTTATAGTGTAGACTTCATTATCCTCAAAGAATTAGAACGATTATTAAAACTTAATAGTAAACCAGTAGTACATTTATGCTGTTCCTGAGATTGTTACACTTGTGTGGTTGTTAGGGTGGTTTGAATGTTTTTATGCATTGTTGCTTTACAGTGTTTTGAACTGTTTTTGCACATTGTTGTGAGGTTACTAAGGTGTTTGAAATGGATTGTATGTTTTGTTGTGCTGTTGCTAAGTTGCTCTGAGTGTTTTTACACATGTTGTGTGGTTGCTAATGTGCTCTGGCCGGTTCTATATATTACTGTATTTATGTTTGTGGCACAAACAGTCAGTTTGCTGTTGTTGTATTTTATTTTATTTTCAAATAATTATATTAATCAAACAAACAGATAATCCCACACCCCAAATATAGTCAGTGTTTATATTTATCAGAGGAATGAATCTGAAAATGGCTTACTGATTGTCATCGCTGCACATAAAACTGTAAAATAGGTAACAAGTATTCTATAAAATAAATTTTAAAAAAAATTTAAAAAAACACACTTTACCATTAAATTGTAGTTTCAGAGGCGTTACCTCACACACAACCTGCTGGACATCATTTAGTCATTAACTAAAACACACACAGTGTTCATTACTCATTAACTCTAAGAGGAAATTCTCTCATGATAATGTATCGCAACACCCTTTGTGCTCATCTTCTAGTGTGGACAGGCCATGTTGACTGCACTAACTAAAATCATTAGCATTATGGCTGATGCCAGCGCCAGTTTCTAGAGAGAAAGGTGGCAAGCTGATGATACTATATACATATAGTCCCTAGTGAAAAAGTAGTAATAAACTTTATTTCAGACCCAGGGTTAAAACTGCAGAGCAGGTGTAGGTACCCCGACACTGACAAACATATGGCTTGCACTGGAGCTTCTTGGAGCTCTCAGCGGCAGCCTCATGCTGTCATTATAAGCCACTATGAGTTTTCTAATGCTGCCTTGCTTATAACGACACCACAGGTAGGCAGTATACAAAGATGTACAGTATGCTCTAAAAAGTGAGATCTTCACAGGTACAGAGCACATGCTAAACTTATGACACATGTTCGCTTGTACATACAGCTTCCGACGCTGCCTATAGATATCCTTATCATCAGAAAGGTCATTTGCAATAATATGGCCCAAATATGTAATCTCTCCGCACACCCCAAGTGCAGTGCCAGACAGATAGAAGTCGGGGAAGTTTGACTGTCTATCTTCTCTACTTCTGATAATCATGATCTTACTCTTTTTTGCATTGTATTTTATTTTATATCAAAATCAGCACCATACTGTGTGCGTATTCTCAGAAGCTGTTGTAGACCAGCACTATATGGCCTTAAAATGACCAAATCATCAGCGTACATAAGGTGATTAATTAGTGAGTCACCAACCCTACAACCTGTACCACATGCATTTAAAATCACAGACAAATCATTCATATACAGAATTCAGACAGATTTCCGCCCTGGCGAACACCATTGGTCACTTGGAAGGGAGCAAAGTTTTTTTTTTTTATACAGCCTATACTTTAAAAGAATATACATAAGTGCAATGTTTTCAGACACTTAATTGCGTGTTAATTGCAATTAAATTAAAATGTGTCATATTTAAAATTTATATATTAGATGCAATTAGCTGAACTTTAGAGATCTTGTTTTTTAACCCACTTACTGTAAGTAGCCTAGTCAGTTTAAAATATATTAACTTTAAATGTAATATTAAAGCTGCAATCCGTAGTTTTTCCTCTTCGTCGCCATCTCTGTTCAAAATCTGCAACTGCAGTTATTCGCGGAATTATCAACTTTATGTGCATTGTTTTTATGTAGCTCCTTTTCAAAGGTCAAAGGTCACCCTTCCGCCGGAACTCGACTCACTCGTGAACGCGTATACAGCCGTAGCGGGAAACCAGTGATTGTTTATTAAGTTTTAAATATGGATATATTTCTTACTAAAACCCATCGCTTCACTTCAGAAGGATTTATTAATCCACTGGAGTCGTATGGATTACATTTATGATGGATGGATTCACTTCAAAAACTCTATTCAAAGCCATTACAAAGCTGAGAAGAGCCAGATCCGATTGTGTTCGGCTGAATGAAGAAAGTCATATACACCTAGGATGGCTTGAAAGTGAGTAAATTATGGGATGATTTTCATTTTTGGGTGAACTATTCCTTTAAAGTGTGTTTAGAAACTCTTTTTAATTGGCCTTTTCATTCAGCATTATTATATTATCTCAAGTAAAGTTTTTTTTTTTACTTTTAAGATTTGAAGTACACTACGAGTGCACATTCAATACAATTAAGCACACTTTTTCACATGGGGAAGGGCTGTCAATCAACTAAAATATTTAATCTCACACAGACTAAAGGCTGCAAAACTATTCGGACGGGACTAGTTTTCTAAATGACGTTTGAGTTACAATTCTTTATGACAGAGTTTATAACAGAGGTGGGAGTGTGTGTTCTAGACGTGGGCGTTACAGAAGGTCATGGGCTGTGCGTGCATGTGTGCGTGTGTGCGTGCATCACGTATTATGTATATATCTTTTCATCTATTATAATCTATTTGTTCATTTTAATTTATTATTTAAAAAAAACAAAAAAACATTTATTGCAGTGGCTGTTTATAATAATCCTGCATTCGAGAGCAGAGAAATCTAGACAAGTATCTCACTCTTACCTGACACTGATATTAAAAACAGTAGGTCATGTGCTCTGGAATTTTTACTGAGGTTGTGTGAGAAAAACACAAATTCTGACGGGATCAAAATCGCAAAGTACGTCTGTGAAACACGAATTTCTCTAACGACCCCATGGAAACCCAGTCCCATCCAAATAGGGCTTTGATTTGTTTCTTATTCCTAGAACATTAAAGATCCCATCAAAACAAAGTATTGATGATTTGTGTTCAATCAAATGCCCTCTAAAACGAGAATGCCCCTCCCCCGATACCACCTGTGACAGCAACTATTTAAACAAATGTCCCACCTAAACTTCCTGTGTAAAAAGTTTTGTTGCATTTGTCATAGTTTCTGTGCATTTAACCATGAAGTCTTTAAAGCAGCAATTGCATCAGTGTGTCTGAATAACTGTCTTAGAGGAACACAAATGCACACCTCCTAAACCAATGAACAGTTTGTGTGAAAGAGAAAGAGATTAGAGAGAGAGAGGGAGGGAGAGAAAGTGAGATGTGGGAGAGAGCAGAAGACAGAGAGAAAAACAGAGAACATCTTAAGAGAATGACCCAGAGAACCCTGTGAAAAGCGTGATTTTTTTTCAACCGTTTCTTCTCAAAACTCAGCTATTACCGCTTGCCACTTTGATCCCATTTACACAGTCCAGGACAAAACAGAAAGAGGATGATATGAGAAAAAACAAGAGCTCGAAATGGGAGTTTGTGTCTTGCAAATGGCATTTGAATTGAAAACATGAAACTGACGTCAGCCAAAGAAACTTTCCAGAGATTCAAGTTGTGTTTGACAGAAACAAAATGAACTTCTGAGATGATTGGGGGGTGCTGATGTCATGAGGGGACCACCAGCATATAAAGCCCAGATGACACACAAGACAGATTCAGAATGGACATTCCCAAGTGTGTGTGTGTGTGTGTGTGTGTGTGTGTGCGTGTGTGTGTGTGTGTGTGTGTGCGTGTGTGTGCGCGTGTGTGTGCGTGTGTGTGTGTGTGTGTGTGTGTGTGTGTGTGTGTGTGTGTGTGTGTGTGTGTGTGTGTGAAATGAGAAAAATGAGTACATTACACAACTAGCGAATCACCACCAAACAAATAACTGCAAAAAAACAACAGATATGTGTCTGTCGAGTCGACAAACTCTCCCATCTGCTCTACAAATGTGCAACAAATGGGTAAATATTCTGCCAAGTGCCAAATAACAGCAAATGTGAATGGACATGCAAGGCCATAAAGTACAGAGTTTGTTAAATTGAAAGTGTAGCTTGCCACACTAATTAATTTAAAGTATTTAAACTACAGTTAAGGGTCGTTCACACCAAGGATGAGAACTAAACATTTTTAACAATCATTCTAATTCCGTGAGAACAAACCACAACTATAATAACAACACACAGAGGAACGATTTCGTTGGAATCATTTTCAGAAAAAATATTTTTGTTTCCAGTAAATGAATGATAAAGACATTGACAGCCAATCAGAATCCTCCAAAATTTAAAAAGCTCAAGCATTTAAAGCAGCAGTAGACATAACTGGAGTATGCATGTATGTTGGTGTGGACGATAATATAGCTATCATTAAAGTTATCGCTAAAAGTATTCCTTTATCATAATTCCTGAGAAACGCTGTTGAAAGTGGATCGGACTGAGCACCAAAACACACTTGTAGCCAATCGGCAGTAAGGAGCGTATACACTTATTTGGGGGGAGGTGCCTGTATTGCATAGCGTGTTTGTGAATTTGGGGGCGGAGCTATTAAGATATGTGTAATCCTATTTGATAGGGGTGTGTTTGTTTTGGTGATTTTAATGTCAACAGCGTTTTTCAGAAATCACTTACTGCAGCTGTAAGCTAACCTTTCTTGCCACACTTGTACAATTGTGTTGCGAAAAAAAAAAAGCAATACAAAAACCACAAAAAGACTATTTAAATACAAATCCTGCGTGTTCTGCATGTCTCCGTGTGAGTGAATGGCGCAGACGCACGGTTTCATTTGCCACACGCACACAGAAGCACGTGTGCACGCTCGCAGTGTTTTTCATCCTCTGCCGCCTCATATACTTCATCTCCAGAGCTGAGAGTCACTACATCAGCATTTTACCCTCTCATTTGAGAAACACAACAAGATTCAAAGGTCTTCACAGCAACCCGTCAAACTAAAAGTTTTGAAAACTTGAAGAAATTGTTTCAGAAATATATTACTGTTGTACAGTTGAATTAGCTAAGTCTCAATGGAATAACACTAACACTAATAATAATAATAATAATAAATTACCGGTATTAAAACTTTATTTTTAAGGAATAATCACAATTTCATAGAAATATATATTTTTTAAACATAAAAATTGTTGTTTATATGAATTCAATTAAGAAGACATGTTTTTTTTGGGGGGGGGGGGGGGGGGGTAAAAATAAAAACAGAAAACACAGAATTTAGTAAACAGTAAAACGGAATTTGAGAAAAAAGAAATTAAATGTATTTCAAAGAGCCCTAAACATGTAATTTTTGTTAAACTTTAAAAAAATTGTTGTAAAATTGCATAAGTTTCATGATTTTATTAATTACACATGCTTTTTGATTACTAAAATTTTATTTAACCATTAAAATATAGTCGATCGGACTCAGAAAGAAAGAAAAAAACGAATTTGGAAAAATATAAAACGAAATTTTTGGGGGGAAAAAACGGATTTCATAGGGCTCTAAGTACAGCTATACAAAGTTTTGTGACACTTCTTCCTCCACATCAGCAAAATAATGCATAAATTAAAGAACTGTTAACTGAGAAAAAGAAAATCATTTGAAACTAGCAGAAACCAAACCAACCCTAACACTCTTATCCATGTAGTTTTAAAATCTAAGAGCAAGTCTCCAACAGACAAGCGCACACACACACACACACACACACACACACACACACAGACAACTTACACTGTTGCACATTTTTAGCATGCTGAGGTATATTTATAGCTCCAAATGCCCAAAGGAGAGCAGGAGAAAAGTACTAGGAAAATTCTAGGCCCTCTCCTAAGACACACACACACACACCTCTCACCCTCTCTTATACTTGCGTAAACACATAAATCTCTCACACACATGCACACAGAGCCGTACTGTAGGCAATACAGGGTCAATACTGTGACCAAAGTGTGTGACAGAGGAGTTAAACGTTAACAACACACACACAGACGCACACACAGGGAAGGCTTTATGACATTGGCCCCAGCTTAACAAACTACATTTGAGCGCGGCGCCAGTGGAAATGTGGGGAGGGGAGAAAGAAGAGAGAGAGAAGAATGAAAGGGTCTGATGCCTCTCTGTCCCAGCCTGTCCACTTAGACTTAGTCTCTCTGGCAGACGAAATTGTTTGTTTCCAAAACAAGCTCTTTGACTTTTCCAACTTAACAACTTAACTTCGTAAATGTTGCAGCCAGATTTAATTTGGTTGAGAAAATGGTGCGAGATGAGAGTTGAATGACAAACCTATGGACGTCCTATTAGCAGCGTGTTGTGAGCTGATATGGGTTTATTGAAAGGCTGATACCAATATCTATATAGCAGATCCACACACAATATTAGGATATACAAATATATACAATAACATGAAAGAATATTTGCAACACATTTTACTTCTGCAATACGACATGATATTACCAGGTGAAACAGAACGTTCATCAACAACAACAACAACAACAAAATGTAGGTTGGGAATAGATTTTAACCATCAGGAATTTTGCAGGAAAGTTTGCAGTTATTTGCAGAGGACCGGGGTCAAAAACAATACAGTCTGTCCAATGAATCATGCCATATGGTCATCGTATTGTAATTCCCGAATGTACAACAATGTATAACTGAACATTTGCTTAGGGTATAGGCTAAGAGGGAAGGCTAAGTATGCTAAGCTAGTTTGCTGAGCAGTTAACTTGCCAAATAAAGGACAATAACATTTTATATAGATTTTAGGGTTGTCACAGAACCAAAATTTCAGCAGTCGGCAATACCAGTAAAACATTTAGGTTCTCAGTAAAATGTTGCCCCATTTTGTCTCGTCTATTGGGTATCACTGTCAATCATCGCAGTTTCCGATTCAATCAAACATTTATATAAGGTTGTCAATCTAGCAGTGTAGAAAAGCCAAACTTGTATTTAGATTGTGAATGGGAAGAGCCTTCCCTTTTTGTCAATCTCTAAAAGCGCCAGCTCACTGAATTCTGCACTCTGGCTAAAACTCCTGTTCAAATAAACAAATATGTCTTAATTGTAAAAATGAATGTCTTATTTACATTGCATTTTCACTTTTTTGGTTAAAATGAAAGGATTCACATTTAATAAAATAAAACCTTGTGCATTTTCAGCTTCATTTCAGCAAGTTTCATGTTAAGCTAAGTCTGACTAACTTATAGACTAGCACCTCTTATAGGCCACTGCGTTCACACACTTAAGAGATATGATTATGATTGTCTACAATGCTCAACGGTTGTAAAAACACGCTGTAAATAGAAGCCTTCAACGCTCAGAGCGTAATATGCACCAATGAATCAGTAAAACCAGAAGAGTCAAGTTTCATAAACATAGCCACTATATTAAGACTAGTCTGACCATCTAGCAGTTAGTTAGAGATATTCAGCCTCACTTTTCGGATTTGAATAAGACCAATCTACCTTTTTATGTAACTTTTGACTTTTAAAGGTTATGTCCAGTCTTAAAGAAAAAAATTTGATTACTAACTTGTAAGACTAGCCTAAGCAGTTTATACAACCGGACACAGGTATTATGTACATTTAGTCAAATTTGATTTCATGTCGACTTTAATGATGGAAAATGAGATGTACAAAAATTGCAAAAAAAAAAAAAAAAAAAAAAAAAAAATGTAGGCAATATTCAAAATTCACAACCAAAAATCACTCAAAAAAAAAAAAAAAATGCAGGCATTAAAAAGGCTGTTTTTCCCAGCAAACCCCTGTGACAAACTTCTGGCAACTATTTTCAGCAAACTGTTTTGATTCCCACAAATTAACCTCATGTTTTGTGCAAATAAACAGATTTTGCCAGGGCTGTTACTCGCACACTTCATATAATCAATGCAAATCACAGACAAAGGCTAGTTACTGTGATGAAAGTTTATGTACACACATACGTTGTTGACTGGCTCCTATTTGGCATGGAGTTCAAAGGGTCAGCGATAATGTACTTAATCCCACTACATCACCTGATGCCAAGACCTTTGCTCACACCACTGAGCACTATAAAGGAAAGTTAAACATGCTCAAGCTGACTGCCATGCTGAAAGCTCTAATCATTCACCTGCTACCGGCATTTAAAAGCCCATAAGCACGTCCAGGTCACAACTGAGCATTCACTGCCGCCAATCAGGTCTTTCAGCTACTGTACGCTCGGACAAGCCCAGAAACAATGATCTGAGCTTCAATTACAACAAATGTGATCACAAAGGTCACAAATTATTTCAGTCCATGATTTAGAGTCAAGAATTTGGGTGGGGAAATTTATTGTTAAAGGCACACCTTTTTGGGGTGCAAGTTAAAGAAAAAAGCTTTGTAAAGAGAGAGTATAACTGCAGACTCACTTAAGTATTTTTATTATTTCCGATTATGTTTAGAATTTCCAATAAACAATAAAATAAAAATACTTAAGTGAGTGTGCAGTTATACTCTTTCTTTACAAGGGCACAGTTCGCCCAACAATGATTGTCATCATTTACTCACCCTCATGTCTTAATCTGTATAACTTTCCTTCTTCCATGGAACAGATACGCGGAATATTAGTTTGAGATTGGTATTTATTTTAAGGATACACTGATACTTTGTTTTTAGATATTTTTGGTAGGGAATCGGGATTAGGGATGGGACGATTACCGGTTTCTCTATAAACCACGATAAAATGTACTGACGGTTAGTATTATCGTTTAAAATTGAATTATCATTAAAACCGTGTTCGATTATCGCGTTTTTAATAACTCACTGTAAATCCTGTCCAGCCAGCAACAGGCTGAGGCAAGCGCAGCGCGCAATGTTGTTGTTTTTTTTATTCGAGAAGGAATGGCGGAAGGCAGATGAATGTTTTAAATCTTACATGATCACAAAAATATTATCAAACTCAGTAAACAATAAATCAACTCTGATTTCATTTTCAATACAATCGAAAACGGAGACGCAAGACGGCAAGTTGTGTTTGAATGAAACGAGAGAGCACGTGCGCGTCTGTTGTGATGTGCGCTGTGTTATAATACATTGTTATTGACTACGGTCATTATAAGGAAGGAAATGCCACATAATATAATCTTGCTTAAAAATGTGCATAGAGCTGCTTGTTTTATTTGTTGTTTGTTGATTTTCAAATATAAAACTTGTTGAAATGTTTTCAGTGTGAGCATCAGTTATTTTTGAGCACTTTCATCTCGTTTTAACAAAACCGTGATAATATTGATAATCACGATAATTTTGGTCACTATTATCGTGATATGAAATTTTCATACCGTCCCATCCCTAATCGGGATGTGTAAAAATATTTTCAAAATCGATCATATTTTCCCTGTAATTGTTCCTCATATTTTCCCTCTAATCCTAAGGCAATCAATGGCAAAATTAACACACAAAAAATAGGACATGGCTTCAGGAAGGGATGAACACAGCTGATGAACGCACAAAGTTTGGCCTGTAACACTAAGCAATCATATGGCTTGAAAAATACAATGCGCAAATAGACTTCTGTGATATTTTTATGGAGCTTTTGTGTCCTTTTGAAGCCTTTAAAAAAAAGCGATTAACACAGTTTTTTACAAAAGTTCTCCTTTCGTATTCTATTGGAAACTTAAAAATTAAAAGAAATCCTTTGATGAACATGAGGGAGAGTAAATGACAACTATCCCTTCAATTTCTTGGGGGGAAAAAAACAAACAACTTCCACTATAACTCTACAAATCTCTCAGAATTGAGCACGCTTATGGCAATGCCATAGAAAATATATCGCCCCACACCCAAATGACGACCGATGACTCAGCGTTCGACAGAATAGCTACTCATCAGAATGAGAGAGAGACAGAGAGGCCTAATTGTTAGAAGTCGGGATTGTGTCTTGTTTGAACACGAAACTTGCCGAGCCAAAACCCAATTTCCCACGCGTCAGCTGAAACCACCTGAGTCAAACGTGCTTTCATCCCGAGTCTGACTAATACGGCCACTTTCTCACTTTCCTTAATTTCTTCCCTGCCTCTGCAGCGGGGACTACTTCACACAGTCTGAACACTTCCCCCTCCCATCGCTCTCTATTTCTGTCTCGGTATGTGTTCCGCTCATTCCCTAATGAAGTGTATGAAGAGGGAGCCATTAAACACGTTTTAAACCATGTTCAAACCCATTATTCATGCTGCCTGTAGGATCGCATTTGACATTTGACTGAGCATCAATTATGTTTGACAGCTCTATAAATGATACATAAAAGGACTTGTTGGTAGGGCTTGCTAAGGCAAGCATTACAATTGCTTATACTTATGGCTTGAGGTTCATTACAATTTTGAACTCTAAGTATTATAAACTTCAGCACATGACTCGTTTGTGCTACAGACATGAATTGCTCCTCACATTGTAATCTTGTTGAGAAGAGGTGATTGGACAGGTTTTTTTTAAGCATTTCATATTGATTTGACACAAAGAATGATCCGTTCAAGGATATTTAGGATATAGATACTAATCTAATGAAAATGACAGGAACAGCAAGGAACGAACAGACAGCTGACAAACAAAATTTGTACAAACTTCAGAAACAAAACTTCAGAATAGACTTGCTTTATACTTTTATGGTGTGTTTTTTTATTTATTTTTTGAAGCAATCAATCATAACTGAATGGGAAAAAAGCAACCAGTACATTTTTCTAAATTGTATTATGTTTCTAAGTGATTGTAATTGTTTCTGACAAAGTGACAAAGACATGGGTGTAGCATATCTAGGAACTAAAATATCATAGAGACTTAAAGGGATAGTTCACCCAAAAAATTTAAATTCTGTCATCATTTACTCATTGACTTACATAGTATAGAAAAAAAATACTCAATAGAAAGTCAATGGGGTCAATTTGGTTACCGACATTCTTCAAAATATCTTCTTTTGTGTTCAGCAGAAGAAATAAATTCATACAGGTTTGGAACAATTTTGGGGTGAACTATCCCTTTAAAGGTGGGCCCAAGGTTAGTTTTGCTTTTTCAAATTTGTTTTTATTTCAATAGCAAATTTACTGTAATAATGATTCAATGTTTTGCACGTTGCAGTTATGCAAGCAAATGTGGTAAAACATGCTAGCAAAACATGCTCAAGCATGCTAGCAATACATGCTCAAGCATGCTAGCAATATGCTACTACATGCCTGCAATGTGTTAAATCATGTTAGCAATGTGTTCAAATGTAATTCTAGATAAGGAATGAGATGAGGAATCGACAGAACAGTTCCTGAATTATGTTAAAGGTGCTGTATGTAACTTTTTCACTCTACTAATTCATTATTCATTGTCATGTAAAATCCTAATCCCCTACAAAACAGTCATTGGAAATGCTTTAGGGTCCAAAGGGGCTAAAATTTGGCAAATCTCAGTGATATGGGGGGGGGGGGGGGGGGGGGGGGACTGTGTTATTGGAGGCAGGACAAAGCCTTGCTTGGCCTATCAGGCACAAAACGGGGGCAGCTTACTGGATTGAGTGCATTTTCAGCAGAATCACTGGATTAACACGCCATTGTCATCTGCAATCCCATGAAGACACAGATCAAATGTGAAAGTTACAAGAATTATTGATTTTTATTGCATAATTAATTTCAGTTTTACGCACTTTCAGTTTTTTTATTTACTTTGCATTGGTTATTTAGTTTCCGTTAAAGACAATGTTTTTAAATAAACCGTTTTCATTTTAGTATAAGCTACCTATCAGAACACACAGAAAACAACTTATTGAAACACCCTAGCATTGAGGTGGAAGGTTTTGCATGTAGAAGTGTAGTACCTTTTGCAATGGGTGATGGGAAATCTAGGTGCTTAGGTAAAGAGGTATTAAGAGGTCAGTATGTCACTGAATTCTCTTTCCTGCTGAATCATGTTTGAACGTAACTGATCTAGTAAACTGATCTTGTGCACGTAGGCTTTCAAATTAATGTTGCATAACTAGGAGATGAGTAAATATGGAAAATAATGGCGCTGAACACTCCCAGCCTGGCTTTTAGTAAAAAAAAAAGAAAGAAAAGAAAATGGGTCAGATTGTTAAAACCTGTTTTCATCACAATAGAGGGTTTACCTAGAAACTTCCCACTGGTAGAGTGTCTATCTAGTAATTTTCTCTCAGTCTCTCTCTGTCCAGCAGCGAGTCTTCTCTCTTCAGTAAGTCTATTGTTCTTACGCTGCAACAGGCCGTCTGTTTTTCAGTAGCCTGTTGTCGTGGGAGTGAGTGCAGTGCAGTCTCGAGTAGAACAAAAGGTTACGAGAGTGCAACTGTCATTTGTGCAACAGGGACGACGACGAGGCTGCAGGTGAGAGCATGTGTGACTTTATCAGAAATCAGAAATTAACCGGGCCGGACCCTTTACTCCCATTCTCCAGGACAAGCTGAGTGCAGTTTGGGAGCGCTGAGACTTTAGGACGCCAACTGCAGGCTGCATGCGTCAAGAACTTGCTCATTCACACTGATCTAATTTTCTTCTGAATATTTCACTGTCCTAAGCCTCACTGATGCGTCACAGAAAGCCATCCGAAAAATCGAATCTGCATGATCTTCGTCAAAGTGACTTTGATGATACAGATGTTTGTTTTTGTTTTACCAATGAACTCCCATGACTTTTCCAATCATTTGTGGTCATATATATATATATATATATATATATATATATATATATATATATATATATATATATACTGTATACACATACACATGACTGTGTCAGTACACCAGTTTAGCAACATGGTCTACCCCCAGTAAAGTAATAGGAAATAAGATAGATAGTATAACTAAACATCCTAAATCTAAAAGATATATTTGTCAACACAGGAAAGGAAACCACTCCAGAAAATAATACTTGCAATGCACTGACCAATCACATCTGCATTCGCATGCTTGTGTAGAGAATGTTTCTGGGCTTAGTGGAGACTTGCATTATCTCCCAAGTGTGTACTGAACATCCGAGACACCCTGCTGAACAACTTTGATAAATAACATAATCAACAACAACTCACGACAAATTATAATCACTCTCAAACTCCTTTTTTGATGTCAGGTGATTACTTTTCTCAAAAGACAATTTGGTAATTATCTATAATTACCGAAAGCTTCTCTTCTAGTTTCACACAATCAGTTGGATACATACACCTCATGCCAGGATATTTGCAAATGTAAACTAATCATAATCATGTTGTAATAAACATGATTGGCATTTTCAAAACAAAAAACTTTAGAGAATAATTCGCATGCCTGAATAAGTGTGTTCTTTGGTGCACTGCAGGCGACTGGTGCAGTGCATTGTGGGACTTGCACAGGTGAAGCCAAAAAATCTGCCTGTTGGGGGTTTAGGAAGGTTGCTGTGGCACGTACACATGACAAGGGTCTCTGCAAATGAAAGCAGCGTGAGAGAAGAGAGAAGAACGCGAGGCCTAAAGCGGACTGGATGATGACACAACAACAAACAGAGCGACCGAGAACGGACGCAGTCGGGTGGAAATCATCTCGCAGCCGGGCTTGTTTGAAAACACTGCCCGTGCCCCTGCGCCAAGAAACAATGCCACAACAAAGTGAAAGAATACTGTTTATTTAAGAGGAAGGGAGGACAGACTGCAGCACTCTGAAGAAGGGAAACAAGGAAGGAGGAGTGGAGCAATCAAAGGCAAAGGAGCCAATATAAACACCCTCGCTGCAGATAGAGGCTGAGACACTGTTTCCTCAAAAGTAAAAACATGTCATCCCAAAACCTGTATGATGTTATTTTTCCCACGGAATACAAAAGTATAAAGTGGACATATTATGCCCTTTTACATTGTCTTGGTTTTGTTTTTGGAGTCTACAAGAATAAGTTTTCTTCCATAAACTGCTGGATGGAAATGCCAAGATGTGCATAAATTCAGAAAATTAATTTGAAATGAAATGAAAATAAAAAAAAACGTATGCGCTCATAATATTATAATATCATAATATTTTTATCCGATAAGAAAGCATACGCATAAACTAAAATTGAAACACATTTACTGAATAAATACCCAGATGCGCATCAAACAAATCATGTGACTTTGCGCTAGGGCTGGGCGATATATCGATATAAAAAATATATCGATATATTTTTTAAATGCGATATGGAATTAGACCATATCGAATATATCGATATAGTTCAAATTTGCGCTGTGATCCTTGCTCCCCGCGCCTCCTTTTCCACTCTGCGTGCGTGTTTAGAGCATATGTTATGAGAGGCGAATCATGACTACTTCAGAAAACCCAGCACAATAGGAACTACCAGGCAGTGACATAAGTGTACGCTGAGATAAAGTTTTTCACCTCAGAAAAACTGACTTTCTTGTCCTGTCAGCCGTTATCCTGTTCTCGTTGCGCACACTCTTCTATTGCACGCGCAAATGCGGCGGCGCGCGCGCTGTATCGCCTCACTGATCAAGTGCAAAAGAAACTACGAGCATGCAACGCCGTTACGTTGTAAATTACACGAAATAAAAGTAATGCAGGTATGATTTTCATTCTATTTACCAGGAGCAGTTTCCATGTTTCATTAACAGTTATTGTTAATATTGTGTATTCACCATGGTAACTGTCCTTTCCATATTAACCCCAAAATGCCACTATTTTTCTTTGTGTTATTTTTAATATTTTTAAATGACTGTAGTGGCTCATACCAACATTGTATTAACAAAAACTAGTTTGGGACTGCCATTTAATAACTTTAGCATAGGCCTAATGTTTATTTATTAGTACTAGTCTTTACTATTAGTCATATTCTTACAATTTATGTTATATATATGTATATGTATGTATATATATATAGGCAAATTATAACATGTCTACACAAAATTTGTTTATAGCCTATATATATTGAATGTAAACGTTGATAATCATAATTAATAAATCGCAATTACAATTCGAAGGGAATAATCGGCAATTATGATTTTTGTCATAATCGTGCAGCCCTAACTTAGGTGAAGAAACCTGTTTATTATTTATTCATCTGATTTTGCAACTGTTCACTGAAATAGTTGGTTTCAATAAAACTACTTGTGACGTCATATTTGGCTTTGACTTTGACTGAACATTTTCTCTCACTTTGCGGAAAAAATATCGGGATATATATCGTATATCGATATTCAGCCTAAATATATCGCGATATGACTTTTGGTTCATATCGCCCAGCCCTACTTTGCGCGATGAAATGGCGTCCCTCTTTTGCACCTCGCTTTTAAATCACTAATTTAAAAGCGAAAGTAAAATGCGCACGGGCATTCATAATGGGTGGAGCAGAGCAAGCGTTTGCAGTTCATTCCTATGGAAGCTTAACTTCTGCTCCGCACCATTGGACACGCACTGTTGTGAATGCCATGCGCCCACGCACATTTTATGTTCGGTTTCAAATTAGCGCCATTTGGGGAGAGGCAATTGCTTGAATGGTGGGTTCATTATTATTCTTAATGAAAATCACAACAACAAAACAGTGCACTTAACAACTCACTTAAATAGGTGCTTTTACATTTCGCTTTGAAATCAAATCTTCCGCCGTCGTCTTGTCAGTCAAGAGTGAGGTGAAATGGGTGAAGTAAAGTTAAATCTGACTCCTGCTGCTGATCTGTGCAGCGACTCTCATTCGGCTAACGCTGAATTGAGCAGACACGTTCAGTTTTTAACTGTAGTGTTTGTTCTCTAACTGAACCCATTTTTGTTACTATTAAAAATCTAAACGACGGTGGGGGAGGCAGTGCCACGGTGGGCAAGTGATGTAACCGGTGTTGCGGCTGAATAACGGTAACACCGACAATCACAGCAAGCCTAATAGCTAGTAACATTAAGCCCCTATTTACGAAAAGACCAATTGCTCTGATTGGTCGGCTAGACCAGTGTGTTGTGATTGGTCAACCGCTTAGAGCGTGTTTCGGAAATGTCACACCCCTTAGTAGAGCTGTACGATAAACCGTTAAAAGATTGCAATCTCGATTCAAACACCCACACAATCTCATTCCTAAAATTATTCGATTCGTCCATGTCTATTAAACGTTTAACAAAATCACAGCGGGACATTCAAATCTGCGTTTTGCCACTGACCCAGAGAGAACAGAATGAAACAGCTTCACAAACAGCCTTTTTAACCACACACAGTATCATTATTTCTGTGTTACAAATATTCAAATGATCACAGAAGTATTGGGATAAAAGTTTACAGTTCAGATATAAACACTGATGTCGATCAAAATAGAGCAAATCAACTTTTGAAAGTAACTTGGTGCTTTAAATAATGATTGCTTTAAACAAGTGACTGCTAACAAAAATGTGTTCATTGAATCATAAATTCAAGAGATTCGTTCAGAAATTCTGATTCATCCAGTAATGAAACAAGAGAAGTATTTATGAGTGAGTCATTGAATCATTATTTCAAATAGATTTTTTAAAAAATTAATTCAAATTAATTAAACATTTTAAATAAGACTGCAGCAATTAACATTTTGTCATAACCTCTATGACGTGTTATTTTGTTCAGTTGTCTCTTGTCTGTTCAGAATCATGGGAAAATCGGCATTTGATCAAAAAAAAAAATCATGATTCTCAATTTATCCAGAATAGTGCAGCTCTACCCCTTACAATAACCACATAACCAAGTTATAACCAAGCAACTCAACCAGGCCTCATCCCCCTTCTTCTTCTTTTTTGGCATATGCCTTGGGCGGGAATTATTTAAATGAGGAATATTGAAAAAAAAATTGGAATTGGAATTGGCCATGAAAATATTTTATTTTTATGTAATTTTGTCATTATAGGGTAAGGTTTTTTTATACATAAATCAAATTCTGATTAATTTATTCTAATGAATCAATCAGAGAGATTTGTGAATTTGTGTTTGTAATTATTAGGAATATGTATTCCATAGAAAGTTACGTGGCTTTTTCATGGCCTTTAAGTTATTAATTTCTATGATTGTCCATGCCTGCAAAACATTTTAAAATACTCTGATATTTCAGATTTTCCATGAAAACTGTGTCCCTTAAATAAATGTGATTTCTGTGTATGTGCGCATTAAGTCAGGAAAGAGATTTGTGTACATCATGCTAGTACACATGACAGTCTGCAAACAGGGCTGGGTGAAAATTAATTATTTTTCTTTGCTAATAATATAAAATTAGGGAACATTGTAAATATCAAAATGGCATCAATGCAATTTTAATTCATCCATTAAGATTCCTAAAGTTTATGTAATGCAGGTATTTCAATAGAAGTATTTGCAATCCATTCAGATTCTGAAAATCTGATTCTAAAACTATTTGTTTGCGTCGTTGCTCAAAAATGTTCACAGAAATTCCTGAAAATATTACCATGTTTTATTCCTAATACTGTTTTACTGCCTATAAATTAAAATAGAATTAGTCCTTGTGTTCCTTCAGTGAAAACAGTGTGGAAAACATACCTTGATTATTTTCAAGCTGTGTAAAGTGTGCATTTTAAAGCGTGTCATTCTCTTTCACTAATCCAACCAAATAGAATTGCACAAAAAATGACTATGTAATGTGTTTAGGTGCACTGAATACTCCCTCTTGTCTGCTATTGGACAGAACAACAGATCTTGCCCCAAACTCACACCATTGGTTGAGCCAGTGTTGCTGTGTCGGCCTGGTAAGGATAGTTTTTTCTTACCCAGATCAATCTGCAAAAATGACTACAAGGGGTATGAGGTAAACATGTATGCATTCATTTGGATACAGAATGATCAAATCATGGAACAGAGTTTCTTGGAAGCACATACCATGTGACCCTGAAGAGAACAGAAAAACAGAGAGTGAGAGAGAGCGAGAGAGAGGGCGGGCAGCAGTACAGCATAAACAGATTGTCATAGCCACAGAACAGCAGTGTGTGTGTATGTCCGCAGTCCCTCGGTGAGCTCTGCAGTCTCTCTCTCTCCGTCTCATTC
This sequence comes from Leuciscus leuciscus, assembly GCF_965113295.1. NCBI lineage: Eukaryota > Metazoa > Chordata > Actinopteri > Cypriniformes > Leuciscidae > Leuciscus > Leuciscus leuciscus. The sequence goes on along the minus strand of NC_138734.1, from coordinate 8,256,696 downwards.
TCTCTCTGTAAAGACAGGGAAGAGCTCGGCTCACTTTGCATGGGGGTCAAGGGTTGTCTCTTTTCCAACACACTCTGGGCCATCAGCCAACAAGAGCAAGGAAAAAGAGCAAATTGCAGCCAAACAGACAGAAGATGGTGAGAGTGAGACGGAGAAGTACTCATGTGGACTGTAGATCTAGCATTCAGCATGAGAGAGAGAGACACATGCAGGAAAGTGAGACATGCAAGTGTAAACAAGAGTTGTGTATATTTCTGAAGAGAATGTGAGTGGTGTTTGCCTGTGTTGTTGCTGCCACAAAGCCAGGATCTTCCAGGGGGTCAAAAGAACCCACCGCCAATTTACTACGATATTCTGGTTTCTAGATATTCCTTAATACTTTCTTTTTTTTTTATCATAAAAAAATATGCAATGCTGCAACAGTAATCTGTCAGTAACAAGTAGGAGTATGATTCTGATTCTGAACAGACAATTAAACAAAATAACATGTAATTTACTAGAGGTTCTGACAAAATGTTGATTGCTGCTATATTTAAAAATGTCTAACTCATTTGAAATAAAAAATTTTTTTTTATCTGTTTGAATGAATGATTCAATGACTCACTCATAAATGTTCATGTTGGTTTAATATGGTTTTTAAAAAACTTTTTTCACTATTTTTAACAAAAGTTTAAACTTAATTATTTCCCCAATATATATATATATTATTATTTTTTTTTACAAACATCATTAATTATTAATTAAGAAAAATCATGAAGTTTTGTGAAGTATTTTTCCTGCATGTTTCTGCACTTGGGTTGTTCCATATTTATAATATTCTAATAAAACCACTTTTTTTTTAAGAAATAGTAATAATAAGTAGTATAATAAGTTTTGTTTCCAATAATTTTTTAATGGGACTTATTTTATTTGTTAAGATACTAGGACAGTTTTATCACCCTGACATTTCTTACTATTTTAGCCATTAAAAATGTGTTTATCACAGAAGAGGGGTATTCAAGTCATTGTATTTTTAAATTAAAAAAATTGTAATGCATTTTTAAATAAATTAATAGATCCTGACAAAAAATATTAGCATTATGTCAGTCATTACTTTTTTAATTTTGTGAATCGCATTTTCGATCGTTTAACTGGTCAATTGAAGCCTGATTAATGTTTTACCATGTTTTGTTAGTACTACCCCATTCTTGCATGATACACACCAAGACTTTTAACCATTGCACTTTTCCAGGTCTTTGCAAATCGAAATGAACGACATAAAATCATCATTACAGACTCAGAGGAAACAATACAGTAAATTTTCTCTTATGCGAGAAATTTCACTTCATCATTGGCGTGTAAAGCAAAATATTTAGGCTTTAAATTAAGCCAGTGTATACACACTCTGCCATCCAGCCAATTGCAGCGCTGGAGGAACAAACTCAACCGGAATCTTGTACACACACACACACACACACAGAGAGAATAATTTCCACTCCACCTTAAATGTAGGGCAAAGTTCTAGCTTGATTCAGTTTGTACTAAGGGGAAAAATAGGCTTGTTGTGTAGAGCGTGGAGTGTTCCGAGTCTCACAGCTGGCTACTGTTGTTTTCTGTGCGCTGAAAGCTTCTCGATATCACATTATTCTTTCATAGCTCGCCTTAGCACCGCGACTTGTAACTCATCTGGAAGCTCTCAGATCACCTGACCAGATAAGAAACACTTTGTTCCAAACGCTGGATCTTATTGTCCTTCCAACACACTACAAACAGCCTTTAATAGACCCAAAACACAGATCTACACTTGATGACACAATTCACCTTCCTCTGCCTTCCCTGGCTTGAGATAAGATGAATGATGTCATTTCCTAGCAAAACCATCGCCAAACTCTTGTTGTTTTATGACGAGGTGATACTATGGTGGTGCATTCAGGGATTATATGACATACCATAGACCTGCGGTGGTTCTTGCGTGTTACGGCACACAAGCACACCGAAAGCCATGCACCGGCAGGGATGATCTGTGATAGGAATTGATCAGTTGATGTGATAAAAAACACACACGCACACAGTCTTAGTGAATATGCATCCCCTGGACGCCTGTCTCTGTGCCGGAGAGGATGCACAACTTTTCAAACATGGAAGCAGATGGTACACAGGGACGAACGCTGTCCCTTAGCAAAGGTGATCTGAAGTGTGGCATCACATGATCTGAGGTGAGAGGCCATATGTCAGGGAGTAAAACGTTTGCACAGGCCAGTGTGAAGAAGCAGAAGAAATTGAGTGGCATTAGAATAGGGCATCGTTCAGCAACCTTACACCACGTCTAAGCCAAAACTTGATCGCTTCTGTTATAATCGATGGAGCTGGACTTCAGCCCATTCATGGACGGACACCGTTTCTGTTTTTAACTCCAGCTGCTATATTTTCTTCATCTTTTATCAATTTATTTATCTATTTAAATTGCTACGAATTTATTTGTTATATGTATTTTTAAACTTCAAAATATTACATCAACTCAAGCTCATGATGGCGCAAGATGCTGGAGAAAGAGCGGGATGCAATGTGCCAGATAAAGTCAGCGCTAGCACCATTCTGGATAAATTGAGATACAAGATTTTTGTTGTTGTTTCAAAATAAAGATAACAATTCCCACGATTCTGAACAGACAAGAGACAACTAAACAAAATAACTCGTCCATAGCTGCCAACTTTTGAGTTTTGCTTGGAGTGAGATTTGGGGGGGGGATTTGTTGGGATGTAAAACAATAATCTTGCATCATAATAAGTGTATTGTGATTGTCAAAACATTTTAGTAACTAAACAGAATTTTATTAGGTTTAGTGACAACATGTTACAATGTTTATATGGTACAATTTCTGGTAAGCTACGCTTTTTATTATTGCTTGAAACAAATTTCAGGATTTCAATTCAGTTCAATTCTTGTGATTTGATTTAATATTGACTAATTTGGATAAATATTAGGTACACAAGATAGGCATTAATTTTTCTCAAGAAAAGAAAATCTCACCTAATGCTATAAACTTACTCTGAGCCTTATCAGCTGGTAGTATTATTTAAGGTTAAAAATAACTCAAATTAAATATAATGCGTTTTTTATTATAATAACAACTTTATTTAATGATATAAGTACAAATATAATAAATATGTAATATAGTACATATATTTAGCTAAATGCTCTCTATAGCTCTTTTTTTCTAGCCAACTAACGTGCTATAGCCTATATTATGGTCATCAAATGGCTTTCTTGAGGTTAGGTAAATGTTATGTGACATAATTGTTCTCCAGCTGTTTTATTGACCCTTTCCGCGGTTGAAAAACACTGATTGATTGATGATGAATATACATTTCGGTAAGTTGTACTGTTTCTTTCAACATTGTTCATTCGTGTTCATTTACTATTAGCTAGTCGAGATGATCGGGTCACGTGCCGCTAGGGATCTGTCACGTCACATTTACAAACGCCAAAACGGTATTTATTGTTTGAATTTCGTAATAAAATTGACAGAATCTGAGAGCTGAGATTTTTTTATATCATAACTAACCTGCTCTGTCTAGTCTGTCGGTCTCTGTGTCCTCTTTGCTTCGCGATTTTTCTGTGCGTGAGAAAATGGATGTGTGGCGTGAGAGCGTGTGAAAAGTGTCAATTGCGTGTGTCTCACGGTGAATGCGTGAGAGTTGGCAGCTCTGCGTCAGTTACTAGAGGTTCTGACAAAATGTTAATTGCTGCAGTCTTGAATTAATTGCAGTTTAATTCATTTGAATGATTTAAAAATACATATATGAATGAATGATTCAATGACTCTCATAAATACTTCACTTGTTTCATTACTAGATGAATCAGTGTTTTTGAACAAATCTGTTGTATCACTGACTACGTTTACATGCAGCCAATAACCCGTTCAAAACCGGGATATTAGCAATAACCCGGTCGCGCACGGCCATGTAAACACCGGCAAAAACCCGGATATGCTCATATCCCGGTTTTTAAAAACCCGGATATTATACCTGGGGTACCCCCTTTCTAACCCGAATATTTGGTCATGTAAACGCGTATCGGCATATCCCCATCAAAAGGGACATTGATTTGTGTTCTGCGCATGTTCTATTCGCAAGGAATCTTGGTCTTTTGAGTAGAGACGGTGCATACAAAAACCCGCGTGCAGTATACCGGAAGTAAACAAGAAGTAGAGGTAAACATGGCGAGACGCAGCACAGCACCACACTTTTGGAGCGAGGAGGAAAGCGCAAACAAAGGCGATCGCTATCTGCCCGGAACTATTCCTTATCCGCGTGCTGCTGCTGTTGTTGTTGTCTTTGGATACAGGAAAAAGAATCGGAAATGACGCATATTGCGTCTTAAGGAAGTCCGTACGTCCAGACGCTAACCGTGCGTCGCCGTTTACATCGGGATATTGTAAATTCCATGTATACAGGAGTAACTCTCTCTGCTCACGCATGTAAACGCGTTATTCCGAATGTTTCAGAAACCCAAATAGTGACTCTAACCCGACCATAACCCGGATATTGGCTGCATGTCAATGACTACGTTTACAAGCTGTTAAAATTCGGGTTATGGTCGGGTTAAGGTCACTATTTGGGTTTCTGAAACATTCAGAATAACCCGTTTACATGCGTGAGCAGAGAGAGTTACTCCTGTATACATGGAATTTGTAATCAATTGGCAATATCCCGATGTAAACGGCGACGCACGGTTAGCGTCTGGACGTACGGACAACCTTAAGACGCAATGTGCGTCATTTCCGATTCTTCTTCCTGTATCCAAAGACAACAACAACAGCAGCAGCACGCGGATAATGAATAGTTCCGGGCAGATAGCGATCGCCTTTGTTTGCGCTTTCCTCCTCGCTCCAAAAGTCTGGTGCTGTGCTGCGTCTCGCCATGTTTACCTCTACTTCTTGTTTACTTCCGGTATACTGCACGCGGGTTTCTGTATGCGCCGTCTCTACTCAAAAGACCAAGATTCCTTGCGAATAGAACATGCGCAGAACACAAATCAATGTCCCTTTTGATGGGGATATGCCGATACGCGTTTACATGACCAAATATTCGGGTTAGAAAAGGGGTACCCCAGGGATCATATCCGGGTTTTTAAAAACCGGGATATGAGCATATCTGGGTTTTTGCCGGTGTTTACATGGCCGTGCGCGACCGGGTTATTGCTAATATCCCGGTTTTGAACGGGTTATTGGCTGCATGTAAACGTAGTCAGTGATACAATGACAAATATTTTTAAGTCAAGTGTCACAATCAAGTGGTGTAACGATATAATTGATACAATTGTTATTTGAAGTGCCAAGTTACTTTCAAAAGGATGTGCTCTATCAGTGTTCATGTCCAAGCTGTAAAGTTTCAACCCAGTACTTCTGTGATCATTTGAATATTTGTACCACAGAAATGATAATACTGTGTGTCTAAAAATACTGTTTGTGAAGCTGTTTCCTACCTATACATGATAACTGCTTTCTCTGGGTCAGCGGCAGCACAAAAACACAGATCTGAATGTTCACTGTGATCGTACTTGTCAAAGGTTTAATAGACAGAAGAATCGCTGTCATTTAGGAATGAGATCGCGTGGGTGTTTGAATCGAGATCGCGATCTTTGTGCAGCTCTATTCAGCGCAGAGAGTAACTTAAAAATAATAATAATACCACTTCATGTCTGAAAGGTTTATCAGGTATGCATGCTTAAAGGAACAGTTCACCGTAAAATGACAAATCTGTCATTTAATTCATCCTCGTGGCATTGCAACTCTATGATTTAAAGTCACCATCAAATCCAAAATGACAATTCTTGTTTTATTTATGGAATATTGCAGTATTTGTTAAAAAAAACACCATTATAACAGTAATAGCAAACCACAACAACCCAATGGTCCAATCAATTCCCGATGGACAAAATCAAGTCTCGCCCTACATTTTTTCTTGTTTGAGAAGCCGTTTCACTTGGATATACATCACAATCACAACTTCCATTTCATGTCGACTTTCATCTACAAATAAGGATTTATTTTTAGACCTGAGACATTCCTCCTGTACATTCATTGAAATGCAATCCATTGAACCATCTGATAAACGCACATACACAGGTAAACATGGAAGCTCAACCGTGCTTGCTTGACTTCAACATCAAGCAGGAGCCTCTGCCAACAGGTCGGTTTGGCTGCGGGCTGAATGAATGTGCAAGCGGTAAATGGCAAACACCAATCAAAACCTGCTTTTCAGCAAATCAGTTAAGATAAATGTCAAAATTAATATTTACGACCAAAGCTGTGCCTTGAGAAGCAGACATGTTAACTTCCTGAGGAGTGACGACATGAAGACTAGACTATGGCAAATAAATATATATATAACGCATGCTATTATTTTTTTCCACTTTAACGTATTACAAATATTTAATGCAATTAATGCAGCATCCGTTTTTCTGTCATCCTTTGGCTAGCGTTACATTATATGATCTTTTATTCATGCAAATACTTTTAAAACATTCAAGCGTGACAAGATAAAGAGAACGTGCTGGCTGTGAATGTAGTGTCTGTGTGACACACATGACGCACAGAAAGACACGTGCCGGTATCATGCGCACAGAAAGAACAATAACACATTTATATCAAAATGTCAGTTTTGTCAAGTATCTGCAAAAGAGCAGTCTTAAATGAGTTAAATGATTAGCATGTGCAGCAGCGGCAGGTCTTAAAGTGACAGCAGCCACTAATGCTCTGTCATTAATGCTAATCAAAAAACAAAGGTAACAGAGAACATTACTCATTGCTCTTGATTAAAGAACGTTTGTTGCTTTAATAAGGATTAATCCATATTTAAATTATAATTTATGCAGTGCAGACTGTTTGATAACTTTATTCAATGTCTAAATATGACATTTATTATGGGTTTATGTGAGGATTGTTTTAAGTTTACTTAAATTAAAAGTTGCTATATTTTATAAGCTTAATAAATGTTTAAAAATATAATAATTGCACTAATGTTGAATGGCTATAATGTAAAAAAAAATATATAATAATAATAATATTTCATCGAGACATCATTAGCTGTATTAGTAATACTGGCCTTCATTCATAAAAAGATGCCATTAAACAAATATTTAAAATATACTGTATTTATGTTGTTTCTACATTAATTAGGAGATTAACTAGGAAATTATTACATTATAAAATATACTAAAAACGTATATAAACGTAAGTGTTTTTAATCGCGATTTTAGTTTTTTAATTTTAGTTCATTTTTTTATCTATTGACAGCAACAATAATATATATACACACAGTATCTCACAGAAGTGAGTACACCCCTCACATTTCACCAAAAATTTTAGTATATCTTCTCAAGGGACAATACTATAGAAATGAAACTTGGATATATTTTAGTCAATGTGCTGCTTGTATAGCAGTATATATTTACTGTCCTCTGAAATAACTCAACATACAGCCATTATTGTCAAAATAGCTGGCAACAAAAGTGAATACACCCTAAGTGATAATAGCTGTACGTCATTTAACCATGCAAAGCCACATGTCCTATTCATCATGTTCATGTTTTTGTCTGCTTGACAGGACCATACAAATTGTTGTATCTTGTATTAGATCAGTTAAAATTTGTGCTTTGAGTACAATTCTCTCATATTGACCACTGGATGTTCAACATGGCACCTCATGGCAAAGAACTCTCTAAGGATTTGAGAATTAGAATTGTTGCTCTCCACAAAGATGGCCTAGGCCAGGGTTTCTCAAACTCGGTCATGGAGGGCCACTGTCCTGCACAGTTTAGCTCCAACCCTGATCAAACACACCTGAGCAAGCTAATCAATGTCTTCAGGATCACTAGAAACTCACAGCTAGGTGTGTTTGATCAGGGTTGGAGCTAAACTGTGCAGGACAGTGGCCCTCCAGGACCGAGTTTGAGAAACCCTGGCCTAGGCTATAAGAAGATTGGTAACACCCTGAAACTGAGTCACAGTTCAGGCCAGTTCAGGTTTTCCAAGACGGGTTTCCACTCAGAACAGACCTCGCGAGGGTCAATCAAAGGAGTTGAGTCCTCGTGCAGCGCTGTGCGTCAGCACATGATCGTGCCAGCATTGCTTTAGAGGTTGCAGAAGCGGAAGGTCAGCTTGTCAGTGCTCAGACCATACGCTACACACTGCAACAAGTCGGTTTGCATGGCCGTCGTCCCAGAAGGAAGCCTCTTCGGAAGCTGGCTCACAAGAAAGCCCGCAAACAGTTTGCTGAAAGCAACCTGTCCAAGAGCATGAATTACTGGAACCATGTCCTGTGGTCTGATGAGACTAAGATAAACTTGTTTGGCTCAGATGGTGTCCAGAATGTGTGGCGATGCCCTGGTGAGGTGTACCAAGAAAACTGTGTCTTGCCTACAGTCAAGCATGGTGATGGTGGCATCATGGTCTAGAGCTGCATGAGTGCTGCTGGTACTGGGGAGTTGTGCTTCATTGAGGGAAATGTGGATTCCAACATGTACTGTGACGTTCTGAAGCAGAACATGATGCCCTCCCTTCAGAAACTGGGCCGAACGGCATGATAACGTCCCCAAACACACCACAAAGATGACAACCGCCTTGATGAGGAAGCTGAAGGTGAAGGTCCATGGAGTAGCCAAGAATGTCTCCAGACCTGAACCCTACTGAGCACCTGTAGGGCATCCTCAAGCGGAAGGTGGAGAACCGCCATGTGTCTTACATCTAGCAGCTCCATGATGTCATTATGGAGGAGTGGAAGAAGGTCCTAGCAACAACAACCTGTGCAGCTCGGGTGAATTACATGCCTAGGAGGATTAAGACAGTGCTAGGTAACAATGGTGCTCACACAAAATATTGACACTTTGGACACAGTTCTGACATGTTCACTTTTTTGTTGCCAGCTATTTTGACAATAATGGCTGTATGTTGAGTTATTTCAGAGGACAGTAAATATATACTGCTATACAAGCAGCACATTGACTATGCTAAAATATATCCAAGTTTCATTTCTATAGTATTGTCCCTTGAAAAGATATACTAAAATGTTTGCTGAAATGTGAGGGGTGTACTCACTTTTGTGAGATACTGTGTGTGTATATTGAAGCGGCTTGAAGCAGGAAGTGAGATCATTGAATGACATGAGCTGGATTCGAACTGAGCCCAGACAGGGGCAAAGACTGGGGAGATTGATGATAAATCTCATCACCAGCAATATGACACGATTGTGCAATATTGTTGCACAAATTGTAAAATGCCTTTTTGTTTATATGTATATTTATATATATATATATATATATATATATATATATATATATATATATATATATATATATATATATATATATATATATATGTATGTATGTATGTATGTATATATGTGTGTATATATATGTATATATATATATATATATATATATATATAAACAAAAAGGCATTTTACAATTTATGCAACAATGTTTGAGGTCCAATTATAACATTTATAATAAAACTATTCAATATTTTACAAAAATACTGGCCTTTCTGAAATGGTATCTAATATGAGCGTATCTATGCCAACCAGACATTTACAATCGTGTCATATTGCTGGTGAGATTTTACCATCAATCTCCCCAGTCTTTGCCCCTGTCCAGCTGTGCTCAGTTCGAATCCAGCTCAGGTCATTCAATGATCTCACTTCCTGCTTTTTTCCCCCCATCATTTCCCCATTCATCATCTCTGACGCTCTCAAAAAATTATTATCCAAAAGAATCTCAAGAATCCAAGTGCATTATCAGATAAATGTTCCTCCTGGCTAAAATGTGACGTCTGACAATGTAGCCTAGTCAAGTTCTTTAAAGCAGTTGTTTATCCTCTACTGTTTCCACAGAAGGAGAAGTGAATTGTAGGTTTGAACTCAGGTCAACTCAGGTCACTCTAACCACACTCAGTTCCTCACAATTGCTCCAGGAAGAAAGATTTTTCTGTAACACACAAACCACTGCTTGAACACTTCTAAATTTAGTTTAAATCAGACCATGTTTTTAGAGAACTGTTTTTTAAAATGTTAAAATGATTTATCCTAGTATCCAGTTGAATACGTAGAGACAACCATAAGTGTGGTATTTCCAGGTCGATTCCCCTTGAAAATGTGCAAACACTGGGACTCTGTGGCGCTATTAAAACATTGCTCTGTTTATTTAAGAATCCCAACCAGTCCGACACACCAACATTGACTAACTGCACCAGTGGTGCGGGTTTGGGTGAACTATCTGCTTGTTCAACCAATGACAGATGAAGGGAGTGTTCAAGAAACCTGTTTGCAGAGCGTTGAATGGCTGTACATGAGAGCTTATATGGAGGTGGTTTATGCTAATGTGTATTATGCTAATTAACTAACTGTGGCTACAGTTTTAACTCCCTCTTTAAAACTATCCAGATTTGACAACTTATGGTAAGAACAAATTTGTTTGCATACAAACTTGTGAATTCACCAGAAATGTTGCACAAGAACCTTAAATGGTTACATAACTTCACTTGTAAATGAGGCCCAATATCATGCCACAAAGCAAAGTTGAATTGGGTAAACACTTAATATTCACTGTTCTGCCTGTGCGGTACTGTCCCTCCAGCCTGACGATGCATAGGCGAAAGAGTCAGTCCACAGTCCACAACTGAAGCACAATCACCTCAAGCTGAGAACGACGTCACATCTCCCTCATCTCTGTGATGTTACAACTGGAGCCATAACACAATATAGGCTAGATCATCTAAATCGCTTTAAAGGCAGATCCCTTTGTCGGTTCTCTCTAAAACACTCGCTGAAGTCTACGAGGTGTTGAGCCAATGTGGGGCAGAGCACACTGTGAGCCTTGGGCCTCAAAGACAATTCAGATCAAGTTGCAAACTCTGTGAGCTTCTAAAAATAGCGTGGTAGGATATCACGCTCCCAGCACTAGCTAATGGCCTGTGTGGTCAGTGGGCTAAAGAACAGCCAAACACTGCCAGAATACACTTCACACATTCTCTCTCTCCGCTCACACTGCTGACTACTACTGACGGTCTGTCGGGTTCTTGTGACGGAGGAAAATTTGGGAAAAGATGTGTTTAATTTAAACAGACCGCTGTGCCAAAACTATCAGGAGAAAACGCAACATTATCAGCTCTGTTTGATCTGGGGTCAGCTCATAGTATCACTATCTCTCCTTCTATCACACACAGCACTAACTTAATCAGCTTGCGTCACCGAGGCCCTGGAGATCTGACAGGAAAAGACAATTAGGGGAGCATGTGAAGGGAATGAATGGGATGCAAATTTCTATTCAAATATAAAGAATGAGAAGAATTAAATATCACCCCTATTTGATATTGATCGTAATAAATGTACACTAAGAAAAAATCATTTTGCGCACCTCTGAAATAACTAGCCAACCTTGTTCATGTGACGTCATCAAGCCCCTACTTTCACAATCCAATCAATTCCCAATAGATGTAATCAAATCCTGATTGAAATGCTGATTTTAAAGGAATATTTCAACCCAAAAACCAACTCATGCTGTTCCAATCCTGTATTCCTTCCGTAGAACACAGAAGAAAATCCCAGCAACTCTTTTCCATACAACAAAAGTAAACAAGGGTCTTGCTGTGCCTTGTTTTAATGTGCGCAAGATTCAGACACAAAGCTATCACATGCAGCAGGGATTTCCAGACTTGGTCCTGGAGGGTCACTGTCCTCCAGAGTTTACACTAGCTCCAACTTGCCTCAAAACACCTGCTTGGAAGTTTCTAGTCAAAGTCGTAAGACCTTGATTGGCTGGTTAAGGTGTGTTTAATTGGGGTTAAACTCAACAGGACAGTGGCCCTCCAGGATTGGACACCCTTGACAAATAGGCTGCCTTCGGAGAGCGCATTCCAAGGAAGGAAGTCATCAAGGCTCGTCCGAATCCAATGTTAGTTTCACTTCCTGTCTCCTGAGATACCTTCAACTGATCGATATTTGAAGGCAGCATTGGTGTATACTTCACCTTTGATATCCCACAATCCTGTGCTTTCCATTCTGTGACAGACACAGCCATTGCTTCAGAAGAGTTGAAATATAGTGGACAATTCATATAGACTATTTTTAAGGTGCCATGTTTGGAGGGGCTCAACTAGCCCTATCCATTTGTTCCAAAGGTTGACTATTTTTTGGTTTAATTATTCCTTTAATATTAATAAATGTTAGTGTCATGCCAAAGACAAAAAACCTTGTCTTTTGGTCAGAATGAATATGACTACATCATCTCCGAAAGTACATGAGGCTATTATAGGGTAACCGAACAAATTAATCATGTAATTTTCTACCCAAATATCTGATAATATACTGAGGTGAACTATGTACAGTGACCGCAAAAAATATTTGGACACGACTTTTTCTTTTTTACTCAATTAGACACAAAATATAAATTTAAAGGAATAGTTCACCCAAAAAAATTTATTATCCCATAATTTACACAGCCTCAAGCCATCCTAATAATAATAATATATTATATTTATATAGCGCTTTTCTCTACACTCAAAGTACTTTACATGGAAGGGGGAATCCTAGGTGTATATGACGTTCTTCTTTCAGCCGAACACCATTGGTTTTATTTTAAATAATATTCTGGCCCTTCTCAACTTTGTACTAGCATTGAATAGAGCCCGAGTTTTTGAAGCTTCAAAAAGGGCATCGATCCATCATAAAAGTAATCTATACGACTCCAGTGGGTTAATAAATGCCTTCTGAAACAAAGCTTTTTGTAAGAAAAATATCCATATTTAAAGCTTTATAAACTATAATCACTGGCTTCCGGGAAAGGGCCGTACAGGCGTTCACGAGAGAGTCGAGTTCTGGCAGAAGCGTGACCTCTGACCCGAGGTATGATGTAGGATGCATGGCGTAGGCGTAGCGTAAGTTTAGGTGAGAACAGACGCCTCTCACGCAAACCATGTAACTCTCTCGTGAACGCATGTGCCATTACTTTTACTTACTGGTCCTGAAGCAATTTTTAGTGAATGTATAAAATCATTTCCCCTTAAGTTCACACAGGTGTCCTAGCAGAGTAACCAAAGGTGTAGTAGTTCATCACAGAGAAAGGATAGTTCACACAAAAACTGAAAATTCTAACATTCCTTACAAACCTATATGATTTCCTTTTCTTCCATGAAACATATCCTGGTCTCTCTTTTCAATATAGGCTAATGAACATGAATTAAGACTAGGCCTATAAAAAAGCAGTATAGAAGTACCATAAAAGTGGTCGATATTCTATGACTTCTAAAATCATACAAAAGGTTTGTGTGAGAAACAGAATGAAATTTAAGTCTTTAATAATTTAACTGAAAATCTAGACATCAGCCCCGGCTCTCCTTGTCACGTTATAAAGGTTCATGAATGAATTATTCCTTTCAATGATTCTGTAGATCCAGTTCACAAAACCAGTTTGAATGATTTGTTCAAGAATCTCACTAATGTGGTTCTTGCTTTCAGCTCAATGACTCAACGATCCAGTCGTAGCGGTTAACAGCTCACTGGAGTCAGATTTCAGTCCGTTCCTCACACAAAGCTGTTGTATTGCTTCGAAATATCATGCACAAATCATATGGACTTTTTGAAGCTTGAAAGCTTCAATCCCCATTCATTGTAAGGAATGACCAGTACATTCCTCAAAAATTCCCTTTTTGTGTTCCACAGAAGTAAGTAATACAGGTTTAAAACAACACAGCCGGGTTTCACAGACAGAGTTTAGATTAAGCCAGGATTAGCCCTTAGTTCAATTAGGACATTCAAGTAGCTTTTAAAAACATGCCTTAGAAACAAAAACATTATGTGTGCAACTTGCGACAAAACAATGGCACTGACATATTTTAAGATGTGTCAGTGCAAGTGTCTTTCAGTTAAAACAGCTCAAACATGCATTTTAGTCTGGGACTAGGCTTAAGCCTTGTATGAAAAACCGGAGGCAAGAAGTTTAGGCTTCACAAACAATCAAACATGTCCAAAAAAAATTGCCTTCATTCTGAACAGTGTATTTTATCATTTAAAACTTGCCAAACATAATTTATGTAATGTTTTGCTTACAAGCTGTGCTTGTGCTATCTTTGTTTACAGTAAATGCCTCTTGGTTTAATATTGTGATTTTTGTTATGCTGCAAGGACATTCAGACATTAAAGTGTGGCTTAAGTGGGGCCACTGTATGTGTGCACAACACTCGTTTGCACAATATTCAAAATTCAAAGAGTAACTAATGTTCTGCATACATACCCTGACAGTTTGCAGCACACTTTGGTAAAACATTTTTTTTTTTAAATCCCATGCCTGATGCTGACGGTATTACTACAGACAACCGCTTTTCCATTGACTTCATGAATGTGATGGTGAGCAGCGGCCACATTCACCGTCACATTCTTCAAGTGCCTGCCTCTTTCTGCCAATCACTCGCGACATTGTAACAGCCTAGCTCGTTTTCCTCAACCCAGTCCTTCAAACGACTGTCAAAACGCCCTAACTCACTCTTAAACCGCAGCTACAAGTCCTTCCTGGCTTTTCGTGTCTTTTTACGGTCACATGGAGACGGGCCCTACGTTACACAGAGCCTATCGTCAGCTCATTAGCATCCATTGCACTGAAGAGAGGCAGTTAGCAGGCGAGGCTAACTCCAGGATCCCCTACAGCTGCTGCTGTGACTACGAGTTCAGCACACCGGAGCGATACACAACACACGCGCCGCGATACATGCAGACAACTGACAGTTTGCCGTTTAGTACGCGCCGCGTTGTCACGGCATTATACGCCGAGCTTGTGTGGGTGCGTGAGCGGGGAGCTTTCCTACCCCATTCCGCGGTGTGACTGCGAGCGGAGGCCGATGTCAAGAGTGACGGCCAGCCGACATCACCCGAAGTGTCCGCCGCCACTGCGCAAGATCCTCCGCGGCTGTGTTAAGCGACCAATGCGATGCCCCGAAGTAAAGCCGCTGGTTAAATATCAGATGCTTTAAAACGTTGTTTCGGTTCGGCTCCGAGCGGAAGACGAGTCCTGGGGAATACAGCAGATCATGACTCCGCTGTTGGAGACGCTGTCTGCATATTCCAGCTAGTAGTGTAGAGGTAGCAGAAGGCGCTCAGACAGACAGTCGCTCTCGCGCTCATTACTCAACTCACTGTACACACATATGAGTGACACACTCACTCACTCGCTCGCTCGCTCGCTCACTCACTTACCCAGAACTGTTTCAATGAGCTCCTTTCATATTAGTTGATAATACACCACCACCAAGCAGAATGAGATATTTTTTATTTTATAATAATAAATATTATTCATAATATCATAGGTTGTTAGATATCAGTCTAAAATGTGTTTGTTTAAAATGTAGAATACATGATTGCACAAGCAAAATCACAAGAAAAAATAAATAACATAACAATAACACACAATACAAAGCATTAAAAAAAAAATATATATATATATATATATATATATATAAATTAAATAATAAATCGAAAAAAATACATATATATATATATATATATGTGTGTGTGTGTGTGTGTATTTTCTTCTATTATTTAATTTATTATTTATTATATGTATATAATTTTGTAATTAGTATTTATTATTATACACACACACATATATATTTATATATATATATATATATATATATATATATATATATATATATATATATATATATATATATGGTAACACTTTACAATAAGGTGCATTAGTTAACATTAATAAATGTATTAACTAACATGACCTAACAATGAGCAACATATTTGTTACTGACAGTTAATAAAAATACAGTTATTCATTGTTTGTTCATGTTAGTTCACAATGCATGAACTAATGTTAATAAATACAACCTTTGATTTTATTGAAATTAATATTAACTAAGATTAATAAATGCTGTAGAAGTATTGTTCATTCTTAGTTCATGTTAACTAATGTAGTTAACTAATGTTAACTAACGAACTGTATTGCAAAGTGTTACTATATATATATATATATATACATGAGCATTTATACATTAAAGAGTTATAAAAAAATGTTTAATGTATAAGGTGTATACGCCATATTAAACATGGTAAACAAATCATTACTGTATTATTTTAATATGATCTTGATTATGCTCATGTTTTTTCTGCCACTGAAACAAACCTTTCAAATATCCATGACTATTTAAGACTGATAAAATATGGCCTAACTATAATTGACTTTTACTAAGTGAATATGTTTTAAATTCACTTCGAGAATAACACAGGAACCACTCATGACTGATCAGAGTGTGTTGCCCTAAAACTTTGAGGAACACAGTTATACTATTGTGGTTTGGTGAACGAAGCTCACGTCTACTTTGTCTGAGACATCAGACATATAACCTGATCTGACAACAGAGGTATCAGATGTATCAAACCTCTTAGATCACTCCTTACCTGGCGTATGCCAAGATCAGTACTCTTTCCCTGGGAGGCATGACACCCTCTGATACATTTGGACCCTCAGCGCTGGTTGTTCAGTCATCATTTCACAGGTGAGCACTCCCTCTGGTGGTGCAGGAAACTGTTCAAAGTCCAAAAAGTCCCTTTAGTGAAACCCTGATGAATTTACTATTTTACTCTTAGGTTGTCAAAGCAGGCAAACCTTCTAAAACCAAACTATTTTTATGCAAATCATGTGTCCCAAAGTGAATTATCCAGTGTTTCATAACCGACAGACTTGCGCAAAATGCACCAAAAGTTGCACCACAGAGAAATCAACCCCTCTCTAAACTGAAGCGCAAGCTAATCTAATTGTGCGCATACAAATAGCTCCTTTATGAGCTGGTTGTGTTTATATGTTTTACCCCAAGGAAGCATGCTTTATAATCTCATATACATGATGAAACCTTGAGAAATTCAGGATTCTAATTATGCTGTTAAAATTGTGTAGTAAACCCTGACAAATGGACAGAGTGGTGTACAGTTGAGAAAAAAAAAGAAAAAAAAATAGGATGGGATGGGATATTTTGCTATGGCAAAAGTGTATTCCTGAAAAGAACTGGGCTCTTTCTCTTTGTCTCCCAGATCTGGTGTTGTGTTACACTCTCAAATGCCAAGCCTGGAGGAGAAAGTGGGAAAGAGAGAGAGAGAGAGAGAGATGAATGAAATGTACCAAGAAGACAGTAAGCATCTTTGTATGTGCATTGGATTTAACCCTCATGTTCTGTTTGGCATCCGATAGACAAACTCCATTGCTTGAAAATACACTTAAAGGAATAGTTCACAGAAATTTTTTAATTCTGTCATAATTTACTCGCACTCATTTCCTTTCAACCGTGTATGATTTTCTTGTGCAGAATTCAAAAGAAGATTTTTTTTTTTGTCCATGGAGTAAAAGTCAATGGGGGTTTCCTACAGGTTTGGAATGACATAAGGGTGAGTAAAATTTTCATTTTTGATTGTAAATTATCCCTTTGTAATGAAATAAAATAGACTATAGACTAAGACCTGGATAAGAATAGCAGGATTAGAACCCCAGTCTCCTGGACACAGAGCTAGTGTCCTTCCTGAGTGAGGTAACTCAAGGTTGAGGATTTTGAGACCCAAGTGCAGAGGAGTAACACAAATGTCAAGGAGATGAGCAGCATAAACTCCAAGTAGCTTTCACTTTTAGAATGATCAAAAAAACAAAATGCAAACAAATAAACTAGAAATAAAGCTTCCAATGGTTACAAAAATGGAAAACAAAGCAAGCACAATGGCTCACATTAAACTCACGGGATACACAGGTAGGTAGGCTCAAGGCTGAACAAATAATGACAAAAGGCAAACTTAAATAGGGCCCTACACAGGTGAGTATCATCAACAATGATTGTTAAATACAACTGAGAGTTCTTGCCAATGGTTTCCCCCTGGCAACTGGGAGGAGGATTGCAGACAAAAGACCTCCTGTACCCCCTAGTAACTGGGAGCCATACCATACATTGCAGGAGTGTGACCCCTAGTGGTTGGAGGATGTATTGCCTGATAAAGTCTAACAGGAGTCCTCTCTTGATGAACGGCTCCTGATGTGACTTTTAGTGCTGTTCGACTGTTGTCTGTGGAAGTCCCTGATGAGATCTGGGTCCAGTGTGTCTCTAGCTGGTACCCACAAGCGCTCTTCTAGACCATAGCCTTGCCAGTCAACAAAATATTGGACCCCTCCCTGTACTTTGCACGGAGTAAACCAGTTGCCCCTCCACCATCCGAGGAACTGAAGGTAGTCTACCTACAGGAGACAAAGGAGAGTAGATGACAGGTTTGAGGAATGAGACATGGAATGTGGGGTGTATGCGCATAGACCTGGGCAATAGGAGTCGATAAGAGACCGGGTTTATTTTCTTGAGAATCTTGAAAGGTCCAATGTATCTACGACCTAGTTTCCGTGACTCGAGGCACAATGGAAGATTGAAAGCCACACTCTCTGTCCAGGACGGAATGGACCGATCCGGCGACGTCGATTGGCCTGTTTCTGTTGTTCCCGGAACGACTCTAACAGGGCTGCCTGAGCTCTCCGCCAGATCCCCCAGCACCTCCGGACTAACTGGGCCGCTGCTGGAACCTGTGTTTGGAGGTCCTGTTCAGAAAACAGAGGGAGGGAACCCAAACTGGCATTTGGGACCATTGGAGAACAAATGGAGACATATGATGATACCCTATGATGAGTGATGGAGAATGTTCTGGGCAAATTCCACCCAGACCAGCTAGGAACTCCATGTACTCAGGTTGTTCGAGACAAGACACCTGAGGGTCTTTTCAATCTCCTGGTTCACTCTCTCTGTCTGGCCATTGGATTGGGGATGGAACCCTGAGGACAAGCTGATGGTGGAACTGATTAGATGTCCAAAAGCCTTCCAGAATCTTGAGGTAAACTGGGAACCCTGATCAGACACCATATCCTGAGGAAAACCATGAATTCTAAAGACACATTGCATGAGAAGTTCTGCTGTCTGGCCTGCTGTAGGAATTTTAGAGGTGGGAATGAGATGACATGCCTTAGAAAATCTGTCGACTATTACAAGAATCACTGTGTTACCTTGAGAATTGGGTAGGCCATTAACAAAATCCATGGATATCTGGGACCAGGGTTGTCTTGGGATAGGGAGGGGATGTAGTTTACCTTGAGGGAGGGCTCTAGGTTCCTTTTTCTGGGCGCAAGTGGAACATGCGGCAACAAATCTCCGGACATCAGTTCCCAAATAGGGCCACCAGAACTTAGATTGGATCCGCCTCAGGGTTCTGAGGACTCACAGATTTCCAGATGAAGGTGCGGCGTGACCCCACGGCCGTACTTTGGACCTGACGGTGTTTGTCACAAAGAGGAGACCCGATGGGCCATTACCTGGGTCAGGTTGGTGATGTTGAGCCTTCCGTAGTGCTGTGTCCAAGTCCCACTGGATGCCTGCCAGCACTCTGGACCTTGGTATGATGGGTTCCGACCTATCCTCTTCCTGTGACTCAAACTGCCTTGACAGAGCATCGGGCTTTATATTATTGGAACTGGGTCTGTAAGAAAGGACAAAGTCAAAACGGTTAAAGAAAAGGGCCCACCGAGCTTGGCAAGGATTCAACCTTTTAGCTCCCTGGATGCAAGTGAGGTTCTTGTGGTCTGTCCATATCAGAAATGGGTGTTTAGCCCCCTCCAGCCAGTGCCTCCATTCCTCCAAAGCCAGCTTAACCGCCAACAACTCCCGATTCCCAATATCATAGTTCATCTCTGCTGCTGTCAGCCGACGTGAAAAGGCAAAAGGATGGAGTTGGTCCCTAGTCACTCTCTGGGACAGAACAGCTCCCACACCCACGTCTGATGTGTCCAACTCGATAATAAACAGTAACCCATGATCTGGTAGAGTCAAAATGGGAGTTTAAGTAAATAGCTGTTTGAGTTGTTCGAACGCCTGGTTAGCCTTCTCGGTCCACTGGAAGGGTGTGCCAGACGTCCTGGTGAGAGCTGTGAGAGGTTCTGCAATGGAACTGAAGCCTCGAATAAATCTCCTATAAAAGTTGCAGAAACCCAGGAAGCGTTGGACTTGTTTAAATGAATCAGAGTGATGCCACTCCACTGATCTATATAGAATGACTGGATAACTCATGACGTCATAAACAGTGAAGCCACCGCGGCGCCATATTGGTATTCCCTAGTGAGCTCACGCGTTCTATTGAATCAATAGGAAATTTTAGGATTTGACTGAGAAAACATTGCCTAACGAGACACCATTTTAAAATCTAAAGTCTCCCTGTACATTCTTACAACGCAAACATCCTAAGCATTTAAATGGGTATTTTTTTAAAGTTGGAAATTTGTCCTGCTTATTAAAATTTTTTAAAAACGGCAATTTCTTTGCAAAAGGAATAAAAAGCTGTACGAGAACACTAGTCGGCCTTCACTGAAGAGCTATCTTCACAGGTAAGAAAAACAGTTTGATTCTATTAATTGTTAAATAGTGAATGCTAAAGACCTATGTTTTTGTGAATTGGTGAATATTCAGGTGAATATTGTTTTATGGCCACGAATTAATAATAGGCTACCTCAGCACGTTTTACTAATTTGTTCCCTCGTTTTACTATATTGTGGCCACGTTGTAATTCGTTAAATCAAAATGAGGGATGGAATTAATTAAACGTGTCCACGATTTATTAAAACGAGGGAACAAATAAGTTGTCGTAACAACAAATTATTCAGATCAGTGGACAGGGCGCATATAAGAACGAGCAGAGAGAGAGAGAGAGAGAGAGAGACCTGGCCGCGTGCGCGCACTTTCACCGTCTTCAAACAACACGAGCACTGTATTGCTCTCTCTCCCTCGCGCATATCAAAATCAATTGACACGATAGTAAAAGGTCGGAAGACCGATTGTATTTTATAGATCAGTAGTTTGTTCAAATAAAGTGCTTGATTAGTTAGCAAGTACATGTTCAGGAAATGTAAAATACAAATTGTGTGGGTTAATGTTAGTTACGGTAAACGGACTCTGCACAAAGCTCTTTTGAAGCTGTCAAATGGTGTCACTATTGGACACTTAATTGTGATTATTGCTGCTCTGAGGTTTCTTATAGGCTACTGTTGACTGTTTTATATATATATATATATATATATATATATATATATATATATATATATATTTTTTTTTTTTTTTTAGCATTACTTTTGCCTCAGCGAAAACACAGGAATAGCGACAATTGTTCAGATAAATTACTACTTACAGGGCTTGAATTACAACCTGTGGGCAGTTTTTCTACATCCTTTTGTGAACGTCATTTTACACTTGTATGCTGCACAGCGGATCATCTTAAAAGTGCCGTCGGAGCTACCAATCTCTGTATAACGGCCGTTGGAGCCTCTGCTGGTAGGGAATCGTAAGATGGCCGCTCGAACACTTCCGGTGGCTTCAATGCCTGCAAAGTTTAGAACGTCATGAGCTATCCAGTCATTATAGATCAGTGGGCCACTCCAGGACCACACAAACCTTGCTGGGATCCATCTGTACACTGCCGCATGAAAGGATGAAACCCAAGAAAGAGACTGTAGTGACATGGAACTCACTTTTCTCTAGCTTGACGAAGAGGTTGTTCAAGAGCAGACGAGACAGAACCTGCCGGACATGTTGAATGTGGTCTTCGTAACTCTGGGAAAATATTAAGATATCAGAGATATACATACACACATTGGTTCAACATCTCTCTTTTAGGACATCATTGATAAGGGCTTGGAAGACGGCATTTGCTAGCCCGAAGGGCATCACCTGATACTCGTATGCCCAGTGGGGGTGTTGAAATGCGTCTTCCATTCAGCTCCCTCCAGAATTCTCACCAGATGGTACGCGTTCCGGAGGTCCAACTTAGTGAAGATGGTAGAGCCCTGGAGGAGTTCGAAGGCTGTGGCCATAAGTGGCAGTGGATATCGGTTATTTACTGTGATGTTGTTTAGGCCACGATAGTCAATGCAGGGGCGAAGACCTCCATCCTTCTTACCCATGAAAAAGAAGCCAGCCCCTGCTGCTGACGTGGAAGGCCGAATAAATCCATTCTCTAGTGCCTTCTGAATGTACTCATCCATTGCCGACCTTTCTGGAGCTGACAACGAGAAAAGTCTACCTCCCGGAGGGCAAGATCCTGGCAACAATTCAATGGTGCAATCATAGGGTCGATGAGGATGATGACTATCGGCCTGGGACTTACTAAACACATCCTGGAGATCGACCTATACCTGGGGAACTCGAGATAGGTCGGAGAAGGAACAACCAACAACCAGAGCAGTAAGTTTAACTTGAGGAACAACTAGTACCTTGGTTCTTGGTGTGTTTGACTCATGCTGGATCCCGAGTTGTCGTTTAGGCCCCAAAAAAAGAATCAGGAGATGAAAGAATTCCAACCGTTGGACATGCACATCCCCATCTGGTGAAACTGCTAGTTGGCCAGTCAATCTGAGGATTGTGAGAAACTAGCCAAGGGTAACCAAGGATAAATGGGAACTCGGGTGTGTCAATAATAAGAAAAGACAGTGATTCTTGATGAGTCCGTTTCAACTGAAATGGTACGGTGTGTTACCTGGCCAGACCCCAGAGGTCTGTTGTCTAAGTATGTTTTCGTGAGCTTATCCTGGAGAGTTATGAGTGGTATCTTCCAGCTCTTGGCCAGAGTACTTTCCATGAAATTGTCAGCAGCGCCTGAGTCAACTAATGCAGAACCCTTGTGCCAACCATTGCCCCAGGAGAAATGCATCAACGTCGAAAATTCAGCTGAAGATCGGGGTTCAATTACAGTATTTCTCTCGTCTCAGCCCCCCTCTCTCTGGACGAGAAATCTCTTTTCCCACAAGTTCAGGGCAATGAGTTTGAAAATGCCCCAGTTCTCCACAGTACAGACAGAGCTGCTCCCGCATACGTTTGTCCCGTTCAGATTGTGATAAGCGATACTTCCCAGGCTGCATGGGTTCCCCTGTGCAAAGAGTTTGGAAAGCAGGTTGAACTGGACTGACGTTGTTTGGGCTGTGACTCAGTCTTGTTTTTTTCAGACCTCCTATCCCTAATTCGGTTATCCACTCGGATGGCAACATCAATGAGAGAATCTAAGTTAGGTGCAGGATCTCGGAAGGCCAATTCATCTTTTAGCTCAGGTGCAAGAGCCTGATGAATGAGCCTGTTCATTCCAGCCACTCTCCGTTGCCAGGGTACGGAACTCAATAGCCATTTCTGCTACATTACGTGTTCCTTGAGTGAGTTGAAGTAATCGTTGGACATATCCGACTCCTCCTTCTGGATGATGGAATACCCTCCTCATCTCTGCTAGGAATTGCTCAGAGTTTGAAGTGAATGGTGAACAATGTTCCAAGAGAGCTGTAGCCCATTCCAAAGCTCTTCCAGTCAGTAAGGTGATGATATAAGCCACTCGACTGCTCTCTGTGGGAAAACTACTGGGTTGAAGTTGGAAGGCTCGAGAGCATTGAGTGATAAATGCCAATGGGCCGTTCACATATAGCGTCTTTTGCGCGCTCAAGTTCGTTATTTCAAATAATTGAAGCGACGCGCTCATTGTTTCCAGGCGCAGCGAGTCAACATGAATCCTTCATGCGGGTGCACCCAAACACTACGGGTGTTTTTTTTCTTCTCCGTAAATAAATCTTGTAGCAGAGCCACAGCAAGCGTTTTTCGGTGGTGGAAATCCATTAGCTATTAAAACTTGTTTGTCGTTGTGGAGAGCGCAGTGCACGGTTGCATAGCAATGACAGACACCACAGGGAATATAATATAATAATAATTATTATATAATAATATTTTTGACTCATTCTTTTTATAAAAATGATTTAAAGGCTGAAATATGCGAGGTTTATCTTTTTATAAAAAAAAAATTGTCAAAACTTTATTTGAACTTGTACATGTTAGTAGATAAGACTCTTTTAAATCTGGCCATCTTTTTAATGTTATTATTTTAATGTTTATGTAAACAAAAAGTGCATATTGATGCTAAGTTTATTTGTTATTTGCTGGTTTTCGACATAAAACTTGGTGAATTGATTTTATTGTGTAGTATTAGTACTTTTTGAACAGGATTCTGTGACCGTGATCATTTTGGTCACTATAATCATGAAATGAAATTTTCATGCCATTTCATCTCTAGTTATCATGCACTATAAAATCAACTATAATTATGTGTTTTTACAGTATAATATGCATAGTACAATTTTCTTAATTTTTTTTATTATCTCTGATTCTGTTCTTTTCTCTGACATTTAAGGGTGACATATATAGGCCTACAAAAACTATTTTAGGTCTAAAACAGTTTGGATAGTTGTTAAAATGAGAGTTATGAGACATTATTTAAGATATTTAAGTATTGTATTACATCAGAATCAGAATCAGAAAGAGCTTTATTGCCAAGTGTGCTTGCACCCACAAGGAATTTTTCTTGGTACTGAAGCTTCCAGTGCACATATACAAATACAAATACAACAAGAAACATAGTAATACAAATTCTAAGAATAAAATATATATAAAAAAAAATATATAGTATAAAAGTAAACAAGTAGGGTCACAGTTGGGTTTAGTCCGAATAAACATTTACAGATTATGAACATATTTACAGTATTTTGAGTAGTATGAATAATATAAATATAAATATCACCTGAATTAGAGAATATTACACTAGACAGTGGGAGTCTAGTGCATGTTACAGATTATGAACATATTTACAGTATTTTGAGTAGTATGAATAATATAAATATAAATATCACCTGAATTAGAGAATATTGCACTAGACAGTGGGAGTATTGCACTTACAGGCATATGCCTTGGGGGGCATGTTGAATGTTCAGAAGGGAAATGGCCTGTGGAAAGAAACTGTTCCTGTGCCTGGATGTTCTTGTGGCCAGTGATCTGTGTCGCCGTCCTGACGGTAACAGTTCAAACAGGGGGTGTCCAGGGTGAGTGGAGTCTGTGATGATTTTACCTGCTCTCTTCCTCACTCTGGAAGAGTACAGGTCCTGGAGGGTTGGCAGGGGGGCACCAATAATCCTCTCTGCAGTCCGGACTGTCCGTTGTAGTCTCCTGATGTCCGATTTGGTAGCTGAACCAAACCAGACAGTGATGGAAGTGCTTAAAACAGACTCAATGACGGCTGAATAGAACTGGATCAGCAGCTCCTGTGGCAGATTGAACTTCTTCAGCTGGCGAAGGAAGTACAGTCTCTGCTGGGCCTTTTTCACAATGGAGTCAATGTGATTTGCCCACTTCAGGTCCTGAGAGATGGTAGAGCACAGGAACCTGAATGACTCCACTGCTTCCACAGTGCTGTTCATGATGGTGAGAGGGGGAGTGCTGGGGATTTTCTCCTGAAGTCCACAATCATCTCCACTGTTTTAAGCGTGTTCAGCTCAAGGTTGTTATAGCTGCACCAGACAGCCAGCTGTTCAACCCCCAGTCTGTAAGCAGACTCGTCACCATTTTGGATGAGACCGATGACGGTGGTGTCGTCTGCAAATTTCAGGAGCTTGACAGAGGGGTCTTTAGAAGTGCAGTCATTAGTGTACAGGGAGAAGAGCAGTGGAGAGAGAACGCACCCTTGGGGGGCGGCAGTGCTGATGGTGAGGGTCCTGGATGTGAGCTTCCCCAGTCTCACTCGCTGCTGTCGGTCCGTCAGGAAGCTGGAGATCCACTGACAGATTGAGGATGGCATGGAGAGCTGAGTCAGTTTGGCTGTGAGAAGATCAGGGATGATGGTATTGAAGGCCGAACTGAAGTCCACAAATAAGATCCGTGCATAAGTCCCAGGTCTGTCAAGATGTTGCAGGATATAGTGCAGTCCCATGTTGACTGCATCATCCACAGACCTGTTTGCTCTGTAAGCAAACTGAAAGGGATCCAGCAGGGGTCCAGTGATGTCCTTCAGATAGGCCAACACCAGTCTTTCAAACGACTTCATGACCACAGACGTGAGAGCGACAGGTCTGTAGTCATTAAGTCCAGTGATTTTAGGTTTTTTGGGAACCGGAATGATAGTGGAGCGTTTGAAGCAGCAGGGAACTTCACACTGCTCCAATGATCTGTTGAAGATCTGCGTGAAGACTGGGGCCAGTTGGTCAGCGCAGGCTTTTAGACAAGCAGATGAGATGCCGTCTGGGCCTGAAGCTTTCCTAGTCTTTTTGAAGACTCGGCTCACGTCCTCCACACACTCAGGTTGGATGGCAGAAGGGGGAGGAGAGGGGTTGCAGGAGGTGATGGTGGATGTGTGAAGTGCACATCAGAGCGGGTGTGAGGTGTGAGTCTGGGCTTCTCAAACCTGCAATAGAATGCATTGAGAGTGTCAGCCAGTTGTTGATTCTCCACAGATGGGGGGGATGGTGATTTGTAGTTGGTGATGTTCCTCAGGCCTCTCCAGACTGATGCCGGGTCGTTGGCTGAAAACTGGTTTTTCAGCTTTTCAGAGTAGCTTCTTTTAGCAACTCTGATCTCCTTTGTCAGTCTGTTTCTGGCCTGGTTATACAATATTTTATCCCCACTTCTGTAAGCATCCTCTTTGGCATGACGAAGCTGTTTGAGTTTCCCAGTAAACCATGGTTTATCATTAGTGAATGATAAGAATGTCCTGGTAGGAATGCATGTATCCTCACAGAAACTGATATATGATGTTACAGTATGTGAGCTCATCCAGATCGGTGGCTGCAGCTTCAAAAACAGTCCAATCAGTGCAATCGAAGCAGGCCTGTAGATCCGGCTCTGCTTCGTTGGTCCATTTTTTTACAGTCCTTATTACAGGTTTAGCTGATTTCAGTTTCTGCCTGTAGGTCGGTATAACCTGCCCGTGGGACGGAGTGATACGCATTCTTTATCGTGGTGTAACAGTGGTCCAATATATTACTGTCTCTGGTAGGACATGTAACATGCTGTCTGTATTTTGGCAGTTCACGGGAGAGATTTGCTTTGTTAAAATCCACAAGAATGATTAAAAAGAGGGTCTGGGTACCTGTGTTCCATTTCAGCTATATGTTCAGCCAGCTGTTGTAGCGCCGCGCTCACACACGCGTCTGGAGGAATGTAAATATTCGCGACTATCGCGAGAATGAATGAGGAAAACTCCCGCGGCGAGTAGAAAGGTTTACAGTTTATGAAATGCGCCTCTAAATTAGGAGAGCACATCTTCTTCAGTGTTGTTACATCTGAACACCAACTTTCGTTAATGTAGAAACATAATCCACCACCTCTCGTTTTCCCCGTTAGTTCCGCGATGCGATCCGCTCGGAACAGCTGGAAGCCCGGCAGATGTAGTGCGTTGTCCGGTATGGCTTCACTCAGCCAGGTTTCAGTGAAGCACAGAGCAGCGGAGTTTAAAAAATCCTTGTTAGTGCGGGTGAGGAGAAGAAGTTCGTCCATTTTGTTAGGAAGAGATCGGAGATTCGCAAGATGAATACTGGGGAGTGCCGTGCGGAGGCCGCGCTCGCGGAGTTTAACCACGAGAGCTACATGAGTAGCTCTCGGCCACTTTAATTTTTAAAAAGTAGCTCTCAAATGAAAAAAGGTTGGAGACCCCTGGTCTAGTGTATGTGTTTTAGAAGGTTATTTTGTCACCAGACTCCCATTCCGCTACTTAAGGAATGCTGTGACAGTTTGACTGCATGAAGTGTCCAAATTCCACTTTTTTTTTTTTCTTTTTTTTTTCAGTTGTTAAAGTGGACCTATCATGCCCCTTTTCAAAAACTTGATTATGTTTTTGGGGTGACAAGAATAAGTTTTCATGCTTGAATGTTAAAAAAAAAACAACAACAAAAAACATTATTTTTCACATATTTGATAGTGTTGCAGCACCTCTCTCCCCAGTCTGTCAGTAACGCGCTGTTTAGTTCCGGTTTATATGAAGCCTCTCCTTCTGAAAAGCCCAATGTGCTCTGAATGGTCAGCTGGAACAGTGTGTTGAGATTGGTCACCCAATTCAATTTAAGCGTATCTCAGGAAATGTCACACCCCTTACCATGAGTTTCAGCACACTGATTGAGTTAGCACACTGGTTGAGTTAACGCAACTCAACCAGGCCTCGCCTTTTTTTCTCTTGCGTATGCATTGGGTGGGAATTATTTAAATGAGGAATATGGTGACATGTTTGTTCCTGGAAGAAAACTCAAGACTAAATTGGGGCGTTTCAGGGAGATCAGAAAAAGTGTGCACTGTTATAGAGAATAACTCCATTTGGAGTGACTTTATGCTTTGTAACTTTGCAGACCTTTTTCATGCTCAAACAGCAACATAACACAATAAAGAGAGTTGAAAATGTAAAGCAGCATAATAGGACTCCTTTAAATAAGTGCATCATCCGAGCATTTAAAGTGCACTTGTTGTTGTTGTTGTTGTATGTGAGCACACTACTCACACTATACTATAAAGTGTTATAGAATAGTGCATAATAGGGGTGTAACGGTATTCGTCCTGAACCGTCACGGTACGGATGTCAAAGTTTGGTGCATACAGTCAGATGACGAATACAGTCAGTCACAGGTGATCCACACTTCAATCCAGAAGGGGACGTGCGCGGTAATGCAACGCTGTTTGCTAACCGCCATAACAGGAAAAAGAGCAGAAGAAGAGATGATCTATGCACATACCCTAAACAAGAGTTCAGATGGCACGCAAGAGCTTGCTAGTAGCGTATACACACTGAGCTTCAATTAATTTTTGTGACGCACTCCACAAACTTCACGGAAATGAAACCAGGACGTCAAAAAGCCTGTTTGTTTTATTTATTTTACAAAAGCACAGTGTTTCGTTTTTATTTTGAGAAACTTTACAGTTTTAAATGATGTCGTTCTCTTATCTGTATGACCATAAATTATGAGTATTTTAAGTTGTTTCCACTGTTATAATGAGACAAAATAATTTGGCATTGTGCGGATTTGTGTCGTGGAAGTCTCACTACAGTCCAGTGATGAAATATGCGTGTCCTGGAAACGGGAAGCCTCTTGGAAAGTTGAAGTAGACTCAGATGTAGATGCCACCTTTTCTCCTTCTCGTTCATCTTTCTGTGATTTCTTGAAAAAGTGTTATATTGAACTTTGTGCGCCCGCCATCGTCACCGCATGTTAATGAACTCTTATGCGCAAAGAAAATGTAAATGGCAAGACAAGTAAATGTACCGAACTCGTACAGAAAACTGAGGTACGTACCGAACCGTGACTCTGTGTACCATTACACCCTAGTGAAAACGTACGCAAATTGGAATGCAAGTTGCAACGAATGTGTTTTCCTGAAGTTAAACAACTCTCAGCCTCAGTCATCATGCCTACGGCCCGCTGGCGGAACGTCTGATGCATATGGCACACTTAACTGGAAACACTTCAGGATTTTAGAAGAACGCTGTCTTGTTTACAACTGTGACAATAAGCACTTATCAGGATCAACTACATGTTGGATTTTCAAAAGTATGTGAAGTATGCAAAGTTCTTGGCATAGACTCCTTAAAATATGTCCAAGAGTTTTACACACGGGTCTGTTATTGTAGGGACATCAATGTTTACATTTTAATGCCTCTAAACATAACGAGGAACAAAGAGAACTGTGATTGGTTGATTTACATGTCAGTCAGATGGCCTCTGGGCCTTGGCCAATGAAAGCAGCTATGGAATCATCTGCCGTCAGTCTGAAGGTCTGGCTACGCGAGACTAAGGTTAAACTGACCCTAAACAGAAACAACGTTACTAATAATGTACAGTCAGCCGGTCATTATTATTAAATAAACACCTACAGAGTGGTCTTATATCATCCTCAAAGTGTTTATTTTGCAATAATGACCAGCTGAATGGGCATTATCCTACTTATTGCATGGCCACTTATCAAATAAAAACAGATATTGACATGAAATATTGATTTTAATTTAAAATAATTTTAATATGTGAGAGAATGAGACCACAGTGTGTTACCACAGACATGAAGCAGAGCTATGTAGAAAACAGCAATTATACACAAATATTTGAACACAGAATGTGTGATTGGCCAATCTGAATCAAGTTCTCCAGAAAGCCATGTAATAATATTAGATGAACATGGTCACATTTCTGAAAAGTGCATTGAAACATATTAAACAACATTTGAACAACATTAAAACATAGTACATCTCTCTTTTTTAATCCTGTGTGCACATTAATTGCCTGTACCCAGTGAATGTGATGATTAATTTCTTTCACACAGTTATTTAATTATATCGCCCATATAAAATGACCCTCGGTCTGCAGCAGCAAATAAAAGCATCAGAGACAAGACAGTATTCTGAAACAGAGACAGAGAGACGCTCGAATCATTTCCTCCTGGCACTGATCATTTAACACACAGAGAGCGTGATGTGTGTTAATACAGACGTTTGGGATGCATCTCCCTCCTGCCCATCTCTCTTCTTCACCGCTACCCTCAGCCGCTGCGTGCCACGCCGGCAACCGCATCAATTAGGCAAGGAAATGAGAGTTAGACGCAAGAACCAAACAGAATATAAAGAGAACGAAAATGAGACAGAAGAGGAAGGTCAAGAGTAAAGACGGAGAGCGAAACAGTGGGGAACGAAAGATCCTGAGGAGGAGAAAAGGGGAGAAAGAGTGCGAAAGCTGTGTTGTCATGGAAACTGGAAAGGATCTGAAGACCAAAACAAGAATGTAAATTGGTTTACCCTCCGCGAGTCTGATGGAATTGGATAACAAGAGGAGAGAAAAAGAGTGAAGGAATGATAGAAACGGAAGAGTGATGTATGATTGAGGTGGAAAGGAAAAAGTTATGAATGTTAAAGTCACGTATTAACCAGATCAACCTAAAATAATCAAACCTGTGCAACACACGCCACAAATATATAGGAAGTGCTTAAGAGAATAGTTGGTTCAACAGGAGCAATTGGAAGAAAGAGCATCTAATTACTCAGACAAATCAGCGACTTAAGTAATTACGAAGTGCTTTTAATTAGACTTGGGAGGAACTAAGGTGGGTTAAAGAGAAGCTTATGTGTACTGTATGTGTGTTTCTTTGTTGCCTTGTTTGTCTTTCGCAAGTTTAATTTAGCTTGTTAGTGGTGGGAAGTTCTCTGGAGACTTGGAGCTTCCCTCACATCAGTGTTTTATAGAAAAATGAAATAACTCCATCACAGACAGCCACTGGCGGGGAGAGAGAGAGAGAGAGAGAGAGAGAGAGAGAGAGAGAGAGAGAGAGAGAGAGAGAGAGAGAGAGAGAGCAGGTTGGACGAGTTCCCAAAGAACACTGAAGATATTAAGCATTGAGACTCTGATAGTAGTTACAGACTAATATTTCAGAGTCTGTATATCACCAGTGTATTCTTTTTAGAATTACTCAAAATTGGCTCAAGCAACATTTGGAGGATGATATTTGATCACTTTCACTCAAATGGTATTATTAGCTTTAGACATTTGACACATTATCCACTTTAAACATTCTACTAACTATAAATAACTTTGCAACTACATATACACTAACTTTCATTAGAGTATTAGTAGACTGTTTTCTTAATATCTGCTAAGACTTTGTTTTGATGCTCCCCCAAAAGACATTCTTCTGACTACAAGTAACTTTGCAACTACATCAACTTGCTATACTCTAATGAGAGTTAGTTGACTTGTAGTTACAAAGTTACTTAGTAGAGTGTCTAAAGTGGACCATCAAAATAAAGTGTAACCCTTTTTGGTGGATCTACAGAGGAGTTAAAATACGGGAGCAAACATTGTTGTTCTTAAAGAGGTCAAGTGCCTGATTTGGATTTGCAATCCATTTTACTTCCATAATTTGACAAAATGTAGGGCTGGACTTGGTTGAAGAGGAGGGGTTGAAAGTAAGAGGGGTCTGTGGGGTCCCCATGAACTCCAAGGGCTCAAGGTTAGGCTGCTTAATGTGGTCCAACTACCCTATGTTTGTAAAGCCTAAAGTACACTTCTGGCTATATCTGCATTAATCCGGATACATCCTACATGGATAAAACCTTCTAGAAGCTCACCGAGATGATACAGATGGAACAGACATAATAAAGTTATCATGCTATTCTTCTGGCAGGATAATTTTATTCAGCAAAATATCTCACCATTCATTGATGCGTCCAAGTCGCACTCACTCACCATTATATGTTTGGTCTAAAACGCAACTGCTCTCATGTTTTGTCGCAGGACAACAATTGCAAGTACATTTTCTATGTTTTCTACATTTGATTGGTCCGAACAAAAGCTGTTCGGACCAATCAAATTGTCAGGGCGGGCTTTATACGATGATGGACAGATGATCTACAGTAACGTAATCATCCACGTCACCAAAGAGCGCTTGGGTTGAATTCGTTTACAACAAAGATGACTGCCGCTGGAGAATTGAGATTTCACGAGTTCACACTTACAAATAAGTCCGATAGAATAAATGCATATTTGGCGTGCTGTCCGAGGAGAGGCTCCGGGCTCGGTACTCGGCCCGAACCCAAAGTACTCCCCCCGTATTCCAGGCTGTGGAAGAACAAGCCGAGAGTGAGTGGAGGGATGCTGAAAACTGTCAAGGAATGTTAGGTGAGTTGACAGAGTGAATAAATATATGCTTCCTCTCATGCTGATAGGGTAGACATGGTAATTGTTTGATGACAAGTTGATTGGATTGATTATTTGAACGTGCTCCTCCCGAACTTTGTTTAGAAAACATCATGTGCAGATTCCGCCATCGCGTCTGTTATAGAAGATATCGACAGCGCAATAATTTTAAAAGAGGAATAGAGAACCTCGATCAGAAACATGAATGAAGAACATATGTCACTTACGCCGTTGCTCTGATTGGTTGTAGGTCTATCCAATTGAGTGCAGAGGCATTTTCGTTCCTGGTTCGGTTGAAACACGCCCCTTAATCACAGCCCAATGGAGCAGTATCAGACTCACATTCTGATTAGAATCTGAGTATGACGACGTCAGGCTAGGTCTCGGCTAGCCTAGAAATCTAGACGCACCCTAGCGGCAGCAAAATTTATTTTGCAGCCAGTGTGGTCTAGCAACTCTCCGTTGACTTTCGAGCTGGAAAAAACAAACTCAGGTCAGGCCAATCACATTGTGTATAGAGTAGGCGGGGCGGGCTTAACATAATGACGACAGAGTTGCGACGGTTCCTTGCTACTTGAAAACAAAGAATGGCTGCTGCTGCTGGCGAACAGCGGTCTTTCGAATCGGCTTTGGCCGCGACTCTGGAGGACTTGGAGTTAAGCTTTTCTTTGAGAAAAGAGCAAAGAACGGCACTTAAGTCATTTTTAAAAAAGGA
The DNA here is from genome assembly GCF_965113295.1 of Leuciscus leuciscus. Taxonomy (NCBI): domain Eukaryota; kingdom Metazoa; phylum Chordata; class Actinopteri; order Cypriniformes; family Leuciscidae; genus Leuciscus; species Leuciscus leuciscus. Next base: position 8,223,431 of record NC_138734.1, on the reverse strand, counting down.
AGATGTGTTCAGAGTTTTGCCGACTGGATACGACAAAAGTTTAATATACCAACTAGCTTTCTTCGTTGCTCTGATTGGTTGTAGCGCTATCCTATTGCGTGCAGAGGGATTTTGAGAGACAACCGTTTATCCTGCCCCTCGGATTGAGCCGTGCCAATGGTGAGTTGCCAGACCTAACATCTTGATGTAGGTCTGGCTTGCCAGGCTAGGTCTGTGCTATTTCTCTCCAGAAGTTATTACCGATAAGAACGTCTTTGTACTCCTCATTTGAAATCTCGCTCCAGAGGTGTGGGGGTTGGGTCCCCCTCGTTTGAAATTGCGTCCTCTTAGTACGGGGGCCCCTAGAATTGTCACCACCTTTCGCCCTGTTAGTGACGACCTGGTGTTTCTTCAGTAGTTTGTTGTTGTTTCGTCTCTTTCATTTCTTTTTCATCTGTAAAGGCCGCCACAAACAAAAGCGACATCAAAAAAGCCACCGATGGGGTCCAACCAGTACCAACAGTGCAGAACACACAGCAAAAAAACTGGGCTGACAGACCCTCAACGATGTCCCGATGTTGACCAGAGGCTTAAAAAGTGTGTGCGTACGGAGCATGCATGGTAATAAAAATATGTCTGTGCATGTGCATTATGCTAATTATGAAATTTACGTCAAACTCACTGTATAGATACAATAGCATTTCTATAAAAAAAATAACTACTCTGAGCTTCTGTCACCATTCAAATCTATCTGTGCATTCTGACAGTACACAAAACTAAGGAACAAAGTAAATAGCATTCTTTTGATTCCATGGGGACTCTATGGAAATCTATAGCACCCAATAAAGACTTTGTATAGATCAATTTGCGTCACGGTGCTTTAATCAGCACGGTGCATTTTGTCTTTGTTCTGTGGTTGTTTCTTTGATGAGAAATGGCAGCCACTCGCTGCAGTTTGTCCTCAGATAGCGAAGGACGTGTAGGGTTCATTCAAGGCTGGAACACTTCGAAGGCCAGGTACACTTCATACAAAGACTGGTGTTAATGGACATTTAGTCAAAACACACTCGCTAAAAGCAAAGTGAGTCACTTCCCACAAATTCATTCTCCACAATGAGTGAAAGAAAATTTTTGCATATTTCCAGTTTCAATACCGTCAATCTATGATCTTTTTACATTTTCAAAGCAATACTTTACTCTTCCCACAGCTTGCCACCCACCAACCTTTCTTCCATTCTTTCTGTCTCACACACACACTCCAACATCACGCAGATGTATTTTAACACTCTGAGCTGCTGGAATCCCATCATTAGTTGACACGCTCACAGTCTTGCCTTGATAGGTCAGTTGCCTGGCAACTAATGGTTTCCGTGGTGACAACAATACCCCTGCCATTGTGTCTGTAAGTCATCTTAACCTGCTCCTCGTCGTGAATGACCCTCATTTCTGAAAGCACCTTGCATTAGCGTATCCGCTGCCACATAAAAGCCAAAGCTGCATTTTCAAGCATCTGAAAATCTCTCAGAATCAGAATGTACACCAAACATTGAGATATACGTGCAGGTGTTCAGAATGGCACATGGGTGGTACGTGTTCTTCACTCCTGACCAGCTCTTGTAAAATTACCTGTTGATTGGCGTGTTAACACTCATGCACTGTAGTGTTAATTGGGCTAATGTGAGGTTTTGCAGGGCTAATGAGGCACTAAATAATTCATGAATCTCCCATGCCCATTATCGGAGGTGAAGATGTTCTGCTACCTGCATATTATTATAACCTTTATTTTACCAGGAAAAGAAGCACATTTAGAATAAGAATCCCTTTTTACAAGAGCGTCCTGGCCAAGACTGACAGACACAGCTTGTTTGAGTTTAACAGATAACATCCATCAATACATACACATATACACACACAAGCAAATCCAATCAAATTTCAATATCAGTACATGACTAGTTAAAACATCTACAGCCCGATGTTTCATTCTCCAAATCATATAAAACTACTTTGAAAATGTCCTATGAAACTAGCTCCCTAAGTTTCATAGTTTCAAGTTTCAAGTTGTACACTCAAAAAAATGCTGGGTTGTTTCTGTAAACATATTGTTGGGTTGATTGTGCTGGGTCAAAATGTTGGGTTGTTTGGGGTACTGTAAACACATTATTGGGTTGTTCATGCTGGGTCAAATGAGTTGTAAGGGGGTTATTCACAAATAAACAGCTGGTTGGGTTATTTTGACCCAGCAACTGGTTTATTCTTTGGAACTTTCTGGATCTTCACTTCAGACTGGAGGAGCACGCCACTCGGAGCAGGCAGTGTTTTATGGTAAGTTAATATTAATGTTTACCTATATTTAAAAAAAGTTGTGGTAACAGCAAGCTAATTTCACTGTTCAACATACAGTCTTTGATACGGAAGTGTAAGGGGTAACGTATTTATTCTGTGAAACGTAAATAGCCACAGCTTGCCGGTTAGATTTTTTGACAAAATGCCGCATCGTTAAATCCTTAATTGTAAACCAGCTAGGCCTATATCAGCAGCCTTTTTGAAATATGCCGTTTAAATAGTAAATTCATCACGTAATTATCGTATTCATTGTGGACGTTGTGTATTTAAAAGTGAGGAAAGCGTTTTGAATGAAATCCGTAATCGCAGTATGTTTTTAGTCCCTCACAGGGCTCGCACGCAAAATCTGCGGGAAATTAGTCTCGAGGCTAATGTAACGTTTGTGTGTGGAAAGTCTGCTGGCATATTGTAGAAATACTCGCAAGAAGAAGCGACTGGGGTAAGTTCCAGTATAGTCTCCTCCTGCGTGTGTCTTCTGTAATGTCTCTGTCGGAACCAGGATTGTTCCGAAAAAAATTAACTGAGGAATAACATCACAGTAGGTTACGCGGCGTCACATTCTGGTTAGTAGTGTAACATATTTGGTAATGTTTGCAAAAAAAAAAAAATTATACTTCCACAAAAAAACCTTAACTTGCATTTTAGTTATATTGCAACACTCAAATTGATTGTGTGTAATCAACAGGTGGGGACCAACATGGTTGAATATTCACAAAATGGGATGACTGTCATTGCTGCATATTCTGTGCCTCAAGGATGAGACGAGGGGGACATGTCAGACCTTTGCCTATGGAAGTAGAATAATGTCAAATGTTTTTGAAATAAAAAGCCTGTTGAATTGCACTACTTGAAAAAAAATAGGCATTGCATTAACCATGCTTGCATTTTAATGCATTGTATTTTTAGTGCTTAAATTTTTATGGGCTGAAATTCAACATGGTTGAATATTTAAGCTGTGAATATTTCAATTAAAAACATTTCAAACACCTTTTCATTATTAAAAATTCAATAATCCATATTCACCTCTCATATTTCACTTCCAAAATATTCAAACTGTTTAAAAATACAACCAATAATATTCAACAGGCAATTTTCGGTCCATTTTATTTTGCTTTGCAAATTCGCTTCCACAAATTCAGTGGTTCAAATTCGACAGTAAATTCAACATTGACGTCCAGGAACTGCAGGAAAAGCAGTAGATTGCCGAGCATACTCTCCATCTGCTGTTAGTCGACCTCACCAGCAGGGGGTGCAAAAGCGCGTGTTGAAGACCAGCAACAGTTAGAACAAGTCATTCATTCATAAAACTCATTTACAGCAATGTAAGTGTATTTGTGATTATTATGACGGCTGTTTTCTGTTAAATTCAGTGTCTTCACGGTTACTTTTCCTGTGTAGCCTACATGCATCTTTCTCTACCGTGAACGAGATTATAATGTTATTCCCCGATGCGGATATACAGATCCAATGTTACATTTTTGAGGTTGACATATATTTCTCTTGGTTGTTTAGTTGCCTTAACTTTATATTGTGGCGATGTGCTGCATGCAGGCTATTAGGGTTTCCCTCAATACTTAAGGATTCCCCTGCTGGACATATACAACGCTTAACGTAGCTTAATGGACTACAGTGATGTAAAAGACCAAACTCGCAGGCAAGCAGATGGACTCAGAATAAAGGCCAATTTATACTTTTGCGTCGAGTGTACGCCGTAGTGTACGTCGTAGGCTACGCACGTAGGCGACGCCGTCGTGAGCATTTATACTTCTGCGAATGTCTGTGTTGCTCTGCAGTTACACCGCCGAAACACTAGTTGTCGCGGGTGGTTTTTAATGTTCCACTGTGTTTACATTCCTCGCGGCTGTTTTGAGTTTAGGTTTCTACTAGCAATGGCGACTGAAGGAGTCATACAGATGGCTGTATTTCCGCACTTCTTCAAGCAATCTCTCGGTCACTTGGTCTATTTCCATGGCTCTTTACTGATCTTCGGAATTTAAAAATGGCGGGCGGGCGGTTCAGAGTGCAGAAGATCAATCCGGAAATGCGTAGGAGGAAACGCGATGCTATCCAGCCGACCAATCACAGATCTTGCGGTCCGCGTCGCCACGACGCGTAGTTACATTTTTGAGGAGGTGCGCGTCAGGGTACGGCGAAGGGTACGACGTATGGTACACGTCAATGCGTATGCTACGCCGTACCTTCTACGCGTACCCGACGCAGAAGTATAAATTGGCCTTAACGCGCAAAGCTTAATGCTGAGCGTTTCCCAGTGATAGATTGGCATACAGATGGCTTGATGTTGGACATTCGCACATTTAGGGACCGTCTCTAAAGTGTATACGACTTTGGTATACACGTTTCTAACTCCGATAGCATTTGAATAGAACGACTTACAGTCATAAAACCAACTGTAAATTGTTCATGTAGTGTCAGGCATAATGCGCACCCATTGGATTTTTTATATTTATTCAAATAAATTTAAGTTTGCTATTGAAGTTAGAAACGTGTATGCCAATGTTGTATGCAACTTTAGAGACGGTCCCTAAATGTGCTAATGTCCAATATCAAACCAATTTTTACATTTAGTCATTTAGCAGACGCTTTTATCCAAAGCGATTTACAGTTAAACTAACAATAGGAGGACAATATGCAAGTGCTGTGACAGTTTAAGCTAATGCAATACACGTATGCATACTATATATATATATATATATATATATGTGTGTGTGTTGATTTTATGCCAGTATATCACGAAATGCTCAGCATGAAACTTTGCGCGTTAAGTTCATATTCTGAGTCCATCTTCTTGCCTGTAGCCTATATAATAGCCTACAGCCTACTTCCCTAATAAGGTGCAAGATTGGTCTCTCATATCACTATCAACGGAAGGGAAATCCTTGAGTATGAGGTATTGAGGGAAACCGATTATAATCCTGTTCATGGTAGAGAAAGCTGATGACATGTAGAATACACAGGGAAAGTAACAATAAAGTTATTGAATGAAACATAAACACAGCTTTTGTGTGTTTATCATCTTTTCCGAATATAATGACACAGATAATCATTTTCATTTTATGAATGAATGTCTTCGTCAGCAACAAGTGCTTTTGCACCATCTGATGGTGAGGTCGACTAACAGCAGATGGAGAGTATGCTCGGCAATCTACTGCTTTTCCTGCAGTTCCTGGACGTCAATGTTGAATTTACTGTCGAATTTGAACCACTGAATTTGTGGAAGCGAATTTGCAAAGCGAAATAAAATGGACCGAAAATTGCCTGTTGAATATTATTGGTTGTATTTTTAAACAGTTTGAATATTTTGGAAGTGAAATATGAAAGGTGAATATGGATTATTGAATTTTTAATAATGAAAAGGTGTTTGAAATGTTTTCAATTGAAATATTCACAGCTTAAATATTTAACCATGTTGAATTTCGGCCCATAAAAATGTAAGCACTAAAAATACAATGCATTAAAATGCAAGCATGGTTAATGCAATGCCTATTTTTTTTCAAGTAGTGCAATTCAACAGGCTTTTTATTTCAAAAACATTTGACATTATTCTACTTCCATATTTGCCATTGTTCCAGGCCACACCATTGAGACTGAGTTTCAAAGCTATTTTTTTTATTTTGATGTTAAATACACAAAGCAGTGTTTCCCCGCCTGGGAGTTTCTCCAGCATGCCTTGTTTCAAATTAATGGAAAAGAGTCCTCCTCTGTAAAATCTGAGGACAACAGTTGTTTTTTCAGGCCCACGTGATATTTAGTCGCATTTTAAATGTTTGTTGCTGTTCTTAATAAATCAACATATCTTAATAAATGAAATCGTAATCGTATAAGTTCAAATGAGTTGCTTAATGACTTTTAAAGGTGCATTGTGTAATATTTATGAGGATCTGTTGACAGAAATGCAATATCATATACATAACTATGTTTTCAGTGGTGTATAAAGACCTTACTTAATGAACATTATGTTTTTATTACCTTAGATAGAAGTATATACATTGTATAATTGTAATAATTGTATACAAAAAATGATTAAAGACATGTATTAAATGTTTTTTTTAATAATTAAACGAGATTTAAATCAAATTTACAGTGGCCTCTCTGGTTTATTGTATTACAGAGACAATCATTATTTTACATTCGTAATATAACAAATATTTGTTACTAATTTTATTAAGGCAATGAGACATGAAATAACCCAGCATATAAGTAGGACTTAACCCAGCAAGAGGGTTAATTCCACCCACTGGTTGGGTCAAATGAATGACCCAGAAATATGGGTTAAATGGTAAAACCCAGCACTTGGGTCAAACCAACCCAGCGCGTGTTCTGTCCAATAGTGACCCAGCGGTGTGGTTAAGGTTGGGTTATTTTTTAACCCAGCAGTTTTTAAATACATATTAAAATTACAACATTCTTTCTGAGCCTGCTAGTTTGTAAATTAATATTACATTAGTGACTGATTTGTTTTGAAACGCTCAAAAATGTTGCAGAATTGTTCATTTTATAGTGAGAGACAGCAACAGTTTATACTAATTATTAATAATAATCAGGTAAAAAATTCTTCCACCAATAGAGTTAATTTCACTAATCTTAAGTATGAGGTAGTAAATTGTGATTTTGCCAAGTAAGACATATTCCTAGATTAACATATTTTGTTGATCCTGGAACAACATTTCTGTCTGAAAATTTTGTCCTAACCGTATCCCTACCTCTAAACCTAAACCTAGCCATAACTTATCCCTAAATCAGAGGGAAATTATAGTTGAATAATACTGCATAAACTATTTCACCAAGTCCAACATGTTCCTGGAACAACATTTCAATCAACCAATCAGATTTGAGGGACAAGTTTACTGTTTAAGTCAAGTTTGGGCTTACATCCAGGGTTATGTGCTTCTACATCAGTGTTACGCCTTGATCCAAGCAGTGTTATGCCTTGGGAAAAGTTATGGGTCCGGTGGGGTTGATGGTTAGGACAACATTTTCAGACAGGAATGTTGCTCCAGGATCAACAAAATATGTTGATCAAGGAACATGTCTTACTTGGCAAAATCACGCTGACAGCGCATTAATACAGAGTGTCAGAGAACTTTTAGACTTTACAATTTAAAACCATCGATTATATACCTATATAACTAGGAATATGGTAGTAGTATAAGTAGCTGCCCTTACAAGTGGTTTTACAACATTTTATTATAAATACATAAGCTCATCATAATTAAAAGAATAGCCGTACATGAACTATTTCTACTTTTAAAAATGATTTTGTGACACGACATGACTAATTAAAATGAACTGTATATTCAACATAAGAATCAATCACACATTTTTCATTTTTCTAATGAAGCAGGAATAAATGCATCAATAAACAGACACATACAAATATACTTAATATATCAAAATCTCAAAACAGAATACGTATTGGTATTTCTACACAAAAAGCATTTTTAATTTGCAAGACTTTTCTCCAAAACCAAATTAGTGTGGCCATAACCCAGATTAGCCTACATGTAAAACCACAAGATGGTGCCAGAGTCTTTCCCAAAACGGCACTTTTTAAGAACACTACAATCGGACGGACTATAATTGCGGGTATTGAGTGTTAATATTGATTGTAATGCCAAAATAAATATCTGAAAAGTATTGTTGACAATTTTATGCGGGTTGGTAACATTATAGTGCACAGCGAGAGGTTAAAAAACGACATAATTTGTCACTCTCTCAAACACAGCCTACATCTCCACTGCATGCTATGCGAAAGACAAATAAGTCAGTAGGCTAAATATATACAGCATGGGAGCACCAAACCTACATCAAGGTGCAAAAATGTGCTTGTAAAATAATGAATTTGAACGTGACTATCTTTGTTATGATAAATTAAGTCGCTTTGCTTCTAGGTTTCAAACAAACATACTTGTCCCAGTCCCAGTACGCCTCATCTGGAACACGAGAGCACCTAACAATCTGGACTCCATTAGATTCTTTCTTTTGTCTCTCTTCACCCTTTCTTCTTCCTTTCCTCATTTTCCCTCCTGTTTTCATTCTGTTTTTACTTTGTGCTATTCATATTCCTTTCATTAAGCGCTGCTGCTGCTCCCACAATGCACTGCTCCTGGGCTGCCTGGCAGATGTTTCACAGTTTGTGGCACCAGTATGTAAGTTCGATCAGTGTGTGTGTGTGTGTGTGTGTGTGTGTGTGTGTGTGTGTTTTCCTAGATTTGAATGAAGCATTAATGATTTTCATTTGCACACATTTAACATCTGCAAGTTTACAGACATGTTTTTAATTATATCCATACAGCTAACAAAAATACGTTCTAAGAATGCTTTGCTAATGTTCCCATTAAGCTATGAAAACGTCATTCCTGAACGTTCTATGAACGTTAAAAACGTCTCGTTTTTTTTCAAATGTTTAAAAAAAAAGTTTTTTATTGGTTATACGAACCATTACTTTTGAATGAGCTCGCCTCTGAATATTCTAAAACAACATTTAAAAATGTCAGACGAAAGTCCAACTAAAACGTATAGGGGGAAAACGTTCCATGATTGATGATGCAAAGATAATGTTTTTGTGCTAACATTTTGAGAACATAATTAAAGACCAGATAACTTTGAACGAATGTTCTATTCATTTTACTGGAAGAATGTTTGTGTGCAAATCCGTTCTCAGACTCGAGTTTTAAAATCTAATCCGATTGTGAAATCTGTTTGCATCACGCACATAAGGAGAATTAGCCTGGTAATACCAAACTCTGCTACTTCGCTTTGCTTCGTAGACAGAGTCTGGAATGGCATAATAGAGAAGTGTTTTCTCTCTCGCGGGGGGGGCGCTTGTCTGAAGTTTAAAATCATTGGTTACCCGTAAGCCAATCACATAATGTTTGGTTATGGCGTGTGTTATGCGCATGCTCAGCCGCATCTAACTTCCACTGTAAACACACATATGATGCGAAAACAAAAACCATCGAGCGAAACACCGGAGTGAACATGGCTGTGAACGACTTCTGCAGATTATGTGAAGTAAATCTATGCATCCACGGTACAATCAGCGTCTACGTCACGGCTCTCAGCCCGCCCTCTGTTCGTTGATTGGCCCGGCTGTTTTCAGGCCGGAGGAAAACGGAAAGCTATGACGCGGTCTCAGACTGAGTACAGAAGCGAAATGAAATTGAGCGGAAGTACGAAGTCTGACGTAGTCAGGCTAAAGGAGAATCTTCACAGATTTTCCTCTTTCAAATCTCAAACCTGCACACACACTGCAAGATTTGAAAATCGAGGTGCATCACACACACTACAAGATATTCTTAAAATTATCATGGAAGATTTAGCACCTCACGTGATCTCACGGGAAAGCAGATGTAAACAAAATGGCCACTGTGGCGTGGTAACTTCCTGTAGATATTATATAAGGAGACATTATAAAGGCAGTCGTGTTGTTGCCACATTTCAACCAGCCGTTCCTCCATCTCCATTGTCCACCAGACCCGTACAGTTGCTTGTTGTTTCGCAGTCGCCATTTCAAAAGTTCCGTCACTTCCGTCTCCTTGTAGACTTGTCTCTCATTGGCTATTGTGGAAGTACTAATGTAATCATAGTTGTAATCATCCCAATTTAAAATCCTAAATATCAAACATGTTTGATATTGTCTGGGCAGCCCGGATGCGTCCGCGAGCAGATCGGGAGGTTTAAGATTTGATTTACCAGATTATCTGAGCCGAACATCGTAACCGACCGATGCCCTGGACGCTCTTTTCCCCCAGAATGTCGAAAGGGGTAAATCGGGCATAAATTTATCGGGCTTAACTTTAAGAGAACCTTTCCAGAATGTTTCGAGAATATTCCCTGTTAGCTGGGACATATTATAAAATGGACGACGAGACACCGAAAAATAGCAAGAACGATCCTACAAACTAATGCAGCTGGCCTGTGATGTCTCATTTTAAAACTCTCTGCAGAAATTCATTACGAGGACTGGTACCGCGGGGAGGGATCGCAACTACCCAAAGATCAGCCAATCCACAGCCAGACTTTACAGACACACTATTTATGCTACAGGTCACAAATAGCATTAGCAGTCAACGTTGTGTGTGTGGACGAAACTGCAGCACTAAGTTCTTGGTTCCTACCCCCTCCTCCCTTTTTACTTTCAGAACGCTGTCCCTGTAATTGATCCCAGATTGTCTGTTTGCGTTGCCAGAAGCGATTCATATCGTTTTTATCTTTCAGACAAGCCCTCTACCGTTTCCAGATGGAGAAGGCACAACAGGGTTCAAGTTTGTTTTTCAGAAAATGTAATGCTATAATGTCTTTGACTCCCAAAAAAAAAAAAAAAAAAAAAAAAACTGCATAAAGCAACAGGTCTGTAAATGAGTACCTCTAACCTCAGACAGATGGGAAGAGCGAAAGTGAGAGAAAAAGTGAAAATGTCCTTTCTTCTTTGTGGCTGAGTTCTTGAGCAGCATTCCTAAGGATAATTTGTTTACTCGTCTGTTTGTTTGTTCAGCAATGTTTGTTTGCTCTCCTAAGTGTTAAGAAAGCATATTATCCTTGTACATTTCAAACACTGTCATGGTTAGCGATGTGGTCTGCTTTCCATTGAGAGAAAAAATGTTGTGATGGTGGCTTTCCAGGGCAGTTCCGTTGGCGTTGGAGTGTGTTGTGTGTGTGATGAAATGTATGCAGCCTGAAAAACTGACGTGAAAATTTCTCTCCTCGAATATTAGCAAATGTGGTAAAACTTATAGATATGTTCAATGGCAAGATGGATATTCTGAACAAAACCGTTCCAAAGCTACAAATCCAATAAAGCACCGGCTATAGCCTTTTACCTTCAAAATTCACTACTGAAATAGAAAATCAAGGAAAGGAAAATCAGAAAGCAAATACAAAATACAAACCACAGACACAGTGGACATTGTTTATATCATTATGCTTATGGCACAATTTCAAATTTTGCATGTAACTTTTTTGCATGTCCACAGACAAGGTTAGTAAACAATTTTATTGTACATGCTAAAAAGTGTTGAAATAGTGGGTCTCATTTACGAACCATGCCATGGATATTTCTGCATAAAATCTGCATACAGATGTTTCCTCAGAAATTACACATGATTACCCATGAATATGTTTGCACAAAAATTATTCTAAATTTTTAATATGGTTACATATATAACAATCACATCCTCACAGTGGCCTCAGAAACAAGTAGATTTCAAAAGTTTGGGCACATTTTTGTTAAAGAAGGAATACTTTTATTCAGCAAAGACGCATTAAATTAATCAGTGACGTCACGACTTACAAAAAAATATTAAGCAACACAACTGTTTTCAACAATGATAATAATAAGTCAAGTCAAGTCAAGTCAAGTCAAGTTTATTTGTATAGCGCTTTTCACAATACAGATTGTATCAAAGCAGCTTCACAGTATTAAATTAAAATAATACAACAAAGTTTGTTTCAAGAGGAATTTATTGATTGATAAAATTTAATTAAAAATCCCCAAAATATCCCCAATAAATATCCCCAAATATCCCCAATAAGAAGTGTTTCTTGTCTTTGAAGTAAGGGCTGATGAAAATTCAGCTTTTCCATCACAGGAATAATGTAAATTTTAAAATGTGTTAAAATATAAAACATTTATTTTTAAATTTGAATAATATTTCACAATAGATTCCTATTTTTACTGTATTTTTTATCAAATAAATACTGCTTTGTTAAGCATAAAAATATACACTATTGTAAGTTGAAAAACTAATGACTCTAAAAATGTATTAATTATTTCTGATTAAGAATAAATAAAAATGCAGCCTGAATAGGTATGTACAGGCTGCAACTTTTCATGCGCACACAAATGCATGCATTGAATCAGGCACAAACTGACAGTTTTGTTATTTTAAACATTAAATCATGCTTCTGTATACTTTACCCATATGCTTCCATTGTAAATGCAAATACAAATTATTTTCTGCAATAATCGACAGCATGCCACAGATGCCACAGCATGCCACAAATATTCCTGTGTGTGTCTTTGGAAGAATGCACATTGCCTAGTCGTTGCAGTCCTGTGCCAGTTGTTCTTAGCTTTGTCCTTGATGTCTCATTATGGTGTCCTTCATCAGTTATCTACCCAGGTGTTGAGAGGACAGCACCAGCCTGATCTCTTTGAAGGCCGTTCCGTCCAGCTATCCTTCAGATTTCAATGTGAAGCCTAATCTCCTCTCTTTATCCCAATGGCATTTATCCATGAGATCATCAGAAGCAGCACTGGATTGTAAAGGCCAATTGCACATAATTGCTCACTGGCTCTGAGACCGAAACAAGCAGCTCTGGGAGCAAAACTGAGCCACTGAGCTGACGAGATACGAGATAGACATCAGAGAGAGTTCAGGAAGTCATTTACTGAAAGATACCATATTTTCCTACTGACCGAAGGAGGAATTGTAAAACTCTTCCCATCTTGAGGGATCACAAAGGGGTCAATGAGAATGTAAGAAAAGTGTGTGGAGTGCATTGAAGATTAAGTAAACCGGCCACGCTCGCATACGCAAAACGTTTATGCCCACATCCCTACGGATCTGCTTTGCGTTTCGCCAAAGAGCACAAATTGAGCTTCTCGTTTTTCCTTGGACCCTGAGAAATATGACATCACACAAGTGCAGGAAATCCTATTTTGGAGCCTGTGAATGCTTCATATACATTTGTGCCGGCAAGAGCCAAGAGCAGAGCGCCAAGATGTGAACCAACGGGGAGGGGGGGGAAAGAAATTAATTTTCACAAGCTTCTCCTTCAGCTTCTTTTGGCAAGACACAGGAAAACAAAGAGGCCTGTTAAGGGCCACCTGCTCAGGGAGGATTGTGGGTAAGCACTTCCGCACACTGAACAGCTGAAGCGGAGCCGCTGAAGCAAACGGCCCTGAGGGAGTCTTTTTCTCCGACTGGGGGTCGGGAAGATTAAGAGGAAGCAGGAAGCAGAAGATGAGGTCGTCTCGGCCACTCGACCGCGGGCGTGATTGCGAGCGCCGAGGCTTCTTCTCTCTGATGGACAGTAGAGCGGTCTGCACGAAGTATATAAACACTCCACGCTACATTAGAAGCCAAAGCCTTTCCACATGTTGTTTGCAGAAGGCCTCTGTAGTGCTTTTTCCCATCTGGCTCTTTCTAGGTCAGCTGGACCGCCCCTTCTCTTACACACACATCGTGCACGATCCCTGACGTGAACCTGCGTTCCGCTTCACAGCCGCTCCACCGAAACATAAGCAAACGTCTCCGGGGTTTTGTGGTTTGCGCATGTACGCACACAGGCCGGTCTCGCTGTGTCACGGGTCTCTCGCTTCCTCTGTGGCAGGTCAGCTGACCTGTAAAACTCACTCTAGTGTGTCCACCGCTTGGCAGAGCCACAAAAACATCCACGGCACTTTGAGAAGCAGTTAAGCTCATCCATTCAGAGCCTGACACACTTTGTTGACAGGCCACAAGCCCCTCTCCATCATTAGGAGGCTGAGAGGACCTGTGAGAAGACATAACGGTATTGCCCTTGATGTGACAGCCAAAGATATTACGCAATATACTCTAACTTTGAGCGTGGAGCCTGGGAAAATGTGGTTTGTGTGTCATTAAGAACAAAACACAAAGCTGTCAGCAGCTACGGTAATGACAGAATTAGGAATGAATAAAGCAGGGTCTGTCCGCTACACTCCCTGAAGCTAGTCTGGATTAATCTGATGCTGCTGGAAAGTCCCATCAGGCTCCTCTGTAATCCTTCTGTGGCTACAAGTTATGAAAATGTGTGCTATTTTTTTCTGCCTTTGCTGTGCCGTCCACGTTTGCCATCAGGCGTCCTCTATTTTCTCATGCCTGTATTTCTGTCATCTGTCCCTAACCTCAAACACTGGGCCAAGACAACCGAACCAGAGCACAGCTGGTGACTGCAACTACGAGAGATAAAACAGTATGAGAAAAGAGCTGACAATATCAGATGAGAGAAGAGGGAGATGACGTGAGGTGAAACATAAGGAGACAAGACAATTTGAGAATTTTAATAAAAATGAGACACGGTAAGAAGAGACAAGTGGAGAGAAGAAACAAAAAGAGGAGAGGAAACAAGACCAAAGGAGGTAATGTAATATGAGACAATAGGAGAAGAAAGAAGACAAGATCAGTTGAGAAGTAGGAGAGAAGAGGGAGGCAAGGTGAGACTAGACAATATGACAATAGAAAAGGAAAAGACAAAAGAAAATGAGAAAAGATTAGATGTGACAAGTTGAGAATGAGGAGAGGAGGAGGAGACGAGACATGGTTAGATGCGAGAGAAAGAAGAATCGATGAGATGAGACGAGGAGAAAACATGTCAAGTCAAGATGATACAAGAGAAGCAAAATGAGGCAATGAAGACGAGACAAGAGGAGAATATATAAAACAAAATGAGATGACAAGCAGAGAAGAAGAGACTAGAGGAGAAGAAACCAGACAAGAGGAGGCCAAGCAAGATGATTCAACATGAGAAGAAACTAGACAAGACAAGAGGAGATCAGAGAAGTGAAGAGAGAACATGAAAACAATATGAGAATAAGAGGAGAAAATATGACACAAAAAGGAGAGAAGAGGAAAATAGATCAGATGAGAAAAGAAGAGAAAAATGAGATGAAACAAGAGGGGGGAAAAGATGAGGTGAGACGAGGAAGATGGATGAGAAAAGAGAGGAGAGTAGACAAGATAAGAGAATACGAGAAAGGAGACAAGATGAGAAGTGAGAGGGAGACAGGATGGGAGAATGAAGAGGTATGGAAAGGAGAGAATAGATGAGAAGAGACAAGAGGAGTAAACATGAGATGAGAAGAGAAGAAACAAGATGAAACAATGCCAATGAGTTGTGACGTGAGGAGAGAAGAGGGAGGTGATATTAGACTCAATTATTAGGCCACATCCACACGAAGCCAGAGCTTTCCCTATCCGATATTTTTTTTCCCCGTTCAAAAAAAAAATTCCGTAAACAGAAATATCTGCGTACACACGAAACCACTGAAACCGACTCAAAACGATGTAGTATACATGCCAGACCAGTATGTGGCGCTGTAATTCTGCCACAGACATACACTAAAAACGGAGAAGAAGACTTGGAGCTCGCGCATAAACCTTGCGCGCTGTATACAACAATAATATTAGGCACAGTAGCTTCTTTTTTTCTTTTTTCTTTTTTAATCAAGAACTTTGTTGAACAATATGAAAAACCATAAATGTAGTTGCTGTGACTTAACGGTGTCTGACTAGTTGACGCTTGGTGTGATGATGACATCATCGTTTCACAAAATATACGGATTGGCCGTACACACGAAAACGCAAGGGCGGCGTTTTCAGATTTATCCACCTTGGGACCCGGTTTAAAAAAATAGCGGTTTCAGTCTCCGAAAACGCCGGATCCGTGTGGACGAAACACCAATACGATAAAACATTTATACGTATACAGCGAAACGCGTTTCCGTGTGGACGGGCCCTAAGTTGACTAGGATAAATGAGATGAGAAGAGGCAAGAAAAGATGAGAAAACAAGGTACAAGAGGAGAAAAGATGGGATGAGGGGAGGAGAGAGGGAAAAATTTAGAAGAGACAAAACAAAATGAGACGAGACAAAAACAAGATTTCCTTGTTTAAAAGCCTGAATCAAAAAAGAAAGTCCAGACAAGAGGAGAGAAAAGGAGAGGAGATGTGTTAATGCACACTGCAAACCCAAATGAAAGTACAAGAAAGAAGGAGAAAACACACTGAGCTCTCGGCTAGGCGAGGAAATGCCAGGTTACATATTGAAGAACACAGAGGGAGCTTGTGCAGCGCAGCACATTATTAACTACACACAGAGCTCAGCCTGAGACATTAATGACACACAGTATCTGCACATACTCAACAATTACAGCACAAACACCATCTGATCCTGATACGGCATTCTTGAGTCAGTGTAAACACAGATCCTGATGCAATCCTTTTAGCTGAGGCCAGACGATGAAATCATTATATGATCACGTGATCACTGAAAAGGAAATCAATGGCAGAGATTGTGCCATCTGTCCTGCTGACTTTATCTTAGTACATTGCATCAAATAACTGTCTCCATTTTAAACACGTACAATTGTTTGATTCATACAAATAATGATTCATCAATAACTTTCGTCTAAGTTTACGAAAAAATGGAGGAGCAAATGAAACCAATCGTACGCAAAAATCCCATACTCTTGGTGGCCTTGAAAACATGTTAAGATGAAATTTTAAACATAAATATAGATCTTAAATATATTTCATCATATATAGGCCCATCAGTAAAAGAGTAAGAAAAGGTGTGTTATAGCTCAAGCTTCGAGGTAAATCTGCATAAAGGCGCAGATACGTGTGTGTACAGCTGTTTATTGCGTTTGAACTTGTGTTGAGGATGCCACTTTTGGCATTGCTCGAGGATCTTGCATAATTTACATGCTTTTATGTATTTATTTAGAATACTCATAATTCATCAACATTAGAACGAGGTTAAGAACAAATGATCTATTTACAAAAAAACCTGCATGGTTTTACGATTTGATACCATCATTGTACCATGAAACTTTGTGTCGCCAACTAGGATAGTCCTTTTGAAAAGGACAGCAGGTCCAACAGACCTGTGCTCCTCATAGGGATTCGGGCCTCACTCTACAGTGCCGCCAACCCCCCTGCCAGGCACAGCCGGATCTGTGTTGAAAGAGCGCCACACCTGAAAGCTTTTACCCAGCAAACAGGCCTCAGATAAGACCCAGAGACTTGTACCTTCCCCTCCAATCTCTCCAATCCTATCTTCTCTCATTGCCATTCCCCCCTCTTGAAAAAAACAACAACAAAAAAACACCCCCAAAACATTTTGTTTTTCTACTGCTCACATTTTCCAGCCTCTCTCTCTCCCTCTCTCTCTTTCTCTCCCAGGGCTGTAGGTCTGCCGGAGCAGATGTGTCTGGCCTCCGCAGTCTCAGACTGCTTTAATAAGGGATGTGTTTCACCGGTAAGGAATTCGGTCAGCCAGTCCGCCCCATCTGAAGCAGGCCCACTCATCCTACTCATCACAAATCAACTCCGCTTTGGGATCTCTGCCTTTTATCTACCTTTCATCATTGTCGTTGTGTGATGCAGCATCTGCTGTAATAAAATGGCAGGGGTTGCTTTTGTCTGTAAACTTGCAGAATTGTGGCGTTCCTGCCAAAGAACATTTTGTTCAATACAATATGTGCAAATCAACCGATTCAGCATATCTCCGCAAAAACTGATATAAACATGTCATGACTAAAATAAAAGTTCCAAAATTGGGTTTTCATAGCAATGCAATAGAAGAACCATTTTTGGTTGCCCAAAGAACCTTTCAGTGAACAGGTTTTGTCTTTTTTTAAATAATTTTTTTATGTATTTTTATTGGAATTTTACTATTTCACCCCCATTTTCATTTAATAAATCTATTTTACATTACACAAAAATATGGTTCTTTAAAGGTTCTTTACATGTAGTAACAGTTCTATTTAGTACCGTATCGTCCTGAAGAACCCTTTATATGCTGAAATGGTTCTTTGTGTTAGAGTTAGGGTTCTTTATTCCCGCCTTTTTGTTTTCCAAATCTGTAACAAAGCCTCTTCATTACTGATTTTCTGGAGTTCAGCTGTACAACTACAGTAACTACACAGACTGTCAACATAGGCCTACTCTCAACAGGTAAATTATTTCTGTCTTAAAATGTCTATAAATTATAACTTTTAATAATCATTTCCTAACAATAATGTCTTTTTCTCTTTTAGTTTAACAGAATATGCAGTGTGAGCAGCTCTGTTCAGTTAAGGATACTCATCTTCTCTTCACCACAAAGTAAAAGAGATATAGAATTTGTGTATTGTTTGAGTTTTTTAAATTATGACTTTATGCCTAAACATACCCAGTCACAAAAAAACATTAAAGCTATACCATGACTTTATATCACTTTTTCCTATTAACATGGTAAAGGGCTCGCACTGACCACTTTTGCTCATTTTGGCCTTCATGAACATAATTGTTTTTACATAATCAAATGGAAGAGACACAATGTAACTCTAAACTCAATCGTGTATTTCAGATGCTGTCCCGTATCATAACCTCATCAACTGCAGAGAGAAACTGCCACTCAGAATACACACATAATGAAGGACGTAAAGACATCATAGGGGATTGTGAAGATATTTCACTGGAACTTGGTCTTCATTACATCTATATCGTGTTCAGTGTCAATTGTTATTTATTAATGTATTCAGATAACAACTGTTATTAGAGCACTGTCATGTTTGCTACAATCTGCATGTCAATAAAAAATACAAGAACAAGAACATACAAGAAAAACCCAAACAGAGGCAACAAGATATAAGACCAGGCAGATAAAGTGCTAAAAAAAACAAAAACAATATTAATACATAATTTATAAAAAAAAATTATATCAATAATATGAAGATAATATACTTATAGTAATGAAAATAAATATTGTTGAAAAGGTTATTTAAAACACCATTAAGGTTATATATAGCACTTTCAAAGCATGGTTCTTTATGGAACCTTATAAAAAGAGTTCTATTTAGCACCAAAAAGGGTTCTGCTATTGTTACAAGCCGAAGAACCCTAATTTGCTACTGTTTAGAACCATTTTTCTGAAGAGTGTAGTTACACAAAATAGTTCCACTCTGGACCTTAAGGACAAAAATGCCCCGACTGAAACCCATTAAAACTGAAATTTATAATCCCAGGGCCATTTAACTATAAAATTATGCAGTTTTTGCTAATAGCCTTTCATTCTGTTGGCAAGGCATAGATTTTTTTTACCAAATGGTGCCATTTTCTCAGGTTTGGCCTATATGGCAAATACTCACTTTATTCCTTAGTTTTTTTTGCTCTCTGCTTCTGCATATTATATAGCCAGTTGGATAAATTATGCAGCTATAATTGTGTGGGTGTGTTGGTATGGATGTCAGAGTATGGATTGTATGTGTGTAATGAAAAATGTGTGTATGTGTATGCGTGTAATATTTGAAAAGAAAAACTCCAAGAAAAAACATATAAGCTTTGCTGGCATCTAACGCCCAAACTAAATCTTACTGAAAGCTATTTTTTTTTTTAGATATTAACCTCAAATTTGGAACACAGCTTATATAGATTTATGGCTTTGATTTTCTTGCAATTTTGGAGTTCAACATGTTTCATAAAATATATTTTTTATATAAAATAATGTTTATAAATCATTTTCTTAAACTTAAACCTCTATAACTTTGTTTAACTTTTTAAAACGTTTTTACTTTATCAGTAATCTGCCAAGGGTCTTCTTTAAAAATGAGACCAGACTTAAGTCTGTGCTCCCAAGCTTACATTTTTTATGACAGTTTTGGACATCTATGGATCTATATGTGTAACTTTTTTTAATTGACGCACAAGGGTTAAAATAACTATTTATTTCTTAGAGAACAGTTTAATAATCTATCTTTGGTCTAAACATTCGGGCTTTTAAATAATTTATCTTGACAAATGAAAATTGTTACCCAGCAACCAAAGTAAATAGTGTGTGGAGATGTGTGTTCTTCTCACGGAACTCCTCTGAACTTGAACTTAATTGAACGGGTAGCAGTCAGATGGGATTTCAGAAAGTCCTGTCCCTCAACCATCTCAATAATGAATGATTCAGTGTCATCACCAGACACTCTATACCCCACTCTACCAGCAGAGAATGAAAGAAACCATGCGAACATTGGCAGTGTGACTCACTAATAAATTATTTAAAGTAACTGAGATGAAGTACTCTGTCAGTTACCTGAGTCCCAGTAGTCTCTTCATTGGAAGGTTCTGGTTTAGATGGGACAGGAGAGAAACTGTCCAAATGCCTGCTGTCGTCTGTAGGTCTGCTTTCAGCATTTCCTGAAGTTTGTGGCACCATGGGGATCGCACGATTCTTCCTCCTGCTCTGTTGCTTCCTCTTGGTTTTAGTACACGGTAAGGAGCAGCAATGATGGAGGATAATGTCTGCTTTTGGTTTGTGTTTCAAGAACGTTCTTGAAACAATGCAAGAGGAGAGAGTGTTCGTGTTTGAAGTGGAGTCATAAATAGAGGAACGCAGAACTGGGTGTTCTGTTTATGCCTTTTAGTTTTTAATGCAATAATATTTGCTTGGGGAGATTGTTGTTAACGATGAAACCAAACTGAGCCAATTAGAACATCACAGGTTTTAGTTTGCATTATTCACAGATTTTAGTTTAGTGCAATTATGTAATCCTAATTTGATAAAGGTAATGCACATTCAGCCATTTTTTCAGCAATTTTTAAATAGTTGCAAACCTGGTAAAATGAGGGAGACTGTTATTTATGTCTATCATGTAATATTATATTATATATATGGCACTAACATCTGTGATGGTGTTAATTTTGTTTTGCTGACCAATACAACAGGGCTTGCACTTTTTAGGTTTTCTCAAGTTTTAGGTTAGTACTGCCAATGCGAAAATATCATTTTCATAGTTGCATTTGTCACCTATTATTAAAAAAAATTCCGCAGATTAAAGTGTCCGATAATAGGGTACTTAATAAAACAAGTCAAAAGTGCTGGGTCCAAAACTTTAGGACAACTTTTGTATATGATTTCTGGAATTTTACTGACAAGTTTACAGTTAGACTGTGTTTGTGTGTGCTTAGGTCTAGATATCCCTGACCCTGATGAAATCGAGTACATCAGGCAAGAGGTGCAGGCGACAGTAAACAGCACTGTGCACCTTTATTGTGGATCCCATATGCCCACCCTGTTCATCTGGGTCTTCTCCAGGCCAGGCACAGAGAGAAATGAGCCTCTGGCCTACAACCACGGACAGGGGACCAAACTCCTGGCCTTAGCCAGCACCATGGGAGAGATTTCCCTGCTCACCAACACAACTACTCTGGTGATCGAGGGGGTCTCAGATGAGGCCGAGGGGGTCTACACCTGCCAGGCCCTATACGATATGGATGAACCGCCTAAGGTTACGTTTTACTACACCCAGCTGCATCTGCAGGATGAGGAAGAGAGATCCAGGGGGTCAGGGTCCCCGCCCCCAGAGAGTGATTGAGGGGCAGTTTAACTAAGAAGAACAGTAGAATGTAACTAATCACAGTTTTCTATAGTGGACAATATACCGTATTTTGTGACAGCATACAATATTTGTGTGAAGGTAATTCATTGCAATTCAGTTAGACTTAGAGGCAACTCCCTAAGAGTGACATATTCACATACATTAAATGAGTTTTAAATACGAATAAAATGCTGTTCGTTGCTGTGTTGATTTCATTTCAACCAAAACATCTTTTTTTCTACTGAACTAAAATCCAAGGCCTAAACACCCACATCCGACTGACTCCACCACATACACAGCTGTCCTCCAAGTTTCCATCATTCCATCCGAGGTGCCAATAACACAGTCATATCTGTCTGTGAATATCTGTGTTGCTAAATATTTAGTTTGTAGGACACCACCAGGAAAATAACTATTCCTTAGTGTGGGAAATAAACAGCTTTTGGCCTTGAGTTATGGAGCCATAAACCACCATGTCTGGGCTTCCATGCTGCAATAGATCAGTCAGAAAACCAGAAGTACCGATATAAATATTGGTCACATAACTCAGTTATTTTTATGATGGGGAATTCAGCCTTGGCAAGTGCTAAACTAAAGCAACAGGACTGTACTACAATTGTAACACATCCAAAATGATATGTCTACAGATTATAAACAACAAATTTGTGTTCTTATCGCTCTTTGAATATTTTTGCTTCCTCTTATTTGACTCACCATATTGATGAATGTGATTTTGCAAGGTACTGTAGAAGATGGTCCTGAATCAACAAACATATATAGGCCAACTCTATTGCAAAACCGCAACCCTAACCTTAACCCATAATCAGAAGGAAATGATAGGTTGATATGCCGGTTATATCCAGTTGGGTAAATTCAATAAAGTTGCAGTACACTGTGATTCACTTTACCATTTCATAAAAGCACCCAAGTTAGTCAGCGCAAAAGAACTTACAACTAGCTGGTCATTTTTTACATAATCCAATACGTTTTGGTGCCAAACAAGCTGATGGCAGAAAAAGAAGAATGCAGAAAGAGGAGTGCATTTCTGCCACCTCCTGGACTGGAGTGTGAAGCACTAACTGGCATTTAGTAAAGCAATGGTAACTGCCATAGTGTTCCTGTTACATTTGCTTACATATTGGGTTGTTTATTTTTTTTACCAAAACCAATTGAAGCACTTGAAAATTATCAGCAAACCACACGCTTTATTATGTGTTAAAGAAAGTCACAAGGTACTGCCACTGTATGGAATTCATCCAACCAGATATTCATTAGGTTATCTCCTTTTCTTTTTCACAGAAGAAAAAAGTAATACAGGTTTGGAAAGACATGATTAGTTGATGTTAATATTGTTCCAGGATAAACAATTATATCATACTTGGCAAAATGACACTAAGCAATAATACTGAAAGATATGCTCTCTTTCTCCCACCTCACAAAGTAAGAAAAATAATAGAATTGACTTTCACACAGCGTCAGTTGGGACTGGAAAATGTTGTGAAGATTGCCTGAGGTAACGGCTGGTCCTGTCAGCATGTATAAGTGATTTGTCGTTATTGGTCTAATTATGAACTGGAGAACAGACACGTGGAACGCAGAAGTGTAAAGCAGGTCTGACCTTTATCCCTTCCACACAACAGAAATATAGTGATAGCCATACATAATTTAAGCCCCATATGAAATAACAACCCAATCATCAGCTGACATGATAAGTCATGCATACATTTCCTGTTGACCGTGGAGATCATGGTCAAGAAAATGGTAGTTTATTTGTTCAACACTGATTATGGGGCTGAAATTTGCCTAAAATAATAGAGGGCTGGGGCAGGTCCAGAGTCCCAGAGTCTTTGTGCGGTTTTGTAACCTCTCATGGATAAACGGCTTGGAAGCTGAGTCAAATCAGGCCACTCTCAGAACAAGAGACAAGAAAAGAGAAAGAAACACAGCCTAATTCATGAGTGTTACATTCATTCAGGGTGTGCCAAAGTGACAGGCGAAGAATGGTGGGCGGAGGAGGGGGTTGGAGAGGGCGCTAACAGGTCCACTCAGAAACTGGGGGAGGAATTTTTGGGGTGGACAATGGGTACATTTGTTCCCATGGTGCCCTTAATAAGGGTTCTGAGTGCGGTGCAGGAGGCAGAAGGACAGGGTGGAGGCAGGGCAAGTTAAGAGTGACTTCAGACAGAAGCAGGTCTTTATCAGGAGGTCCTCAAACTTATCTTCATCTCATCAGATGACCTGAGACCTCTGTCAACATTCCTTCTACTTTCTCTCTCTCTGTCATAGTCACCATATTCTTTCTCAGTGTCCTTTTCTCATCCATTGTTTCTGGACTCTTTCTAAGTAGAACAGTGATGGGCAACTTCAGTCCTGGAGGACCACAGTCCTGCAGAGACAGGTGTGTTTTTTTAAAGATGGAACGAAACTCTGCAGGACAGTGGCCTTCTAGGACCAAAGTTGCCCATCCCTGCAAGAGAGTATCAAATGGTTCTAGTATCAAATGGTTGGCGGCAAGGTGGCTCAGTGGGTAGCAATGTTGCCTCACAGCAAGAAGGTCCTTGGTCCTTGGAAGACCTTTTCCTCCGGATGTTCCAGTTTCCCCACCAATCGTGGGGAATGGGGTTGGGGAAAACCTGGTGACCTAACCCGAAAAAAAAATCATCACCAAGAAAATTCATGGATCGTGTATAGAATCGCCCATGGAATCACCAAGAGTTGGATATGACTGACATGATTAATGAACCAATTGGTTTTAGAAACACCAGTTCTGATTCTCTTGGCCACTTTTATCCAAAATGATTTACATTGAAGTCAGTTCATGGATTCCCTGGGAATTGAACCCATGACCTTGGTGTTGCTTGCATCCTCCTCTACTATTTGTGCTACAGGAATGACTTCATGGCTCAAGCTATACAGGACACCACTCTAAAAGTCATCTTCACCATATTAAAGCAAATTCACAGGTCCAGGAGGATAAGCGTCGATATCATTTGTGTGATCTGATACAACTCAGATTTCTGGGCCTATCTATGCCTGTTGTTTAGATCCTGACTTTGGTTTTCCGGCTGAAGCCCAGTGGAGCAGAAGGGATATTTTAATTTCCAGACACTGTCAAGCTCAGCCAGAATTCAAGAAACCAGCTTGAAGTGGCCTGGATTGTGCACTAAACGGTTTGCCACAATCTGGAAACCGTAAGACCTCTTCTCTTTCCTCCATCTACATTTTTCTTTCCAACCAAAAATGACAGATGGAAGCTTCATGGAACAATCCAGCAGGCCTGGATGTCTGTTGGCACTATAATGGAAGGATAGTGAAGGGCTTTACCAAGGAGTGAGAGACTAAAAACTGCCAGCTCTGTTAACCACTCTAACCAGCCTAGGCTAAAACATCTCAAAAGTTCAACATCTCAGTCATGAGTGGGCAAGTTATTATGTCATGACATGACAAAGGGTTAACTCATGAATATAAAGTTAGGCTACATACCATTATCCCCTTATCTGCATTTTAGAGCATTTAGCTTATTTCCAAGTTACGACGCATGACGCTATGCGCTATGATGCCGCATCTTCTGAAAGAGTACTGAATCTCCTGATCAATAGACGTGAAGAAGACGCAGAAACAAGCGTTAGCACATTTAAGCAGATGCATATGTAGTCTAGTGTTGTCGAAAGTACCGACTTCCGTCGGAATTAAAAAATTAAAAAAATGTCACGCTTTGAGAGCTGTTGAGCGGAATCGTAAACACCTCTGATTGCCCATTGTTCTCACGCGCTCATCAAATATGTATGTGATTGGCTACAATGATCAGCGCTTCAAAAACATGTTGTAAATATACATCAATGACGCTCTTCACCGAGCGCTTACACAGATACACTCGAGAGCGTTTGAAAGCAAGCGTCTATCAACGGACCGGTCCAGACGCCTGCTTGTGCTTTCAAACGCTCCCACTTCCGCTTTCAAAACACTTTTAAACACTTCCGTGTGCTTTCAAACGCTCCCGTACGTTAATCATTGTAGCCAATCACAGACATATCCGATGAGTGCGTGAACACAATGGCCGATCAGAGATGTTTACGGTTCCGCTCAACAGTGCTCAAAGCGGCACATTTTTAAATTTCAATACCAACTTGGTACCGAAGTCGGTACTTTTGACAACACTAATGTAGTCTTTGACAAAAACAAGTTTTTCTCAGCCTTTTGCTCAAAACGTTGCTTAAAAATGATCAAAAATGCTGGCGGTGCCTGGGAACTTTTTTAAAAACGCTGGTGGGGAAAGAGTTAATGACATTAGAATTAGCTGTGAAATATATATCTTAATGAAAACAGTTTTAACAATACATTGAATGAGTGCAAGTTGTGGGTACAATCATTCTTTTCTATCAGTGTTCATGCAAATACGTGAACACAACCGCTCGGTCAACACATGGCCTGGTTAAACATACTTGATGTGTATTCTTGCATTCATCTGGCACTGGCAGTAAGAAACCTCAGCACTGTGAAAAAGTAACATTCAAATGTCTGTATTAATATCTATGTACGCATCTATAAACATTGACTTGTTCAGCAAGATTCTCACCAAACTGTTGCTCTGCCATGACAACAGCAAAAACCGTCCATAAAACAGTTGATTAGTGCTAATACCTGCTATACTGCCCCTTGTGGAAATAGTGAAAAGCAACACATTCTTGACAATCACGCATAATATAACTTTTGCATTAATACACACATTTTTTTAACTAAGTTAGTGGATATACTTTATATCAGCAACCCGATATGTAATATGGGAAGAGCTGTAGATGGAGAGTTTCTGACAACTTTGTATGGCAGACAAATTTGTGGCTTGCAAAAAAAAAAAAAAAAAAATCTTCAAATTGCCACACTGACATTGCCACTCATTCGAACACACACTAATGCCAATGGTCTCACCACATTCTGAGTGTTTGCATTTGACTTTCTATGTGCTTTTACAGGAAGGGTATAGCCTGGAGTCACTATGTGTATAGGGTATCGACATAGAGGGGATATACAATTAATTTTTTTCATCATGGTTGTTCCTTGAGGGATCTTTAACATTAAAGAAATAAGTGTCTAGGTCCAACTTCCTCCTTATCACTTCACCTTCAGTACACACCAAATAGGTGTCCTTGATGTGCATGATGGAAATGTGTTTTTAAATCTAGTTGATGCCAAAAAGTCAATGCAAAAAGTGCATTTTTGAAGCTTTGTTTCTGTAAATACTCTTTATGGATGAGGGAGGATCTGAAAATGACAGTATTGTATATAATTTTTTTTTTTTTAAATGATGATGAAAACATCTTCTTAATCCAACCATCCATCAGTGGCTGCCTGAAATCAGCTGTAAAAAGACCGCAAAACATGACAATGCACCATCCACCCTTTGGCAGTCTGCTTATGTAGACAGTCAACTTGAGTACAAACCACATCTGAAGCTGAAATGAGGAGACCGCAGTGAGGAGCTCCACTAAGCAACCAAACAAAAACACTCACGTGATGTGAACACGACCAGCGCCCTTCAACACATTCTGGGAGGGTCAAAGGTCTTTCAAGCACTGAAGTTTGTTTATGGTTAACAAAGAGGCATGGATAGGAGGTGTGGCTGGGAGGCTGTGGGATTGACTCCGGAAAACTTCAAAGAGCTGTTGCAACTGCCGGACACTTTAGTAGATATTTCTAATATCCCTCAGGCACAAACAGTCCAGGCTGCTTTATCGATTATAGTAAAGCGATCAAATTTTATGCTTGCATGGAACTTTTCTAGGTTTCAATTGTGTATTTCCATATGTGCTTTAGGGGTGCAATAAGCCATTTTGAGGGGCCTTATAAATCTGTTATTATTCATCCATTTTCGGTAGTTTGAGAGCCCTATAGTAAGGTAGAGCATTAAAACATTAGAGAAGGATATAGATAGACATTATACTTAATCTTCTCTTTATATTATAACAAAACTTTACACATACAATGGCTAAACTCCACACTGTGTGGAACAAACAAAAAAATATAAAGACAAATAAAGAACAAAAAATAAGTTTCTCATCAAAAAAAAAGAAAAAAAAAAGCATAAATAATATAAAAGACAAACTTTTTTTTCTTACAACAGATACATTCATATGAAATAATATTTTACTACTACAAAAAAATAAATAAGTCATCTAAAGAGTTTTTGCTTTTACTTTTAAAAGTCCTCCCACAAATGGGATCGTTTCAGCCTTTGAGTTTTCCACCATCCTTGCACAAAAGTCTCTTGATTCTTTCTTTTCGTTCTATTTATTTCCATCTTGCTTTCCCTCGTCAGTCTTCTCCAGCTCTGAAAGCAGTCAGTTTGGTGTCCACTTCAAATCACACAATGTCTCTGACCATTCCATCACTGGCCATTTCCTTTTTCTTTTTTTTTTTAAAATGTGTCCATGTTCCTGTTCCCAATTTCTCTTGTACTCTTTCTTGTGTTTAAAGTATCTGCATGTTTGATATGTTCAGATCTCCTGCACTGTAGGCTGGATGAAATCTCCAGTCAAGCTTCCAGTAGAGATCCAGGCTGTTTTATCCTTACAGTCCAGATCAGGCAGTCCCAGCCGTTCCCAACACACCACGGGACCCTCGGAGTCTTCATGCACGGGCTGAACTCCTGTTACACACACAAATAGATAGAAAAGATTTATGCACCAGCTCCAGTATGCAGCAGTCTAGTCAGGTAAAATAATATTGCATGATGGGTAATTTACAGTTTGCCAATGCAGTAATTTCCTGAACAGCAAGAGGAAACACTGACTTTCCTCATTCAGAGGGAGTGTGGAGTGAATCAGAGAGCTCTTTATAGCGCTGAAACTCTCTCACCTCTCTGCTGCTCGAGGGTGGACTTTGTTTCCACAGGCAGACAAGGGGAATTCTGGGAAAGGGGTGGAGTCTTGCCCTCCTCCGCCACTTCGGCTGAATCTCTCTCCTGGGAGCTGTTGAGCTGTGGGCTGTCACGTCCATGGCAGCGGGACAAAACGGGGTTGAGGGGCATCATCTCGAGCCCGTCGGGTTGGCGCGCTGCCACGCGGTGCATTAGGGGAAGAGTGCCGCCCGAGAAAGTGCCATTGGTTTTCGTGTAACACCTGTCCACAAAACACAAACGCAAGACATAAATGATGGCCACTGCACTGCAAACTTTGACTTTCTTGAACCAAACTTAAAACTAAACATTTTTCAGATATTCCCATGAAAACAAATCTATAAATGTATGTCCTCTTGCCAATACTCCAATTTATGAAGCATTTCTACTCAAATCTTGCATGGACATAATTTTGATAAAAAAGCACCATGAAAGTAGTGCATATGACTTATGTGCTATATTTCAAGTCTTCTGAATACATTTTTGTGTGTGTGTGTGTGTGTGTGTGTGTGTGAGAAACAGTGTTATTTTAGTATTATAGACATACTATTATATTTTTTTCTAAAATAGTTTTTATTTTTTATTTTCATACTTTTAGATAAAGTTTTAGAACTTTGTGTTTTTGTCTTTTTCTGTCTATATAGTTTCTTTTAATACAATTTTTATTTCAGTTTTAGTTTGAGTTATTTTAGTACATCAAGGTAAAATTAAATGAAAAGGACAAATGTTTCCTTGGCAAACTACGAAATAAAATACATTGTTTTTACAGATTTTTCTTTTATTTGAACATTTATTTCATTTCAAGTAACAATTTTTTTAATGGTTTTAACAGACTGGTGTCAAACCTAGTGTGAAGCACCTTAACAACATATTAAAACTATAATTTTTATGTTATGACCAATAACCAATAAATGAGCAATATTCAAATTCTGTAATATATTATGTAAATAAATTAAAATCAAAACACTAAAAACTAAAATCAATTGTTTAAAATACTTCACAGGAGTAAATTTAGGAATTTAGGCATCACAACATTATAATGCACAGTATGAAAAAAATGTATATTTATTATGAGATTTGCATTTTAAGCATTTAATTTTTTTAATTGCCTTTTATATTTTTTAAAAGATTACATTTAACAGTGTTATTAAAGTTAAAGTTATTAAAGTCTTTTAAAGATTAAGTATTTGATGACAGCAAAGGTAATTTAATGTCAAAATATGGTAATTGTAAACAAATAATTGACTTAAATCATGCATACCTACCTTTATTATATTTCAAAGGTGCTTTTGGAGGAGTTTGACAGCTCTTGTCACAATATACTTTAGTTGTATGCAAAAGAGCAGCATGAGCATTCTTCAAAATTTCTCCTTTTATGTTTCACGGAAGAAAATCATACAGATTTGGTAAGAGGATTTTTAAATGACAGCATTTTAATTTTACTATAAATGTCTTCCTTACAGTACAGCTTGAGCCTGTGCACCAGCAGCAACAAGCATCTCTGCTGTATTCAAACTCTGATTGCATCTGAGATCACAGATTTATTTCCGCAAGTCTCTACGCTGCCTGACCAGACTCAACAGCCTGTGTCTCGGTGTGTTTGCACATGCTGATAAGACAGAGAGGCTTCAACACACACATACGTAGACATAAACACATAAACAAACAATACCTGCGAGTATAAATACACATGCACTCGAGAAGTAATCATGGATATAAAGTGTGCACAGATGCACACAGTTAGTGCGCTGATATCAGAAGGATTTCCCTATGCTCCCCCGTCGGCCGCGGCTAAATAAACACTCCGCTCATTAAGACTGTAGCGAGGGTGCGTTCAGTGTAAACTGTTACTGCCGGACACACTAGAGTACACAAACAAGCCTCGACGAGAGGAGTTGCCATGCGTGTGTGTGTGTGTGTGTGTTTAGCCCAGAAGAGAATAAGCTCAGGTCAGGGGTGAAATGAGAACCAGATGGAACAGATGATTGGTTTGCTGACTGGAGGCGTGCAGCGCAAAACATAATTCTGCAGGCATGTAAACACCAAACATTAACAAGCTACTGGGCTTGACTTTTCAAGTATTGCGTTTCCCTCTCTCTCACCTGTTGTTGTTGCAGAAGTTTTGACAGCTCATGCAGTCCGACGAATCGTTCTGGGGCAGAGCAGTGTATATTCCCCCTCCCTGCCACAACAAACAACAAAAGCCAGATTTCATTTCTCTTTACTCAAACACTACAATTATACATGACATGTCTGAACTTTCAGTCTCACAATGCTATGCTATGCTATGCTATGCTATGGGAAAAAATATACAGGGGAGTAGACTTTTATAAAAATGTTCACAGAGTGCACTAAAATGCCTTTTACTATACTGTATTTGACATATCACACCATACTATACAATAATATGTTATAATAAATTATATCAGGCTACACTACTGCACTATATTACATTATAACACAGCATACTATATTATATTATTAAATATAATGACAATTAACAAAGATCTATTATTAAATGAGTACCAATAATAATCAGCATATTAAAATGATTTCTGAAGGATCATGTGACACTGAAGACTGGCGTAATGATGCTGAAATTGTAGCTTTGCCATCACAGGAATAAATTACATTTTAAAATATATTTTAAAAATTAAATTAAATTGGACAACAGTGATTTTGGTAACACTACAATAAGGTTTAATTGGTTAACTATATTAGTTAACATGAACTAACAATGAACAATATTTCTACATATGTTGTAATCTTAGTTAATATCTATTACAACATTTAGTAATACATTTTTTAAATCCAACATTGTATTTGTTAACATTAGTGAATTAACTTTGAATTGAATTAACAATGAACAGACCTAACATGAACAAAGTTTAATAAATACTTTAACAAAAATATTGCTCACTGTTAGTTCATATTAATGCATTAACTAATGTTAACAAATGATACCTTATTTTAAAGTGTTACAGAGATTTTAAATTGTAATAATGTTTCACAATATTACAGTTTCTACTGTATTTTTGATCAAATAAAATTCAGCCTTGGTGAGCATAAGAAACTACTTTCAAAAACATTAAAAATCGTATTTATTCCAAATATACAGTATATATATATATATATATATATATATATATATATATATATATATATATATATATATATATATATATATATATATATATATATATATATATATATATATACACACACATATTAACTTTCAGAAGGGAGGAGAAAACACTTTCAAGGTTGTGCATCTAATCAAACTCAATTTGAGTAAATTCATTTGTTAGAGGTAAATTTAGACAACCATGAACATAAATGCACAAAGTAAAAGAAAATATGACCCAGACAATTAAATATGAATTTACTGCACTATACCATGTACATACTATATGGCACTACACATTATAAAAGGTTTTTTTTTAGTGGTTCTGGATGCTGATTGGTCAATACACAATATGGGAACCAAAATGACAGGCACATATCTTCTACTCAATTGCCAGAAAATAAATACACCCGCACATGCACAAACTATTACTCACATTACGAAGGTGATGAGGGTGTGGGTGATCGTACTCCATGGTGTTGTGGGGCAGAGAGGCGTCGTGTGCGTGAGGATGCCCGGGAGGGTACAGGGCTCCTGATCCGTTCAGCAAAGCCAGACCATTGGGCAGTTTGTGGTGGAGGTGATGGCAGGCCTGGGGCATCATGGGAGCGGTGTGTCCACAGCCCGTGTGCACGCTTCCATTCACATGGCTGGAGCCAGGGAGTGTGGAATATTCCAGAACATGACCGTTCATCTCTGCAGACTGGTACAGGTAACTTGGAGGGTCGTATTCTACACAGAATATTTTTACGTTAGTACATTTTTAATGGGTAGTTGACATGTGTGACAAGCTAAACTCCATCTAAAACTATTTGCTAATTCTTCCGTAATTATTATACACAATCCTTAAATAATTTAATAATTTAATTCAACAAGGGTGCATTTAATTGATCAAAATTTCAGAAATTTCTGTTCATCAAAAATTACCACGGTTTCCACAAAAATATTAGGCAGCACAACTGTTTCAACATTGAAAAAAATAACACAAAAAATGCTGAAGAAACAACGCACGAATATGACACATAACTCTTTTGCCAAACTGACTAGCAGGGAACTGGAGTGTGTGTGATGAAAGTTAGCAGGCCCATTTTTGGCCTATTTCAGGGGGAGGTGTGTCTGTGTTACTACTTATACACACCGCTGTGGCCAGCACTGTTTACTCTGTTACTCAATCTCATTGAGAGTGGAAAAGAGGAAAAAAAGAGAGAAAGAAAGAAAACTTCAAAGGGCCGGCAGTCGAGGAGAGGCAATGAAAACCAGGCCTGGATCAGTAGGTGGACTCTAACTCAATTTCATAAAGACATTATTGACACAGCATAAACTCTCTTAACCTTACAGAAATACTGCATAAACTAAAACAACACAGCGCGGCTGGCCTCATTACTACATATCTAAATAAAATAATAAAGGTAGCAGCAAAAGAAATTGATACTTAAAGTAACATGTTCCACCATAAAAAAATATATACATTATGAGGAAACAAAATATTGTAATGATTTTTGGACACTACAATGATGGCAATTCAATAGTTTTGTTAGTAATCACTAAGTACACAGTGGCCCCAAAAAGCACAAAAACTAGGAAGTAAACAGGAAAGGTGGCACATACTATGAAGACTGTTCTGCTGACGGTTTCTCCACAAGCACATGACGATGAAGACCAGCAGAATGAGCACCATGAC
Source organism: Leuciscus leuciscus (assembly GCF_965113295.1). Taxonomy (NCBI): domain Eukaryota; kingdom Metazoa; phylum Chordata; class Actinopteri; order Cypriniformes; family Leuciscidae; genus Leuciscus; species Leuciscus leuciscus. Next base: position 8,190,299 of record NC_138734.1, on the reverse strand, counting down.
GCCCAGAACACATCCCACGATCAGGTAGAGCAGGCCGCCCGGCTGGCTGGGTGTATCTGCAGGGGAAAACCCTGGAGGGGTTATGGGGCGCTGGCTGGGCACACCTGGAAGTTGACGGGCTGGAGGGAAAGAAAGAGAACAAAGTGAGTTTGAGGGGATGAAACATGTCTTTCAAGAGAATATAGCACAAGCTCTACATTTATTGGTTAGTGATATAGTTTTTATAGTGATTTTATAGACTTTTATATAGACTTTTGCTTACCCAGTCAAAAGTCACAATACTAAAATCCCAAGGTATACTTAGTTTTTTGCCCATACGTTACAGTTGGCACATAGTGCGTGTGATGTGAATTTCATCTGCAACAAAGTGTGTACTTCAACGAAAACTTATTTTTTAAAGAAGTGTGCCGCGGGAGAGGATTTGTGAATGGCACTGAAGCGACTGAAGCTGGTAGGTCATGTGAGAACATATTTTTGAGACCGTACGCGATTTCGGGTGAAGCAAATCGAGTGAATGATGAAGAATCAGTTTCCCAACGCTCTCAAACTACTCAAATATTTGTATGCATAAAATATGCTGTTTCTATATACAGTACATAATTAACACCTTTTAATCAATAGTTTTTTGTTTTGTTTTCAATCATTTTTAACTTAATTATATAATTTGCAATGCTTAAATGGATTGTCGATCATTCTCTCATTAAAGCTGTTAAAGGGATAGTTCACTTTGAAATACATTTTTGGTATGTTTTAGCTTACCTCAAGGGCATCCAAGATGTAGGTGTCTTTTTTTCCGCAGTAGTTTCAATTTTTATATTTTTAGGTCAAACCGTTCTTGTCTGTCAGTCATATAATGCAGGTCTATGGTCATTATCTCAAAACACAAGCACAGAGTCCAAATTAAAGCAATTCCCCATCGTAAGTACACATTGATGGCCTAAGACACGAAACGAGCGGTTTGTGTGAGAAAACGAACAGTATTTATATCGTTTTTACCTCTTATACGCAGCCATGTCGAAGTGATCTGATCTGACGTGTACGCAGACTGGTGCATAGATATATACACACTAGATGTCGCCTTGTCTACGGCAGTTCATTGGAACGAATGTCTTTAAGGTGACATCTAGTGTATATATCTATGCACCAGTCTGCGTACACGTCAGATCAGATCACTCGGACATGGCAGCGTATAAGTGGTAAAAACGATATAAATACTGTTCGTTTTCTCACACAAACCGCTCGTTTCGTGTCTTAGGCCATCAATGTGTACTTACGATGGGGAATTGTTTAATTTGGACGACGGGGAATTGTTTTAATTTGGACTCTGTGCTTGTGTTTTGAGATAATGACCATAGAGCTGCATTATATGACTGACAGACAAGAACGGTTTGACCTAAAAATATAAAAATTGAAACTACTGCGGAAAAAAAGACACCTACATCTTGGATGCCCTTGAGGTAAGCTAAAACATACCAAAAATGTATTTCAAAGTGAACTATCCCTTTAAGTGCACAGTCTTGTACCTTTGTCTTTTTGTCCAATTTTGCTTCAAATCAAAGTAGGTCATTGCTAACCTGCTGTAGACATGATGTAGCCCCGCCCCTTTGCAGTGCTTGTCGGCCTACTGACATCTGTTATGACATCCGCTTCAAACATTACAATGCTCATGATAACTTTCATTAACTCTAAAATAAATTAAATCCACTTCACCAGCGAATTACTCTTCAACAGCGATGCCATAGAGATATACAGAGCTATCGCAAAAAAAGGAAGTTCAAAGACAATAATCTGAAGATGGCTGTGCGCTTGTTTCTCTGGCGCATAAGGTCTAGTGTTTCAAGTGATTTTAGCACTTTCCTATGCAGATTCTAAGGTGTTTTAGGTGGTTGCAAGAGTATTTGGAGTGGACTTTAGCACATTTACTATATTATTTCTATAGTGTTATCAGTGGCTTCTAAATTACAAGAAAGCCCATCCCAAGACTCTGTAATATTCTACTCAAGACTCTATAATATGGATTACTTTTCCTCCCATTTATTGTGCGCAAGGTGAACGATCTTGAGCCAATCACTTAGAACAGTGCATCTCTCCTCAATAATCTGCACGATTTGATGTACCATTCATGTCTGTAGAACTAATGGGGTGGGATCAATTCTGTACCATTTAATACTAATGCTTTAATACTTAGGATTAGAGGTTTGTCCAAATCTCTGACCCCAAGTATAAGCAATAATAAAGCACCACTAACAAGTGCTGGCATATAAAAATGCATCTGTTGTCAGTCTTAAAGTTTGTGGTAGCAGCCGGTCTGTTTGCACTCCATGATTTTTATTTGCTCTGGCTGTGAATGACGGTCTGGTTTGATTTCAACAGCATTGCATTAAGGGCAGTTATCAGTGAATGATGTCAAGTAGACGCAGCACAATGTCTCTCTTTGTGTAGCTACTAATAAAACGATAGCTTGCTTTCCTCTGTCATTACCACAGGGGCTTTATGGGTTCCTGTCTACATGTTAAGTATAGCATTCCTGTGACAGTACTTCAGCCTCTCACCTTTGGTCTCGCAGATCATTACGTTACTATATTCGCTCTCGCCACCGTCGTTAAAGCACTGCATCTTGATGTCGTAGGACGTCTCAGGTTGGAGCTGACCAATCATATGCAAGAATTTGAAGCCTGGGGGAGGAGGCGGGAAAAGGAAGGCAATGAGAGTGACTATTGAATGAGAAGGCTTTTCTCAAAGCATGTGTTGTTCTCTCCAAACCACAATTCATTTGCTCAATCTCATTTTTCTCTTGCACACACACACACACACACACACACACACACTCTCGCACTCTCATTCTCACAGTGTCCCAGAAGGATTCAGACAGTTGCTTTGCTGCAGACAGGCTCCTTATAAGGCAGCTTAACGTTTGTTCTGGCCTGGCTCCAGTATTCCCACTGAACACACTCAGGGCCCTGTGTACACACGCACACACACACACACAGATCGTAGCAGCCGCTCGCCGCAGCCTCTCACACATGTATGCTGAGAGCCAGCTCTCTGATTACAGTTTGTTCCACAATATTTTATTTGTGTGGCTCACTTCTCTTTTTAACAGTGAAGGCATACTGTACACTAAACGAACCGCTGCTGTACTGCATAATGGAAGAGAAAAACACAAAACAAACACTTACAGACAGACACATACATGAGAAAAGCATCACAGGCTGTTTGATGCAGTTTTTTTCCTTGCACACATAATATACCAGTGTTTTGGCAAAAACAACTGTAACATGACAATAAATTATAAATAAATTGTGAGTTTGCAGTCTGAAATGATAAAAAGTTAGAGTACCTCAAACAATACAATAAATAAAAGTGTCTTCTTGTGCATTGTCTTTGGTGGCTGTTCACAAAAATAAAAATACATCACAGCGAGTGAAGTCTGATTCAGAAACAAATGACTCTAGTGAACCGATTTTGATGAATCGGTCAAAAAGACACAAAGACTCACTGTGTGTGTGTCTACACAGTTTACACAGAGTAATGAGTAACTTGATGACCAACTAACAGTAACTAACAATGACCAACATTTATATATATATATAAATAATTTATACACACACACACATATATTATGTAAACAAAACACACACACATATATTAAACGTATTTAGAATTATACTAAAAGGCCTTTTCTTTGCTAAAAAAGTATTAACTATCCATCAAATGACAGAAGGCATGTAGTAGATTGTATACATGATTGTGAGTTGTATTTTCAGTTTTGATAACGTAGAATGCTGAGAACTATCAGATGATGTAAGCAAAATGGATTGCAAACAACATTTCACATTAACTTTAAGACCAACAATCTATAGAAGACACTGCTGAGATACTTCTGTAAAAGCTGAGACTTATGAGGTCATCTTATCTGCCCAGCGTGTTTCTGACTGCTTGTTGTTTGGATGGACGAGGAGAGGTTTGAGGAGCCAATGTGAATAGAGAGAAAAGGTGCAAAAAGTAAAAATAGGAGGCGGAGGAGAGGCGAGGCAGTTAACATTCCTCTCAGAAACTCGAATCCCTCTCTGAACGGTCAGTGTTGGGTTTCAGTTCAGGCCCATTAGTGCGGCAGCCATTTATTAAAAACACATTTTACACCGACTCATTACTCTGAGCGCCGGACTCACTACACATCAATCAACAGATTACGCTTTCCTTGTCCCTCCCCATCTGAGACAGAATATACATTAAAAACTCATACTACACGGCTCTCTGTAATGCTTCATTCTGATTGGTCAATCGTAGCACTTATCTGTCAAATATTTGTGTGTTATGACTACTAAACTGTATAACTGACCATTGTCCCATGCAACGGATTTCCCGCAGAGCGTTGCAATCAGTTTTCAGAAGTAAAAATGTAAGGTAATTTAATGTTTAAAGTCAGACTTTTGAGGTCAGGGGTTGTTAACCGATGGTATAGGCTTTTGTGCAAGCAATCTGTCCACATTATTTAAACTTATTTTAAAATGAATCATGTTTAACAGTAATTTTTTTCCCAATGGGAAAAAAGAATGGAAAAAATACTTCCAGAACAAACGCTACTGAAAAAGTGGACGGGCACTATGCACTCTACAGCTGTGTTTGTTTCATGTCCCTCGTATCTTTTTGGATGATTTCAACATTTCATGCACATTTATTTAGTTATTGTGCAAGTAGCCGTGTAATAAGAGAAACAACAGAGCAAAGACAGACACCGTGATCTCACCTTCCACCACATCTCTCTTATAATCACTGTCATTGTCGCTGTCTGTTGGCCGATAGTAGATGTAGAATCCCTGGATGGGGGTGTTGTTGTTGCTGGAGGGAGTGTACTATGAAAGAGAGTGAAAGAAAAAGCAAATAATTTTTTGTTTCCTCAATATACACTCGCTAACAGTTATGCCATCAAAAATCAGAACTTAACTAAAGGTTAACTAGAATCAAGTTATCCATTTTTACTTAAAGGAACACTCCACCGTTTTTTGAAATAGGGCTCATTCACCTTCTTTCCTACATTTAGATAGGTGGGCAAATGCATTTTTGTCTCAGTGCATGCATTGTTTTAGTTTGACAGGGTCGGCGCTAGCTTAGCTTAGCATAATGAATGGAATCCTTTGTTGCCAGCTAGCATGTCCTGAGTAAAAGTGATAAAAAAATATTAAAAAACCCACCTAATTACTTCTTGTGGCCTGCGTATTCACAACAAGTACAAATAGCGATGCAGATTAACACTAGACGGTTTCCTATGCAGATATTGACTTGGGACTATATTAGGGGGAAGCACAGGTGAAGCACTGCTACTTGGGCGCAGAGATATCACGCCCAAGTAGCAGTGCTTCGCCTGTGCTTCCCCCGAATATAGTCCTTAATATATAAGTCAATATCTGCCTAGGAAATCGCCTAGTGTTAATCTGCATCACTATTTGTACTTGTTGTGAATACGCAGGCCACAAGAAGTAATTAGGTGGGTTTTTAATTTTTTTTATATCACTTTTACTCAGGACATGCTAGCTGGCAACAAAGGATTCCATTCATTGTGCTAAGCTAAGCTAGCGCCGACCCTGTCAAACTAAAACAATGCATGCACTGAGACAAAAATGCATTTGCCCACCTATCTAAATGTAGGAAAGAAAGTGAATAAGCCCTATTTCAAAAGTGTTCCTTTAAAGAGGCTATACTTCTGACCCTTAGGTCAGACCCTTTTTTTGGCTACTGTACCTTTAAGACTTCTAGACGTCAATGACATTTGTTATGATTGGCTAACCTTACAGCTAACATTTTAGAGTTAGTTTATCCCAAAAAAAATAAGTTATTTATTTATTTACCCTCATCCCGTTCCATACATGACTATTTCTTTCAAGGAACTAAAAAGGAGATGTTTTGCTGATTTTCATGGTGCTCTCTTACATACAATGAAAGTGAATGGGAAAGAACGCTACAAAAAAAGCACCTTAAAAATATCCAAATGGAGCGGTCAGAGGCAATGTCCCATTACTAAATATACAATTCATTCTTTTCAGTCTGATCCTTTTAAAGAATCCATTGACCTAATTCACAAAACCAAGTTTTCTAAAGAGACACGTTTGGTATAAATGATGAACAGATTGAATTTAGGCTTTTATTAACATGAAAACATTGATCAGTGAACATAAACAGAAGCTTAAAGCTGCAGTCCATAGTTTTTCCTCTTCGTCGCCATCTCTGTTCGAAATCTGCAATTGCAGTTATTTGCGTAATTATTAACTTTACGTGGGTTGTGCCTCGGCACGGCACAGCGCGGATGAATCCAATGTTTTGCGGAGAATGTGCAGCTGTCAGTCGCCACAACGGTGTGGATACTGTCATGATTCGGAATCAGAGATTCTTGTTTTTGGAAGTATGACCAACATAAGAATTTTCACCCGAAAATGTCATGTGAACAAGTAAGTAACATCCACTTTTGTTCTGACCAACTAAGGGAAAAAAAGCATTGCAGTAAATCGCGCTGATTAAATCTAACGATCTCTTATCATATCACATAAAACCGTGCAAATTTTACTTATTTTTTACTTTATTTTAATTATTAATGTTAACAACATCAGCATTGCGTGACTACATTTAATGCCCTTCCGATATTTATCCTTGTTTTCGTATGGGCCGGTTGCAGTCTCTTTTTTTCTGTAGTTGTCACTGGTGATTGTGGTTTGAATCTTTCTGGATCCGCCATCATAATTGATACGTTTATATCAAGTGCTGTGAGAAAAGGCTATAAATCTCCACCTCCGACATCCTCACACGTCACGCAATATAGCCTACTAGCCGAGACTCCTTTATGTGTACAGATGTGACGTAATGATGCCAGATGTGACGGAAATCCACCAGTACCGCTGGAATTAAAAACATTATTACAAGCTTACCGTTTTGAATCGAGCTAAGGCAAGCAGATAGTGTTGAACACTGGCTGGTTATGTACTTGCTCAAAAATTTATTTTGGATAATTTGTAAGTGCACGCACAAAAACTCTGCTAACGTGCTGAAAAACACTTCGGCACAACTGGCACAGCAGAGAAGAACAAACCGGGGAGGATTGTTATGTGGTTAGTTCTGGACAGTTTTTACACTCTCATTTTCGAATTAAGCGTGAAATGTGAGTATAATTAAATTTGGCCATTAGATATAAAAGGCATATGTCTAAGCCATTAACACACACGCTAGTTTAAAGCCCTGAGCTGCTAATGTGAGGTTCAACGTTATTCCTTCAACAGGCCCGAAACAGAAACAACATTTGTTTGTACAAGTGGCAAGGCCCTTTTAAAGATTAATGTGCTAATAATAAACATACAGAAGCATAGAATGATAGAAAAACTCAGTTTATTCAGTGATGAGTTATTGAGTGCCTGACAGAAACTGTTCCAAAACCTAGTGAGCTGCCTCGCTGTCTATAGGCAGCTGCCTTTATTTTAGCCAAAACAGTTGCATATTTTGTTGCCTACTGTTAGTAAAAGCCTTTGTGTCAGCATTGGACTTTATTATGCGCTGCATTAAAAGCTAGATGGGCAGCTCAGGTTGTGTGTCAGAGGCAGAGCTAATGAATTTTAGTAATTTTAGATTATTTGGCAGTTACAGAATGTGATTTTAATGCATTTGTGTGGTTGCTTACAAGTATACTCACAGTCCAGCGTAACATTATCTGAGTATCACTGACAGCGTCAGTGGAAGAGATGTGAGGGCCAGCGACCGGACGGTTCGAGACAGGTGGATTCGACGAGGAGACCTGGTACGGCCTGGAGGTGGCGCTAGCAGGGCTTTCACCATAGTTATTCATGGCAATGACACGGAAACGGTATGTGGAACCTGTCATGAAAAGATTTGTTAAGCCCATCATACATTTATGTCCCCAGTAAACCACTTTTACACAAATTTGGATGTTTTTCTCAGGTTTTCACATATTCAAGTGCATGCAACAGGATTTACACACACACAAATAGATTTGAATTCTTTAGTCAATAAAAAAATTATAACTAGTATTATATTAATAGGTATTATATTAATATATAAAAAAATAATTTCCATTACTTTTTAATACTTATTATTATTATTATTATTATTATTATTATTAAAATAATTAGATAAAACTATAATAAATATGAATAACAATATTTAATTAACAACTGTTATTATAAACTATAAATATAGTATTTTTAAATAATATTAATTAGGTCTGGGAATCAGTTTTCACAAATTGTCCCCTCACCTGGTTCCAGGTTACGCACTTCCACAGACAGTTTAAGTGGTGAGATATTATCGGCCGCCACGATCCAGTCGCCACTGCGGCCTTGTTTCCTGTACTCCACTCGAAAGGCCGTGATTGGAGAGCCACCATTGGCTCGTGGGATCCATGTGACATAGACGGAGCTTTCTGTTGCCATAGAGATAGTTGGGCGATCTGGGGCCTCGGGAACTTAGGGATGAAACCAACCAATCAGAAGTTAGTAAAAAATTAAATGCCTAATTATTTTGTTTTCCAAAAATAAACAACAGCTTTTATTTCAAGTGCAAAATGTGACCTCAACATCCAATCAGAGAAAAGACCAAAAGAGCAGACAAAGATAAAATAAACCAACACACATAACAGATCCACAGCATGCCAGAGTCAATTGAGTACTTACTGAATGGGCTCTGAGCCATAGACACAGAGACGCAAGCAAAAAGAGAAAGACAGAGCAAAATTTATGTGGCAAATAACAGTGGGCCCAAACCGATTAGGATTTAAATGTGTACACACACACATACACACTCTAAGAATACTTCACCCAATATGATTCTGTCATCGTTTACTTGCTCTTATGTCGTATTTTTTAATGGAACACAAAAGAAGAAATTCTGAACAACCTTTATGCACTCTTATTACAGAGTTGTGCAGCGATGAAGTCAAAACCTGAAAGGGGACTGGTTCCCTCGAGATTTTCCTATGGGGTTTTATAATGGTGGTTTTCATTTTATAAGTAAAATAAAGCCTGTGGTAAACTTAACTTGACGATACTTTGACGTTTTGTTCTACAGCGTAAACTGCACACACTCACAGCCCAAACGTTCTTATCTAGTTACTTATAAGCAACATACATTTTCACAAAGAAACTTACTTCTGCGTTTTCAGTATGGGTGTAAATTAAGATGTAGAACAAAACGTCAAAGTAGCGTCTAGTTATGGTTACCACAGGCTTTATTTTACTCATAAATAAAAAAAAAAAAAAAACCCATAGGAAAATCTAAAGGGATCGGGGGCAGAATTAGTCTTCGGGGTTGTGTTGTCGTCCCTGCACCACTCTATTGTGACCATAAGGCTATTTTATGGCTTCAGAAGACTCAAAATAAAATAAAAAGGTTGTGTAGACTAAATTTGTAGTGCTTTTTTGGAGCTTAACAGACCCTGGTCACAATATGTTTCCACTATATGGGGGAAAAATCAGCATAGGCATGTCTACAGAGGACACATGACAGGATTTACATTTATTTAAGTATACCACTGATAATTAGTAAGCAGAAGTGGAGCAATATGGTTTTGGGATGTCCTCTTACCTCTGTCATGTATAACCACTCCATAATAAGTGTTAGTGGTTTTATCTTCCGGCACTTTCTCTGGAAGAGACACAATTGGAGCCTTGGAGGGATTCTTATTGGGGGAAGTTCTCTCTGAGAGGGAGAGAAAGAAAGAAAAAAATCTATTTGATTCTTAATGCTGATACAGCATGATCATTAAGATTAATAATATAATTCTTAATGAAGTATCTTATGCTCACAAAGGCTACATTTATTTGCTAATGTTTGTCCAGTAACATTGTGACTGTGAAAATTTAAATAACTGTTTTCTAGTTTAATATATTTTGTAATTTATTCCTGTATTGGCAAAGCTCACGTGCCACATGATCCTTCAGAAATCATTCCAATATGCCTATTTGGTAAGCAAGAAATCTATTATTAATAAATGATCTTATTATTATCAATGGTGAAAACGATTTTTTGATGAATAAAAAGATAATAATAATAATAATAATAATACATTTATTTGAAATAAAGTAACATCTTTACTGTCACTTTTGATCAATTTAATCAATATATTAATTTCTTTCAAATGAAGAAAAATGATGATCAAAAATTGCATCTCTTGATGTAAATAACATCACAAAATTTTTTCCATCAAGAGGTGCATCGATTTTTGGTCAAGATCTTGTATTGACAAGCCCTCTGTAAAGTCTCCTCCAGCACATCCCAATGAATTTCAATGCATTTAAGGTCTGGACTTAGAGGTGGCGATTCATGTGTGAAAATTATTATTCATGCTCCCTCCTAATTATTCTTTCATAAATTTCAGCCTGATAAATCTTGGCATTGTCATCCTGGAATATGGCCATGATGTGTCTTCCTACATGGTGGTTTAAGAATTGAAAAGCTACCGACTCCATCAATTAGGGTTAGATGAACTGTTGCCAAACATATAACATGCTAGAAACATAATAATCACTGCAATAATGATCCAATCATAGACTCTTAAGCATTTGCTTATTTAAATCTTTATTTTTTATTTTATTTTATTTTTTGGCCGGGCAGTGTGAAAATATTTTGCTTTTGCAAAAGTATTGTACATATGTATTTTTTGCAAAGTACTATGTATACGTTCTCACCCTTTCCAGTGCGGAAGGTCAGCATGGCGGGCTGACCCTCTCCTGCGGCGCTGCGGGCCACCATCAGAACCTCATACAGGCTGGACGGCTCCAGCTCAGACAGGGGCAGAGACTTCTCACTGCCTGGCACCCGCACTGTGTGCCAGTTCCCCACCACATTCCCCATGTCGTCCACCTACAGGGACATACAGCACATGCACAATCAGGGAACAGTCTTACCGTATGCAGAGATCTCAAGCACATGGCCGTTTCGTTTCAACCCTCATATTCTGTGTTTGACTTTGCACATACTGCACATAAAGTTCAACAAAGAACAGTAACTTCTTTCTTGTTGTCCTACTCTGAATCATAACAAAAGATAAACCCACTCAACTATTCCTGAGAGCACAAGCTATGTCATTTATTCCTGAGCCAATGTGACAAGCGCTGCCAATGCAATCTTGAAAAGAACCAGAGCAGTTTTATTAGTCAAGGGAGCTTATTATTGAAGAAAACACAGGCTTTTAAAGAGGAAATGACCAACTTCTTACCAAAACGCTCTTGGCTGGCAAAGACTGCTGAATTGTGTTAGCACTGACTTTGCAGTAAATGGCACAGGGCGTTGTTATGAGTATGTGCTCATTCTCAAATCTAATAGCTATAAATCTGACCTTATAACTAACGTCAAGGAAAAAGAAGAGGGTGGAGCGAGATTCAGTCATTCTTGACGGGGTAATAATAGTCTACATTTTGTGCCCCTCTTAAGAAGTACATCAGTAAAACATTAATAACGGAAAATATATGAGAATACTTAATGATTTCTTACCTTTCGGTATTTTACAAAGTATGCATTGATAGGGATGCCCCAGTCCCGACCTGCTCGCCACTCTAGATCATACATGTTGGGTTTGTGCGTTTGCGGTGGGCTGATTATGATTGGTGCTTCTGGCGTAGGTTTGTCGTTGATTCTCTCAGTGGGCTGTCCTATAGTTTCTCCAAGTCCCTCCTCGCCCATGGAGAGGAACAGTTCATCACCCTCATCACTCTGGATAGGGAGGACAGAAGGCTGCATCTCCATTGGAACTCTAGACATGGAACTAGACTGTGGTTCTGTAGAGGAATAAAAATGTTATATCAATTAACTACTTACTACTTATAGGGTAAGGTTATGGTTAGGGTTAGGTTAGTTGCTTGAACTTCAGCATAATTTTCTGGTATTACTATAGTGAGTACATGTAACGTGTAACTACGTCACATTAAAAGTGTTACCAGTTTACCTTTCAAGTATTAGCACAGTACTGTACTGTATATAGAATTGTTTAAACACAGCTATAGTACTTTGCAATATGCAAGACTAGAAACATTTACATTTTCAACTTTGGCATTAAAATAAAAAGCTGAGAACCTGCGAAGGAATGTTTAATAACATTCTATTATTCATTAAGTTATTATCTTAAACCCCACCAGAATGGTCGACTTGGTAATCCATGCTATTTAAAAGCAACATTAGTTTCTGACATAGGCTTGGCGGTCGATCATCCGAACAGATTTTCTGTGAACTTGGATTTAGTGAAAGATGACATAAACTTGCACACATGTGGATTTCTTTTATTTTTGAGTAGCCGTGCACTGTGCGTGTTGTATACACATCACAATATCCAAGTCACTGCAGAGTAAGAGTCAGATAGCAACTGAATAATCCCAGCTAAACAGCTGAAAAGCAGTTGTAGGAGAGGTAAGGTTTGTTGCTGGTTCTTGGGGTCTCTCATTCTCAGTTGTTGGGTGTGTGGTACTGGTTTACCTTACAAAACAAACAGCCTCAGAGTCAGTAACACTAGAGCTCAAACTGGGCCTGCAGCCAGCCACCACACATTCCACCCATCTGCCATTAAAATACCAGAGAGAATACACCAGCTCAACATACCCACCTTCCAATCATGTCCTGTTTGAGCCATAGGGCAAGCCCTGAATAATTTAAGGGTAAGCCACGGTCTTACACCTGGCATTTAAAAAGAATGAACAGAATTTGAGTAATACTAACAATGCTAGGACTCAGTTTGAGGTTGCCAGGCTGTTGCTAAGGCAGGGATTGGCAAACTCAGTCCTTGAGGGCCACTGTCCTGCGAAGTTTAGCTCTAACCCTGATAAAACGCACCTACCTATAGCCTTCTGAAGACATTGAATAGCTTGTTTAGATGTGTTTGATTAGAGATGGAGCTAAACTCTGCAGGACAGTGGCTCTCCAGGACTGAGTTTGCCCACCCCTGTGCTAGGGTGATCTGCATGGTTGCTGCTGGGACATTGTGTAGCTGCTTACTGGCACGAGTACGGAGCTCACCTCCAAGTCATGGTATTCTGGTCTGACTCTGTCCCAATGCCCAGAGTTGCGGCCGAGGCCACTTGAAAGAACATGCACGCAACAGCAAACAAGTGTGCAAGACTGTCCTAGGTCAGACAATACAGAATCTCAGTGCCCTTAATGCACACTAGCTCCACAAAAGTTCTACACACATGTGGTCTTTACAACTACTTGAACACTTGGGCCTAAATGCTATATGTATGTAAACAAGTGGTCAAGTGCAAAGACTGCAAGTGTGGGTATTGGGACGGGCCCACAGTAATTATTATTTTTTTCAACCATTCTATCACATTCGTTTATTCTAGCACAAACAGTACTGGAGCCAAATCTTAGGTTATACTTACTTAAGTTACGGGTTTGTTCAAAACCTTAACCGTAAGTATGAGCAATAGTAATAGTGACGCGTGCCTTAGCAAATACCACTAATGAAAGCAAGATACAGTAAATATTGTTCTGATGCTTTGATCTTGTCTCTTTTTCTGTACAGTAGGTCTTTCTCCTTTGTGACTCACATGTGCACCATCATTAATGATTGGCGCGCAGGGTACAATATAAACATTACAAGGGAGAGACAGAGACACAGAAAGCGAGTTTGAGAGGAACAGTCAGGCCTCAGACTGCGCTCGGGCTGTACATCATCCCAACTCACCAGGAAGGATAATTGGAGGCCTTAAAATGGATTTAATTATCTACTAGGAAAACAAACGAAAAATATTGATGACTCATCTTGTTCACTGGGGCATATACACATTTCTGTCCAATCAAATGCTCTCTAGATTGATCATGCCCCTCCGTCTGCCTTTGAATCGGAAAGGCTATAGGAATAGCATTGTTAATGGTTGTGACAAACTAAAGCCTATAAAACAACGAGGAAATTAAACCACGTCAAGAACAGGAAATTAAACAGCACACGTCAAGACATTTCATGGGGTCTTTAAGAACATAAGTCCAATCAGCATCCTTCGCAAAATAGCGGATCACGTCTAATGCTGTTTATTCCTTTTCCAGCAGCCTACGGATTACATATCTATCTCAAATCTTGCCGTTAAACATAAACAACTCTGCTTTTACACTGACCTGAATTTTATCAGTGCAAAATAAATCACTCTTGTAGCTGAGCCAGGAAAAAAGTGATATGAGCCAACATTTGGAAAAGACCTCCTTTATATTTTATCTATTCTGAAGTCTACATATCTCTAAGCTTATCAATCATGTTTGGAGACACAAAACAAGGCTGAGGAACAGCCTCAGAGGAGGTCAGGGGAGGGCTGTGTGTGAGAGAGATGTGTATTAATAAATATAGGGCTAGTTGTGTGTGATGTTGACAGCTGGGTGGTCTGGTCCTCGTCATAACCTTGTGTAGTTACTCCTTACATTCCGCTGTCCAAGAGCTTATCCCCAACAGCACGCACAAAGCTCGCTCTCACAGCCTTCTCATTGCCAGCCAAATACACACACCCCAACTCCCCCTTCTCCAACCAAACTCCAGCTAAACTCTCTGCCCTGCTGGAGGGATATACTGTCCCAACTTACTGTATGGTAAACCTGTATCTTCTGCTGGTAAAACACTGTTTTAAATGTGTGTGTGTGTGTGTGTGTGTGTGTGTGTGTGTGTGTGTGTGTGTGTGTGTGTGTGTGTGTGTGTGTGTGTGTGTGTGTGTGTGTGTGTGTGTGTGTGTGTGTGTGTGTGTATATATAAATATATATAATATAATATAATGCGATTAATTCAAAATCATTTAACGCAAATAAATTACTGAAGCACGTGAAATTGTGTCATTCACATCACAAAGTTAGATGAACTTGGGACACACTGAGCATCTACAATGGTGTAAATTTCTATAGTGACTCTTCAACCCGATTTCACTTCTCTGTTTGCGATCAGATCATTTTAAGCCGCTAAACTCTGGGAAAGTTATATAAATATATAAAATGAAACCCTTCATAACGGTTCTAAGGACTGTTCTGGGTAGAACAGAAGGTTTTGCTAGGGTGTTCTGGGTAGTTGCTATAGAGTGCAGTGGAGCATCGTCTTACCTGATTGAACACTGAGTCTTCCTGCCGATTGTGCAGAGCTAATGCCATTGTCAAACAGGCACTGGTAGATTCCCTGATCTCGAACCGTCACTGAAGATATATGAAGGGAGAGGCCAGAGATTTGAAGGTGGGGAAACGACGAGAGAGGGGCAGAGTTGTGGACCCATGTGATTTTGGGGGTTGGACTACCACTGGCAGCACAGGTAAATCTCACAGAGGAGCCCACAGTCACAGCCTGATCTGACAAACCTCGCAGGATGCTTACTTGCACTGTAAAGAGGAGAAGCGTGCTGGATTTATTATACACATAATGAAATAATACTCCACATGAACTATTACTGATGGAATGTGGGATGTTTCTTCTAAATATTACTGTCATCCGATCATTCTGTTGTTCATTGTTTGGAAATTATGTATAAAGAAACAAAATGGCACTGCTTCCATTTGTTGTGCAGTTGTACAAACATTTGCAAAACATGTTTTATTACTGAGCAAATATGAACAAGTTTTACATAATGTCTCATTTTATTGCATATTTTTCAAGTAGGAAATTTGAAATTCTGACTTGGAAATTGGAAAACCTTCATGCAGTGAGCAATAAAATGGTTGAGGAACTTGAGAGGAACCTGAACTACATGGACTAAGCTACCCTAAACCTTGGTAACATGACGGGATATTAATAATATTTCCTTACCAAGCACATTCACAGTGTAGTTGAAACTGACTACAGCTCCACGGTCAGTCAGAACAGAGCAGCAATAATGTCCTCCATCACTCAGTTGAACGTCATTCAACACCAGGTTTCTATGCAACAACATCCATTTGGAGCTCAATGAAAGCTCTGCCCCATCTTTAAACCATTTGACTTTTGAAGAAAGACTTCCTGATACGACACACTCTAGGGTCAGAGATCCAGACTGGTCCACTGTAAGATTGCGAGGGGTGATGGGATAGACAATCCTTACAGGTGAAGAGCCTTCTGAATCTACATGAAAGAAAGAGTGCAATAGTTTTATTAGTCATTTTCCCATCATATTTGCAAGATTGTTCTACTAAATGCATAATTCTTCATTATTTCAGATATATTACATACAAAATATAAATTTTTATTTACAGTACACACCCATTAAAATACTTTTTTTTTTTTTTTTATCTGAATATATAGCTGCTTATTTTTCCAGCATCCTAATTTACAAAAACTATGAACTATGTGGGAAATCAGAAGTTAAACTCTCAAAACTTTGTGATACCTAGAGAAAAAACTAATAGAGTTTGCTCAACCAACCTTTGACTATGAGTTTAGTGCCATGAGCTTCTACTTGAGTCTCTCGGGTTAAAGGATTATAAGCACCACACTTATACATGCCCTGATGTTCTGAAGACACTGACACAATCTGAAGGTTCCCAGAGGGCAGGATTAAATACTCATCTGAAAAATAGACAAAAGAAACAAACTTTCGAATTGTTAAATTGTATCTTCATGTGCTTCTGAAGGGTTTGGCATTTGAGGCCGTCTCGTCTGTACCTGCAGACTGTTCCAGCCATTTCCCCCGTATCCGGTAGCGTGGCAGAGCAGGCGGATTGCTGCGAGGAAGTGGGCATTCAATAACAGCAGTGTCTCCCTTATTTACAGTAAATGATCTCCGATGGGTCTCCGCAAACTCCTCAATATCTGAATGAAGAAACCGTAAGAGTACTCAATCACTTCACAGCAATGTGTAAAATAACTCTGAAGGGGTTTATTTAGCGAGACAACCAGCTGATTGAACATTATCCTGCTTTTTAGATGACTACCTATGAAGTAAACCAATAAATGAACATGAACAACAAATGAACAAAATATTGATTTTAAGTAGAAGGAAGCTGTGGCGTTATATGACAGACAGGAAACTAGCACAGATGGTAAATTATTAAGTTCAACAATCATTATACAAAATATCTAACCAAAAATGTGGCAACTGACCAATAAGAATTAAACATTTGTGAGAACTGTGTGATAAACTGGTATATCCATTCATAGCAGCAGCACTTCACACAAAGACCTTCTGTCAATGAGGTGTTTATATTGGATTGTGATTGGCAGAGAACATGTGCTTTCCACTGAATAATGCAGCCTTATCTGCAACCCTGATCAGACCCTGGGTCGAACGCAGAGGGGTTGCGTCCGATAGGTCGCCCTTCCCGGCATCAGCTCTCAGTACGACACAGGAAAACCCTGGGCTCATTAAGGATACTGCTGAAGAGGTGTCTGGATAAGTGCCAGACTGAAAAGAAAGACCCATTTCCTTCCCTTCCAACACTCATCTATGGTTGGCCATTCTAACAGTGTTAATGGCTCGAGAAATACGCCTTCTGATACTTCCTGTCTTTCTTCACCAGCAACCTCTTTGAAGTGCATTCTTGTAGGATTGTTGCTCTTACAGCTGCACTGAGAGTGTATTTGTCAGCATACTATGAGTGTGATTATATGCGCCTACCTGCAATGAGCACTCGTGCATGGCGGCTGATGATGGAGCCTGTCTCGGAGTGAGCCATGCACTGGTACGAGCCTGTGAAAGCCGGTTGGAGGGATGGCAGTGAGAGGGAGCCTGGACTAAGTTCCACTCCAGACTGGTGGCTGGGGTCTAGTGGTCGACCCTGAAATAGCCAGCTGAGTCTGGCTGTAGCTGGATGCGCCGTGCAATGCAGATGGACCGCTCCGCCTTGCTTCTGAACCACAGAGAGAGGCTCCACACGAAAAGAGAGAGACAGAACAGCTGAAGAAGACAGACAGGGAAAGAAAAGAAAGGAAATTATTATTCCTTCAAACCAGCTAAGACTAGTTTGGACCATTGTACGTGGTTTCAATTCCAATTGCTCGACATAGGTGTGTGCTAAGGTTTTTTTTTTTTTTTTTTTGTTACTCACATGGGCAGTTGAGGAGGAGGGTATGGCACACACACAGCACAGCGGACAATAATCTCAGGCCACCGTCCTCCATGACGCTGTTTCACCTCTGTGCACTAACCTGGGGCCTAACACACACCCCCTCCACACACACTCCACACCTGAAATGCATAAAGACAAAGCAGAAATATTAAAAAACATTCATGGCCAATACGATGACTGAAAAGGCTAAACATGGTTAATGACAACAAAGGCAGTCACTAGCCAAACATAGAATGTGTAGAATTTTGCTACATTTTGTGTTGATTGTGGAGGAAAATCTTCATAATACATAATATTTTTTAGAATATTATCGTTCACCAGATGAAAAACGCAAGTCTGATCACTTAGAAAGGTCATAGCACACGTATCTTAAAAAAGAAACACAAATTAATGTAACATTCATGACTGTAGCACAAATGGTAAGCACCAATTAAATGGTAATAAATGGTAAGCACCAAACCCTAAGCACCAATAATTAAAGCTACCCACATATAGGCCTACTCTTTATACAGATATCGAGTAGCACTGTTTTCATCTGTAGCTGGCTGAGAGATTCAGCTTGTAGGAATAACAACACCAAATATTTTACAGTTAATCCTAAACAATACTTTTAATAATCTTTATGACACATCCAATTATACAAGCCATTATCTCACACAGACTTCCCCCGATGAGAAATTTCTTTCTGCTGATCTATGACCCATTCCCACAAAGTGCTTCTCTGATGAAACAGAAATTCCTGAACCTCTATGCCCCCCACCCATCCTCAACCTACAATCCATCTTCTCCCTTCCTCTCTTTTGCCCCCTTCATTTCTGCTCATCTCTGATGGACTGCATTTAAGGGATCTGCTTGTGGTCTACTCTTAATATCACTATCCTGTCACAGTGCACTGCTTTCTCACAGATTCACTGTAGCCTGAAGAGTCTACACATGGCGTTCACACACTCACAATCTCAAACGCCCTAAAAGGAAGACAAGGGGAGCACCCAAAGGGTGAGACACGGAAAGGAGTGAAAGGAGTGTAATTAGGAGCATTCTTCTTTGCTTTTGAACCCATCCCTCCCCTAGAGCCGGTCCTCTGTATCTGGGCTGCGTTAATCCGGAGGGCCTTTGATCACAGGCTCCTGGCCTGTGAGTGTAGTTTGGGCCAGGGGCTGGCGGACAATGGCCACCCAGCTGTGATATTCATACTATGGGTGCCATGGGGCTCTGTGCCCAGCCCAACATCACCCCAAGGGACAGGCCACTCGACTGGGTCAAATTAAAGGAGTGATGTCTGGGTGAGACCACTAGAGCTGAACAGGTCTGTGACAGGACACACACGCTCAAATTTACTCACACTCAAGCATACTAATACCCTCTCCTGTCTTGCTTATTTCTCTTCACCATTTTTCTTTAGCAGTGCTTGCTATGACGAGCATCATTATTATAGCTACTATTTCTTATAGTGTGCTAAAGACATGATAGCTCGAATTATGCACACTGCTGAGAATAAGCGTCCAATTAATTAAACAATAAAAATGGCACAAAAAAAACCTAAAAAAATCCCATAAACTTAGACTGAAGCACGAGTTAGGCTATATCTTGAGACCAAACTAGGGAGTGGGCTCTTTTGTCAACCACCTGGCAACCACTCATAACACCCTGGCCTACAATCCACATAACAATTCCTTATCAATCATTCATAGCACCCCAAACACCTAATAGCATTGTGCTAAAAAACACAAGAACATATTAGCAACCACACTGCCACGCCTTGTCAACTACCCACAACACCTTAACATTGTGACGCAGGCTTTGGATGAGTGTTGGATGTAAAAATCTAGTTAATTGTTGCATTATGAATGAATCTACCTTCCCAACATGCATTTTAGCTACAATGTGACCTAAAAACCAAAGCATCAAACATATACATACATATCATCTCCCCCGCCCCCCGCGGGACCACTCAGAGGAAGACGAAGTAGGAAACACAGGAAATAATAAACTCTCCCAGCCTCCCGCTCACGCCCCCTCTAAACCAGAGGTCAAGGGTCACCGGAGAGCAGAAAGTCAGCGGGTGTCTGCCAGTCATAGCCCCACCCCTTGGGGTCACCCCAAAAAACAGGGTGAGAAAAGGGGAGTGGTGTCTGCACTTGACAAACATAAAATACACCACGACAGGCAGACAGGCCTTAAAAAAATCTACACACTTCTGTAATCTACACAAATTTCATAGAAACTTTACAAAAGTTAGTCTAAACTAAGCAGATCTCAAGAGTAAATTTGTATGAAGTGCTATAAACGTGTGTGTACATGGTTCTTCAGCCCAAGGATTCTAAGTGAAGCGTGTCTTTGTCCATGAGTCCCAACAAGCCCTCTGCAGTGCCCCTATGCCATCAGTGGAAACAATCTTTTCACTCCCAGAATAATAATATATAATTACAACAATAGCGACAGCCTTAAATGAAACACACAGACAAAGATGGGCAACATCGACCCATGTGTACGAGTGTGTGCTTAGAAGGTGATGGTATGTACCCTTGGAGGGGTGAGTATAACCCTGGATCGAGATATCTGAGTACCGCTGTGCCTCTTGCTATCTCTGCAACAGATCTGGCATGACGAGGAAACACAAGCATCATTCCTATGTTTTATCTTTGTGCCTTTCTTTTGACATCCGCCTGTATGTGCTAGGCTCAGGGCAGAGAGACACTTTGTAGGATATCTGCTGTCCTCCATCAGAGAGAGAGAGACAGGCAGCTACAACTAAATGCAGGCAAGAGAGACAAGCAGGGAATTAGATCAGTCTAGAGCCTTCAATAACAGAGATATAAGTATAACGAGAGAGAGAGAGAGAGAGAGGGTAACGGAGTGCCGAGACATGTCTGATAGCAGAAGGGAAGGGAAGTCCCCTATACCTGCTGAAGATATCCATCATACAGGCCACATCAAAAGAGAAGATTAAGGGCAAAGGGAAAAAATTGCAGAACGAAGCAAGGGGCTAACAAACAGAGAGAATTACAAACATTAACCTATTTATGTAATATCACTTTACAGATGACTCGAGCAAGAAAGCTTGCTAATGCAGTTCTTTAACCTATTACTGAGAAAGCTTTGCTCTTAGGCGTCCATTCCTTGCTGGAAGAACCTGCCTAAGAGTATGGAACAGCTAATAACCATAAATTACCAGCTTTGACCAACTAGAAACCATATCATTACACCGATCAGAAGATACGTTTGGCTTGATTTTCCAGCAGCCCTCTACTGAAACACTAACAGACAAGGAATCTTCTTGTTAGCTTCTTGATTAGCTCTATTAAACAATTTACTGAAGATTAAGGATATTGGTAGTGTTTCTGTTAGTAAATCATAACAGCTGATGTCCAGAGTTTTTGTGCTGAAAAGAGACGAGCTAAGACTAGCATGAATTTCCATGTTGGTTGAGGCTGGTTGGCTATTGGTCAAGCTAGTGGGCAAGAGCATGCCGTTTTCTCTGGGTTGTGAAGCTGTTTGACCAACAAAGTATTTTCTCAAGCTAGATATCAAGCCTAGTGGGGACAATAGCCCTCCAGCATCCCATCCCATCCCAAAGTGCAACATATGCTGGTCAGTAGGGGTATTTGATTTACAGGGACAGATCTCAGGTCAGTTTGCTTCCCTAGAGTCTCCAAAAGTTGTGGAAGACCTCTTGTATGCCTCTCTGCATTCTGTTTTTGCATTTACAAACTTGAGTCAGGACTTTCTCGAGCCAGAAGAGAAGTTTCACACACACTGAGTGCTTTTCTGAGAGGCTTCCAGAGAGCTTGATCCAAAAGCACTTCAGCAAACCCACAGGCAGTTGATGATCGTAAATCTATCCTTATCAGTTGTCAGAGCAAAAACTGTTTTTCCTTTCTGTTTTCTCTCTGGAATGAGGGAGTAAGTCCAGGGTCATACCTGAGATGAGCCAAAGTACAGATTCATCTCCTTAGGATGTCTAAAAGCATCTGTCGTTAAAAATGATATTTTCTACAGTTTTACCAAGACTATTCCAGACATTATTTCAAGTGTTTTTTCAGCATACCTGAAAATAAAAGGTGGCTCTGATACCCTCATATCTGTATGTAACACATAGCCTCTGGAATAACAGTCAGCTGGAATGCTGGGTACTCTTGCAAGAAGATGGATGCAGTGTAAGCAGAAAATGACAGCAAGGAATATAAACATTCTGACAAAATCCTAGGTGTGTGTGTGTGTGTGTAAAGGGGGCGGGAAGTGGCACCTGCAGTCCTATAAAAAAATAAAAAAAGGTGTTAATGGGAATAGATGAGTCTTTCTCTGCAGGCAGTGCTCGATGTGTCCTCTGCCCAGATTCCTGTCATATTGAATAAACATGGACAAAAGACCCCACAAGGCTCTAAAGAACAGGTCACGACTGGAACAAAACTGGAGGCCTGAACATCACCGCAAGGAAACAAAGAAAGCTAGCAGTGGAAGACTAACAAAATGGAACACAAATGCTTGTCTTAAGAAACAAAACAAAAATAAGTGGTATGGCTATTGTCATTAGGGACTACAGGAAATAACCAAAAATAGAACACACAAAGCAGCAAAAACATGAGGGGCACCATAATGAGAAAGAGACCGAAAGACAGACAACAGAAGACACCATGAAAGCAGGAGAAGAACACAAGAGTGAGTGAATATCTTTTCTGATAGTATGATCTGACCCTATGTGGTGAGGTTGATACTCTGCCATATCCTAAACCTGTCCACACTTGCCCCCCACAAACACTGACAGAGTAGTCGCTCTCCAAACATTCCACAGAGAGAGAGAGAGGGGTGAAGGAGAACAAATAAAGCAGCACAGAGGTTACAAAAATAAAATAAGAAAAATATGACACAAAAACAGAGGTGAGAATGAATGAAGTAAGCCCCTCAACAGTGAGAGAAAGACAACAAAAAAGTGAGACAGGAAGAACAGGGCTGTGAGGAAGGGAGGGCCAGTGGGGAAAAAAGGGATTCATCAGGAGGTGAATACTTGCCAAACCTCAGCTCATTCCCCCCAGATAATGCCTGACAGACAAACTCATACTATGTGAACCTTGCTTGTAATCCTCTCAGTCAACTGAAATTACAATGTCTTGACTTGGTGCAATCAGAGAGACCTGGCAAGCAAGATAGGTCAGGAGATGGAGAAGGACTGAGAGACTGAAAGTGGGTGTGGGAAACAAGGCACAGTATGGATGGCCCGAATGGGGCTAAAAACAGGCTACTATTGGTCCAAGTGGCAGGAATGAGGGCAGCTCCAGGCCATGCAGATGGGACTAATGAATGGAAATACTGGGCCTCTGAACTGAGCAGTGATTAAAGGGAGCAGACATTATTAAAAAAAAGAGAGAGAGGAAGAGGAACAGGAGAGAGAATCAGAGACATCTGTAAGGTACTAAGCATTAAAATTGGAGCAATTGCTCTTTCTTTTACAGTGAACAGAGATGGGAATCAGACTAGTTAGGCAGTGCCTATCATTAAAAGGCTGCAGTGCCAAAGAAAAGGCAAACAGAGGTTAACTTTCAGCTGTTCTCTTTAGCGTTGTAAAAGAGTGGGTCAGCATGTATGTGTGTAGAGCCATTACGTCAGGAGTTGATGCTACTTCGCAGCCCCCAGCCATAAAACACAAATTTTCTCTGTTGACAGGAAATCACATCAGAGTCTACAAAGTACGGACGACCTTGGGGTGAGATACTCGTGGGGTGACAGGGCACAGCCTGGGAGACCGCGGTGTGGTTAACAGAGAAAGGAAAGACGGGAGGATAGAAGAGAGGAATGAGAACAGAGGCCCCAGGGATCAGACAGTCACCTCTAACAAAGCACTGTTTACCAAGAACACACATCTCCTCTCTCCTCCCGGGGGGGTTTCAGAAGCAACAACCCTGTCTACCTCCGCCTTCTTCCCATGAGTGCCAGGCCTCAGACCAGGGAGACAGTGCTAATTCCTGCCTCGGGCTGCTTGGCCTTGGTCACAAACACTCTGCACACAGATCACCCGGTGAGACAGGGTGGGAGGGAGACCCTTAGCCTCAGTACAGTACAGAAGAACCCCCTTAATTGGAGTTTGTTCTGTGGCGTCTTGTTTGCCTGGGAATAGAAGGGGGAGGTAGTGTGGAAAGGGAGGTGGTGAGGGAGGAGGGGTGCAGAGGTAAGGGGGGCTGTTTCCCAAGGTTTTCAACAACAGGGATTAGGCAGAGGACTGAAACTCAATAGGGTCGTCTCGGACACTGGAAATGGATCTCAGGGTATCCCACCACACAAGGCCACAGCCAAAACTGTGGCAAAGCAACACACATAGCTAACAACACCCACAGAATTGTGGGAGCTAAAGAATATCCTTCCAGCTGAGTTCACAGCTACTCAGAACCCTCGAGGGGACGTTTGCACACAGGAAGGGTAATTCTAATAGAGAGGTGGAATGTTAGAGACAGGAGAGACAGCGGTTCTGTCTGCCCAGAGGGTATGCTGACAGACAAAGTTGATAGGCAGTCTGTGCCAAGAGTGTCTGATTCATCAGGTAAGCAGGATGAGAGCAAGTGTGTATGTGTGGAGGTTAGAGTCAGCAGAGCATTAGATGACTTCTCCAGTAGATGCCAAGCACTCAAATTCCAAAAGCTTTGAATTGAGAAAAGAGTAACATGTCAGACCTGTGGCCTAGTTATCTGCACATGTTCCAGACATGTTGAGCTGTGGTTGCGCATGTGGGAAATGCAGGTTTGAATTTGGACTGTACTGCATTCTCTGTACATAATCTTTTGCAAATTTAAATGTCTTGCAAATTTAAAAACAGACTTTAATTTTCAATAGGACAAAGGCTGCAGAAAAGTTGGAGGCAGCTAGTGGTTTTCCATCTAATGTCTGCATATCTCTGCTCTCCTAGCTCTCTCTCTCTCTCTCTCTCTCTCTCTCTCTCTCTCTCTCTCTCACTCTCTCTCTCTGCTTCTGCTTAGATTCAGTCCTCCCTCGCCCTCCTGGATTCCATCACCTCTCCATCCATAACAGGTCCTGCTCAGTATCCCGACGATAGGTCTTTGGCCTTGTACCAAAAGCACTCACAGGGCAGGGACATATATTAGAAGCTGCAATTCAGAGCATGCACAAAACAAAAACAAGACGACAGCAGGACTTGAAATCATCACTGGAAAATCAGGAACGTCACCCTAACATTCATGCTGGCCCAAGACCCAAGACTGTAAGAGATAAAATGTATAAGTAGACATGTACTGTAAACTCACTAGGGATGCACCAACATGAACATTTTGGCCGATAACAACAACCGATAATTCTTTATTTTTGTAAGCCAATAACCGATATATTGGCCGAAATCTTTTTATCTAAATCCAAATTTTCATTAAATTTTTTGAGAGCCTGATTACAAAAGCAAAAGTCTCACCATTAAAAGCCATGTCCCAAGCACTTCAACATAAATCAAACATATACAGCAGTAGCCTATAGTGAACCAGTGTAAGATTACTTTTTTTTTTTTAAGTGAATTTTACACTCTGATGGTCAAATTTCTTTCAAATTTTCAAAAGTCATTGGACTACACGTATACATTTTTTTTATTGCATGTGCCATGGATAATTAAAATGATTAAGATTTTAATTAAACCATATAGTTTATGAAAATAATATGCAAAAAAGGTGCTAGTTATTATTAATAATGCATCAGTCCTTTTTTTGTTCATGAAAAAGAAACATCTCAAACTACTATTACTGTTTCAAATAACGGCATTGCTGTTTGAGTAGCAAGTGCTGAAGCGCTATGTTAGCGGGTTAATTAACTCATCGAAACCTATATAAGATTAATCAGATAATTATGCAACATTAACATAATATTACACAAAATGGCACGAATGCACAAGTTTGTTCCCGTAACAAAGTGCTGAAACACGGCAACTAAACCCAAAGAATTCGCAACGTTTTATTAAAATATTGTTCTCTTTATAATGTTGTGTATATGCCTATATGACAGACTTGCGCTGCACACGTTAAACTTAACTGTATTTTCCTTTTCAAAGTGATTCCAATAATATTTCAAGATATTCAAAACCATCATGATGAACAGTGCGCATCTGAAGTGTCTCAGCTGAAGGGATTAATACATTATCCATTTAATATATCAGTAATTGTACCAAGATTAATCACAAATATTTGATTAGGCTAAGGGTACAGAACTGTGCCTTTTCGACCACTGCTTTTCCCAAATTGAAAAATTATCCTCCTGGAACAAAAACAAATAAGATCTAAGAGGCTGTGAAGACGGAATTATTCTTTCTGAGTGTGTTGAAACCCCCCCAAAATCATAAGGCCAACTCTCTGCCTTGTATGTACAAGCTTGAGAGCTCTGAAATAAATATCTACTCCAAACACCGCCTCTGACTGAATCTATTTAGGTTGTCTAAATGTTTATCTGGCTTGTCTTGTAGTCCTCTGCAAGCCAAGGGGTCATGTTTTCTAGCGCTTCCAAAATAACAAAACAAATTGTGTGGTGCGAGTTCAACAAACATGCTTCTCTGGATTGCGATCACTGGCTTCATGTCAGATTGTTAAACTCTCAGTCATTTTGGGCTTCAGCCATTCACTTAACCTGGAGGTGTGAGCAGATTCTGGACAGTGGCATCAGTTGGTGCCAATAACATAACCTTCATTAAATAATAATAATAATAATAAAGCTTGCATTCGGTACATTTGCAATACACCTTCCGACTACTGAGAGGACAGTAGTGGCACATTGGTTTCAGCAGATGGGGAAAGCTTATAAAAGGCCTCATTCAGAGTACAAATGGATGAGGTTGTCGGTCTCAGAATCATAAATATTATGCATCTCCCATTCTATATCTTAACCTAATCTGGGCTGTACTAAATAGATAGGTCAGAGGCGTAACAATGCAGGGCCTTCTTTGGGCTAACCCCTGTAATTAATTCCTGTTTCCTGAAGCAGTTGGAAAAGACTATAAATGACCGTTTAACTCTGTTCCCCAGAGGGGCTGCCTCTTCCCGCATTGCAAAGCTCAAAATGGCACTTGCAACCACAGGCAACTACAGTAGTAGTAGTACCCACAGTGCCTTAGGCTCGGATCTGCCAGTTACGCAGACCTTCCAAACAAACAGTCTGTTTGTCAGGAGCAAGGGGGGAGCCAGCCACGGCCGCTTTTGCCTTAATATAGTCCTGCTGATCTGTTGCCTGGCTTGAGCTGTAGAGAAAACCCATGTCAGATGTCTCTTATGGGCTGCAGTGTTTGAAATAGAAAGCTGCGGTGTGGCTGGGCTGGTACTAAACAAGTTGAAAGAAAATCAAGAAAGGGTTCTGACTGCTCGCGGGGCTGGACTGAGAACAGGATCTGGTGAAGAAGGGTCAGTTCAGGAAGTCTCAGAGAAAATAATCTTAAAAACAGGAAGGTGCTGAGGATGCAGAAAACCCCTCCTACATTCAGCACAAGGTCAGGGCTCTCCTGTGAACAGTTTAGAAATGCATCTCAAACGTGTTAGTATCCTCTTATTGTCCCAAATATTGGGAAAGTCGATTGGCATAGCTAAATAATGATGAGAAATGCATTCTTCGCAATAAGTGTCCAAAATAAATAAATAAATGAACAAATTTGATAAATATCAAACATGCTTATTTTGAATTTATAACTTTTTTCTATTTGATAGATGTCACAGAAACTGAACAATCTGATTAAATAAAATTAGATTACAGTGAAAATATAGTCATTCTTTAATGAAAAACATGTTTAGTCATGTTTAGCTCTGAAAGTTAAACTATTTGAATAGACTGTGTCCGTCATTAACTTTTTCTTTGCTCTCAATTAAAGTCGTAATTATGTTAGTTTTGTATTTGCAGTGACGAAAAGTTGTAATGACAAAGCTGAAGAGAAAAATATTTTGATATCTAGCTCATAGGTGAGCAGAAGGTACAGCTTTTCTGTTTAGTATGCCAATTAATTATGCGTAAAATCTAAGGAGTAGATTTTAAGGATGGGTCTACATTTTCTGTTTAACTCCAAGGATGTTAAAACTATGATGGGCAATGAATCACAAGAAACAAATTCTTATTGTTGCCTCAGACCAGTGGGAGACGACCTTGGCGTCTCCGTCTAGTGAATTCCATTGTGTTAGGATCATCTTTTTAGAGCAAAATTTGCTCTAATCTGTTACAATCTGTTGAGCGAGAGGCAAAACCTGTGAGATATACCATTCACCCGATGTACATAGCTGCTGGACGGTATCCATCACCGCTACCAGGGCCTTAAATCACATCAGCAAAGCTTTAGCAGCCAGCCGTAATCCTTCTCCAGTTCCTATGGCTCTTGAAAAAGGATGGCGGCTGTCAGCTAACCCGAACTAATGAGACCTGGACTTCAGGGATTAAAGGCAATTATTCCGGGTGATGGACCAACTCAGTATCACTACAGTTATGGTAGGTGAAATGTACCATCATGAAATCTTCCAACTCTATGAAATATCCTTTATCCTATTTGAAGTCAGACGTCACGTCGCAATTAAAAATAACCTCAAATTTGTTTGGTGGTTCCTCTAATCAGAATGAGGCTGATTAAGTATGCAGTGTGACGGTATGCTTGCCACACCGCATTACCACATTTGTCCTGTCTGCAAGGAATAAGGGTAGGGCAACATATTGAAAATCCATTATATACATTACTCACATTGACCTTCATAAAATTAAGCAAGTGTATTTTGGTTACAAATGTTAACAAGTTAGATCACCTATATAAAACTAAATCATTTCATTTCACCATCTATGGCCAATAGCTAATCTCGGAATGACGCTGAGAGCAAAGTTCATGGCCCAAAGCTAAATAAACCTTCAAACCAAACCACATAACCCTACGAAATCACTTTCATCCCTCCCTACCCGGGGTGGGGGTAAAAAAAAGCTGCCTAACATCTGTTGGGCAACAGAGGCTGGGTAGAGGATGACTCTCTGAATACTGAGTGCCCCCTAACTGACTCTCCAACTTTCTCTCTTTCGTTCAAGTCTCCCACGCCAACACGCCCGGACTGCCGCTTAAAGCTACTCAAACACATTCATCACTAATTTTTAATGTGCATTTACATTCTATCCTGCCCACAGCCCAAACATACACAGATGGAACAAAAAAAATAAAAATAGCAGAAAACTTATTCTGAATTGCTCAATCCACTTTTATGAAAACTAGCCCACCTCTTCCTCCCCAGTCTGATCTTTCACATTAACCACAGTCCTTACCAGAGACAAGGTTTGTGCTTGCCCATTTATTGATCTAAAGCAGAGTTTTCAACTCATAAACTGCGACAAAATACGACAGACCACCAGAATGACTGGAAAGTCCATCACTAGGTCCGAATCATTACACATGCTTACATTCAAATTGGCCAATTAGCATACCTTTTCAACAGCCCCATGTGTTTATCATTACCCAGAACTCTCTAAACGGCCAAACATTATTCTTGCGCTCTAAATAGAACTGCAGCGTTTAGCTCCAGTCTGCACTGGATAACCGATGCCCTTCTAATGATTTATAAATGCTCATAATTAGTGAAGGAACACTGATGGGTCATGACTTTACAATCACAAAATGTCATCAAGCCATTTAAAGTCCCCCTGTAGTCAAAAATGGTATGCCTTAAAACTCATCTTTGATCACCAAAATGACATATTTAAAAGTTTTTTTTTTTTAAAACAAAAATGATTCATGCCTTAAAATAGCTTGAATGTAACTCTACACCCTTGCCTCTTTTAGTATACGCAGTTCTATGAATATGCAAATTAGCCCCGCCTCCGCTCACTCACACCAACTCAGAGATCCACTCATTGACGATCACACGTTGACGTGATTCGGTTGTTAAGTCGTGACGTAACCACTCTCCGATAATACTCTTTCCGGGTCCAAAGTCCAGGTCCTCTCTAGCTACCTACCGCTTTCGCTAGTGTTTTGGTTATTATTGAGTGTTTTTACAATGCCGCAGTGCTGTGTCCCGTGTCCCGAGCTAACTCACTTCAACCTCGTAAATCTTCTTTTTCATTGATGCCTGGACTCTACCCTTAATTATGCCACCTGAGTGATGAGCTACACTAACCACTCTGTTGGTGTTAAAGGAATTTAAACCCTTTTTGACCGCCAAGGGTGCCTCACTAAGAAGGACGTGATCGTAAATAAATTTACAGGTTCCACCATTGTTATTTCTGGTCGAGAGGAGCGCTTGGACCCGGAAAAGGCTAAACGTCACGTGTGACGTCAGACTTAACAATCGGATTGGTTACAAGGTGGTTTGGGACGTCAAACACACCAGCGATTTCAAACCGCGTTTTTGAGACTGTCTTTGTTTCACTGCAGTTTTAACTTTAAGGAGAAAATACTCAGCAATGGTGTGTGCTTATGAATTTACACATGGTCTGTCTTAAAGCAAATTAAAAACACCACATAGACATATAACATTAAAAGCTTGATTTTCACCACAGGGAGACTTTAATTAGGAAGCTAAGAGGGCTTTGACTACAGACGTGAAAAGGAACAAAATGGGAAAGCAAAAGCAACTGAAGACGAGTACTTCAAATTATCTAGCAAGATAAATGCTTAGTTGTGGGAAAAAAGAGTGACCTTCGAAACGAGTAATCCTCCGACTAAAGAATGAGTGGATGAGTTAACAGGAAATGCTTTTTCGTCCCCCCCTCCAGGGCAAAACTCAGTTTGAGAGTCTCTGAGCATGGGTTCTCTGAAGGTGCCCACCTGTGGCCCAAAGCGTCATTGAAAAATATTCAGGAATATATTCTGCTTTCTGGAACATCAGCTCTTCCAGATTCTAAGTGCAGCCCCTATGTAAGAAAAGTCAGTTTGAAACAGTGAAGACATACGGGCATCATTCTAGTACCAGGCAG
Source organism: Leuciscus leuciscus (assembly GCF_965113295.1). Taxonomy (NCBI): domain Eukaryota; kingdom Metazoa; phylum Chordata; class Actinopteri; order Cypriniformes; family Leuciscidae; genus Leuciscus; species Leuciscus leuciscus. The sequence continues at coordinate 8,159,414 of NC_138734.1, read as the reverse complement.
AAAAAGGAGATCTCATCTGAGATGTGGGAGCTTAATAAACACTATCAGTAAACGATCAAATGTGACAGAGGAAGAGGACCGGAAAACTTACTTTTCATCCTTCTCTTTTTAAGCTGATGAAAAAAAAATAAGAGGGATGGTGAAACATCTCCGTGGTATATTCAAATACTTGTAGATACATAGGCATTATCTTTTATAACTATATAAATATACAATATTTTATCAGAACTGTATTTTTCTGCCAACAAAACAATAAGGGGTTTCTCAAACAGAGTGACAGCCTTAAACTAAAACTAAACAGATAAAGAAAAGAAAAAAAAGTTCAAAGAAAAAAAGGTATCAAATTAAATGGGTTCATTTACATTACTATGTGAACAAACTGATTCCCTAGAATGAATCAATCAATTTCTAATGCTTTATGATGTTTGATTATTTCAGCTCACTCGACTCTAAAGCTATGTGTGCAATTCAAACACATAACAGTGATGTAGCATTACGAAAATTAAAGGCTACTTGTTAAAAAGAAATTACTGTAAAAGTTACTGTTTTGAAGACAGTCGAGCCATTGTCAAGATACTGAAAAAGTAATTACGTTTCTACTCGCTTTGATAACAGAAAAAGCAAAAACTAGGCTACTTCCCAATATGAAGGGAAAGTGACATCCTGAACTGTACAGTCACATGGGAATTGAGAGCAAACCAAAAATATGACCGAAACAACAAAACTAAACTTTCTACCACAGCAATACATATAACACACAACAACTCAAGCTGTATATATTTGTGGTTATGAACTCTAAACATGGTTTTATCTCTAACTAGAGCGACAGGAAACAATTTAGACAGTTCCAACTGTGCAAAGTGAGATTTTATTGTGTAGTGATTATGTTTATGATGAGATGATAAGCATATGTTTAACCCATCAGCATAGTTGTCTTTCTCGACATACTTTATTCTGAGAAGATCGTCGAAAAAAATGAGAGCCAACAGGTGAAAGAGAACAAGTTAGATTATATGCGACCAAGCTCAACATTCCTGCCTGGACAAAAATAAAGACAGAGATAAAGGTTCACTCCGCTGTCCTACAGTCTCTCATCCCTTAATTCTCTACGCCTTTCACATGTCCCATAAAATACCGCAACGTAACTACACAGCATTTTTCAGATAAATATATGGTTTGGTAAAAGGCTGTGAATGTAGCGAAAATAATAATCACATTCTTATGATCATTCATAACACTTGCCTTTTCCTGGGAAGCACTTTTTAAATCTTTTATTGTGTTGGTATCTTGAGACGATCTCTCAGCCTCTTTCTCTCCCGAGCAGAAAGCATGAGGGCTTTGTTACCCAGCAGTCATGTTGTCCTAACCTCTCTTGATCACACAAAAGCCACTCACATGCCACATGTAGGCATCCATTTACGCCTCTTTAGAAGCAGAAGATCAAAAGAGTCATTACGCCCACAGGAGGAACAATACAGAGATACAAACCTCTATCTGCTCCCGGAATCATAAACAGAAGTATGCAAATAAACAATCTTTTTTTTAAATAATCTACAAAAGCCTATGAATATACCAAAGATACGACAACCCATCAAATATAAGACTATCTATTACACAACTGAGACATTTAATATGAATTTGGGTTAGTTTAAACCAACTTATCGGCACGCCTTAAAATATTAGTAAATTCCAGCAGTTTGTCTCTTTAAAAAAACTAAAATGTTTTCATCTTAAGCATATTTCAATTAGTGCGGTGTAGTTTAAAAAACCTTTTATCTGCAAGGACTGAAATTCAACTAATAGGTCATTATGACACTTAATACAGCTCTAAAATAACCAATTCTGTAAATTCTATATTCCATTTTTCTATTTTATTGTCTTTCATTCTACTGCTATTTATTTTCCAGAAAAAAACAAAAAAAAACATGGGTTCTGTCTCACAGGTATCTCGTTTCAAAGAGCCGAGTGTTTGGGGTCTGACTAATACATATTGTGGGGTTTGTTTTCATCAAGAAATAGCTCAAATCAAACTGCAATAGAGGTGAAGAAATGACCTTCTTTCCATGTTAATAAAGACGTACAGTTACAAATACATTCATTACATAAGAATAAGATGGATGACAACTTAGACACTTCAGAGGAATGCCAGCAAAAACAGTTATGTTAAGTGATTATGCACACTAGTTTAAGGTTTTATTTAAGGATTCAACAGCCAAAGCTTACCTAGGAGACACACAAGTGCTTATGGACACACTAACAATACAAACAAAACACTTGTCACAGAGGAAAACATTTCCAACAGTTTTATGTTTTCATATTTACATAGATAAATCTGAGTGCTCTCAAGGCCAACAAGAACATCATGTTGTGTTCATACGGTTATAGTTATGATTAAAGTCACTGTCAGAAAAAAAAACTAAAGTCAACTCAGGAAAACTGAAGTGGTTTCATTCATGGGATAGAAAGTTGTTTTTACACTTGCCACTTTTATACAGGCACAGTTTGAACAGTCTGACTCTAGAAACCTTCAACACACTTTACACTCATACATTCCAACATAAAATCTTTTAAACGTACACTCTGTAAACTTGTATTTACACTAAAAACTTGGTTTATAAACTTTAAATGCACCCTTTTTACATTTCTGTTTCTACATCCTTTACAATTACAATTTACACTGTACATTCAAACACTTTGTTTCAAGTCTTTTAACTTTGTTTCTACGCTGTCTACACTACTGTACATCCTGTAACACTCAAAGAGTTTGTTTTAACTCTTGAAACTTGATTTCTACACTTTAAACTTTGTTTGTACGCTCTTTACAATATGGAAAGAGGGTTGTTTATGCATGCCAAAACAAAACTTTTTCACTTGGAACTTTATGCCAATACATAACACTTTGACATCTACACAGTTTACAGTGACGTCGAGTTTGGTGTAAAACTTAGTTTTCACATCTACACGTTCTGAGGGGAAAAGGATCTTCATGCATTCCAGAACAAAAATCATGTTTAACACTTTACAATTTCTCCTCATCTATGGTGTTTGCAGAGCGTCTCGTGCAGGATAAATGAGTGAATACACATGCACTGTTACACACTTCAGCGGAAGAGTCTCTTCACTGTGGCGGTGTGTGAAGCCTCTCCAAATGTTCTTACCTTTTACAGGAGGGCAAAAGCTGCGGGCAGCCGGACACACTAGCAATGAAACACATTCTCTTGATAGCAGATCCGTACGGGGCCCTCCATTAGACGCGGGCGCAAAGTGCAAAACAACGGGAAAAGGAGTAACGATATGCCGTTGCGTTGATCTCTGTCCAGGACGTACAGACGCGTGAACGCAGTCAAAGTCAAAGTACGTACTCAAAGCTTCAGGTCCCGGTGAAGTTCGTAGTAAGTGAACCCTACTCGTCTAACTGTTTCACTTTGTCTTCCCTTTCCCCTGCACACATTTACTCTCTCTCTACTACTACTGTCTTTTTCTACACACACGGAGAGTGAGAGAGGGGATCATATTGCTCTGTAGCTCGTCAGAGCAGGAATGTCCCAGCCCTACAGCAGCAGGGCAGAGCTTCAGTATGCAGGGGGTTGCCCTACTCTACTGACTCTGTGTGCGTGCGTGTGTGTGCGCGAGCGCGCGCGCTTTAATGAATATTAGCGCCATACCCAACATTACCCCAATCATCCTCAGCTTGCATTTGTCAGACTGGAACTATTTTCACTTCAGTATTTATTCAAATGATATTTAATTTAGTGATATTTGTATGCTTGGTTTTTTAACTAAAATAATAAAACAATACTAGGATATTTAATTAAAAAATGTAACGCTTTACAATAAGCTTTGTTCCAAAATAATTACAGGTTTGTAAAGTACATAAAAATACAGTAAAAATAGTAATATTGCAAAATATTATTACAAATTAAAATGTAATTTATTCCTGTGATGTCAAAGCTGAATTTTGCAGCATCATTATTCCAGTCTTCAGTCACATGATCCTTCAGAAATGATTCTAATATACTGATTTACTCAAGAAACATTTCTTATTATCAGTGTTGAAAACACTTGACTGCTTAACATCTTTTGTGGAAATATAGTGAAATAGAACTTTTTTTCAGGGTTCTTTGATGACTAGAAAGTTCAATGAAGAGCATTTATATGCATTTATTAAATGTATTTATTTAAAAGTATTTATTAAATCGAAATCTTTCAATATACATTTCTTTGATCAATTTATTGCAATTAATGTATTCATCTCTCTCTCTCTCTCCTTACACACAAGTA